>NW_023494810.1:24597131-25124631 GCF_904425465.1 Colossoma macropomum
TGTTATTTGTTTTTTGTTTTTTTTTTTCAGTTACAGATGGCTCCCATTCTATCCCTCTGTCTCACTCTCTCTCTCCTGCACACAGAATCAACCCAACACACACACATGCTCACATCAAGAACATATTTTACATTGGACGCAGTTCATGGGGTGCAAGGAATTCTTGAGCATTCGCCAAAAACGTTTTAAAAGCTCCAGCAGTTTTGCAGATGAAAGAAGAAATTACTGTGCTTTAGAGAGAAATCGCCTCCGGTTGTACAGTTTATTTTCTCCAACCAATCCAGGTGCTTCATACGCCCTCACTGCTCTCGCAGGGAATTGGCGGCGCTAAGATCAAAGGAAAATATATGCATGTGTTTTTTATTTCTTTTTTTTTTTTCAAAAAGATATTTGGATGCGGCGCAGTCCACCATTGCTTTGTTGGAATGTTTGCATAATCTTAAGCTGCAACATATTCATTATAAGGTTAATAATTAATCAGAGAAGGCTTGTCTGTGAAATGCCTTTGAGAGCTTTCAGCAAATGTTTGCTGTGATGTTACAGCTCCACTCTTAGTGATGCTGTTTCTTTTAGCTTATCCTTCTTCCACATACGTTTACCATTAATTAAGCACTGGTTCAATGAAATGGAGGTAATGTATTTCAGCATTGTGTGGCAGTGCTTGATTAGTGTTTATGTTTTTACATTGAGCATGATTGTCTGATTAAAGTCATGCTAATTCCACAGCCTTCTACAGCCTTTGCCACAAGTGTTCTAATGATGCCAGTGTTAGCTAGAGCTAGTATAATGTTAGTTTTGGTGTCTCAGCTGGCATAAGTTCTGTCATAACATCTGGATTTGGTATGAATATTTTTCTGAATTACTAGCTATTTTTTCAGCTTTTTAATGTTAATTTTGACATATCGAGTCAAAATGGTTTGACAATAAAAAGCAATGCGACAAAATACAAGTGGAATTGCATTTGCTGAATAAATAATGAAAACACGAATAGAATAAACTCAGTAGACTGCTCATATGTTTCCACTGAGTCTGGCAGCAGCTACGAAACATGACAAAATGCAGCAGGTACCAGTTGACCAATGAAGAAAATAAAACTTACTTTTATTTTGTTTACGAGGGAAAGAGAGAGAGAAAGAGACTGAGGTTTGTTAAGAAGCTGCCTGTTAATGTTCTCTGCTTTGCACTGTAATGCTAGCTTTACCTACCCAACAGCATCCCCCTTATACTTATTTTACTTTTAAGTTAAGTTTATCTTGAGTGCATATAATGGAAAATAAATGCTGACAAGCTTTGGAACTTCTGCTTGCTTCAGTGTGACTCGATGCAGTCAAAGAACCAAGCTGAAGTGAAGTTTTACAGAGAAAGGTAACAAATAATATTAAATAATATGTACACATAATGCTTTATTTATCTTTACTATTTAAATGCTGAGTTATTATGGTAGAGTAAATTCCCCACTGTCTCTGCTATGGGTTTCGCAGGGTGTGATTGATCATGTCAGAAAAATTTGCAGTAATTTCCATACAGCCTGACTGTCCCGGTGATTTAGTTAAAGTATGTAAATTATTAAAATATCATACTACTTGGTTTTCTGAAGACCTCTATAGCTAAATTCTGGAGTGACTCCGCTATTGTTACGACCCCACAAGAAAGCGTAGGGGATAATGGGGTCAGTAACATATGGTTTAAATGTGATGGTTACAGCACGAACCAGGAAGGAGCAAGACACAAATAGGATAGCTTCTTTTCTTGTTTATTACACGCCAGGGGTAGAGGACAAAGCACACTCAGGCTATGACTCGATTGAGACCTCCAGTACTATGTATAATATTTACAGGAAAAAAAAAATGGCAAATATGCTTGCTGTCAAAAAGAGCGGGATTCTGGACCCGGACGGCGCTAAAGGAAAGAAATTAACAAAACAAACAAAACAAAAAAAAAAAACTACCCTAGCTCTTTAATTGAAATCCTCACCTAGTAGACAAAAAAAAACTATCTACTCTAGGCTTCCCTATGGCATAACACAAATACATGAGTTGGCGCCCGCCCCTTTCCTAAGGTGTCTATACAATGGGCAGCTACGTGATGTAAAATGTATGAGCGTGCCCATCTAACCTGTCCAGAACCCCAAGAAAGCAAAGCAGCGTATGAGAGAGAGAAAGGGAGAGAGAGAGAGCATAGACAGCCATTAACAGCAAGGCTAGCGTGATTAACAGTGCGAGGCACGAAAACACAAGCTCAAATGAACCGAACAAACACACAGACAAAGCTATCGCAGACATACACAAAACTGCACGAGCAGAAAGAATAGAAAGCTTTTGTGTCTGCGACAGCAACTACAACTAGGAGCACACCAAAACAGCTTGGAGCACAGGGGTAACGCCAGCCTCCTCTCGAGCTTTGCCGGGCTGCTTTTAAAGTTCAAGTCCCTCCTCCAGGGCCGGAACTCTGCATGATGATTTGCCGTCAAGTGGTATAGGTCAAGCCCCTAACGACGACCGACACCGCAGCCAACCTGTAGCAGAGATAGGGAGCAACCGAGGGAGGAGACATACGGAACAGAGAGGGAAAAAGAGAGAGAACGAACGGGCAACGAGAGAGAGAGAAACATACCGGCCAGACACCCCTTATCCAGGCCGGACACGTAACAGCTATAACAACAGAAAACATCTAGTTTTTAATGTAAGCCATGCCCATGAAAGTCTAACGTGTCTCCAGCAGGGAGCGCTCTTAATACAAAAGTCGCCATGAATCTACACCAGAAGGGGCTCATGATTGCAAGCGTTTTCAGTAACATCTGGAAATACAACAAGCGTTTTCAAAAGATGTTGGATTACTCAGTATTGTATTATATAATAGGTGATTTTAATTAAAAAAAAAAAAACATAAAGCAAAAATAGAATGGAAAGTGGGTCTAAGCTGCTGCGGACCATGTGTATTGGTTAGAGGTATGAGAGGGTGGCCGGTGGGCGATATAATTGTGATGTGTAACAAGAAAATATTGTGATAATTATTTTTTTATATCGCCCAGGCGTACTGTGGAGACTATGTTTCTCAGAAGTGTTTTATGAATGTGACATAGAGAGTTTTATTCTCTTATACAGAGCTGATGGAAACCCAGCCGTACTCACAGATTTTTTTGCAACATTTCAGTTAGTCAGTTAAATTAAATTCTGCTGCGGAGTGGAAACTAGGCTGATGAAATCTTTGATTCTCATAATGTGCAATCATTTTTAGTAGTCCAGTTTTTTCAGCCTGAAAAAACTGTAGGAAAGACATCGAGCTAAGATGATGATGTTGGATTTCGTATGAATGAAAAAAAATTATTAATTAAGGTATTAAGTTTTTCATCAGTCTACTGGTACCTGCCCCTTTTTGGCATATTTTGTAGCTGCAGACAGAAGTCATGTGAGACCCTCACACCCTCACACATTTATTTTTAAGCTCAAGCGAAGTGTATAAACATAAAAGCAAATTTGCTGCTTACATCAAGTCCACTGAAAGTATTTAAGTCGAATATGTAATAGCCAATGTTCTCATTAGAACAGGTAATGGGGTTCTCATTAGATTATTGAACCATTTGCCTTAAAAGTGAGAAGCAGAAACAGAGCAGTAATAAAAAGATGTTGAACTGTTGTGATAACAGGAAGCAGCCACTCTCACTTTCTGTTTGTGTGCGTGTCTGTGTGTGTGTGTGTGTGTGTGTGTGTTTATGAGTGTGTCGTAGTCTGACAGCAACCTTTTTGCTCACAGAGCAGTGGTGCTCACAGATAAAGATGAAGAAGTCATTTTAGAGGCAAAAATACCACAACTGGCACTTCAAAGAGCTCAGCAGCTGAAATGTCTACAGCTGCAGAGCTGGCTTGTTTTCCTCCTCCAGAGGATTTAAAAATGCATTTAAATCTTTCACATTCATCTCTAACTTCGTTACTTTGAACCTCCTCTTCTGCAGGTCCAAAAACAATGGAGCGGCAGCCAGGACTTATGAATGATTTAAAGCATGAGCAGCGCTTGTTTCCCTCCAACAAAGTTCACGACACGCAGGATTCATCTGCTTCTTAGAAAGCAAACACTCTTACCACCCTCTGCAAAAATATCACGCCTCGATTCCTCTTCAGCGTGTTCAGTTTCGGACGGAGAAATTTACTGTCTCTCAGGGCCAATTACAATCTGCTGTTTTATTCATACACAAGTAGAAAAATTTTAATTAGGCTATTTTTTTCTATTCCTGTTCTGAAGTTCCTGTTCTTAAGAGAGGCGTGAGAGAAGCGCTTTTCCACACTGCTTTGGTACTTGCATTCCATTAACCTCAGCATCATGAGGTGGACACGACCGCTCGAGAGATTATCTTCATATCAGAGTAAACACACGAGCAGAGCTCGAGGGGAACAGCTGCTTTTCTTCCTTCCTCCTACCAGCCATGATCTGTTGCTTTTACAGACAAACTCTGTCTCCATCTCTCCATCTTTCCATCTCCTTCTCTCTCTCTCTCTCTCTCTCTCTCTCTCTCTCTCATGTCTGTGTAAACAGAGGAGCCTTTGAACCTTTCTCAGTTCTCTTTTTGTTCTCTCTCTCTTTCAATTCCCTCACTCTCTTTTTTCTTTCTTTCTCTTTCATGACTGTATTGCAAAGGAACAGCCTTTCTGCTGTCTCTTATTCTTCTTTCTTTTTTCCTCTTTCTTTCTTACCTTTCTTTCTTTCTTTCTTTCTTTCTATCTTTCTTTCTTTCTTTCCTTTTTTCTTTCTTCTTTGTTTCCTTCTTTCTTTTTCTTTGTTTCTTTGTTTCTTCCTTTCTGTCTTTCTGTTTCCTTTTTCTTTCTTCTTTGTTTCCTTCTTTCTTTTTCTGTCTTTGTTTGTTTGTTTGTTTGTTTGTTTGTTTCTTTCTTTCTCCCAGTTCTCATGTCTGATAATGCAGAGGACACTTTCTTCTTTCTTAGTTTTCTTTTTGTTCTTTCTGCTTTCTTTCCTCTATTTTTCTGTTCTGTCTCACTCTCATTGTTTCCTTCTTTCTGTCTTCTCTCTCTCTACTTATCTCTTGCTTTCTGTTCTCAGCTCTGTTGTCTACACTTACTGTCTTTCTTCTTTCTGTGTTCTCTCTCACTCTCTCTCACTCTCTCTCTCTCGCACTCTCTCTCTCTTTCTCTGTCTCTAAGCTATAATCTTGACCTGTCACATCCTCAGCAGACACACACACACATCTATTTTGAAGTCACCAATGTTTAATTGTCCTGTCAAAGCTGAGGAAAATGAGAGTCAGCACAGTTACAGATAACGCAGGCCAGCATTATTATAAGAATCACCATTCTCCACTTTCCTCTTCTCCAATTATCGCCCCAGGTTTATTCATTAAAACACTGTTTATTGGAGAACTAACGGTGCTCACCTGCTGCTTAGAAAATTGTTGACTTCTCAACATCTCAGCATCTCCTTCTTTCTTTTTCGGGTTCTTTTGTGTCGTACAACACAAAAGTCTTCTTGTTGAGCTGCTGCTTCTCATTACCAGTGATCATCTGGGGCTGTAAGTGCAGTGGCTTTCAGCAGTGCTGGTCAATGTTCACATCACAGATAGAGTTCTGCACTGTTTATATTGGGATGGAGCAATTCCCCATTATGTCTATTGGCAGACATAATTCATCTTAGAGATATTACTGTAATGCAATGAATATTGGAGTAAATTAGTAGAGTAGAATGTACACACACACACATTATCTAAGCCGCTTATCCTTCTGGGCCACGGGGGGAGCTGGAGCCTATCCCAGCGGTCATTGGTTGATGCATCAACAGAGAAACCGAGAGCGATGCACTAACATTAGCCAGAAAGTTCTATTTATAACTACTCAAATACCACTTTAAACTAGACACATTACTTTTCAGTAGGAATGCACAATGAAAACAGGATCAGATTGGTATCATCAGATATTTGCTTAAAAAATTATCAACATAGGACAGATGTTCAGATTTGACTTCTATTTCAAATATTTGATGACATATTTATTGTACTCCAAAAGAGCAGAACATTTAGGTGACACTGGGCTACTGTGCTAAAATGTCTGCGTTTTATTAATTTTAATTAATAAAATGTGTAACCTCTAGAAATAATTGTTTCATTTCTCAGTAATGTTAATACAGGTGAATTTAGTCCTGATTTCTACATTTTATAGTTGTTCATGTACTGCCATCTGTATTGGCAGATAATGTAAATAGAAAATGCCAGATGTCAGCATCAGCCCACAATTCCCATATCAGTGCATCCCTGTTTATAGTTTCTAAACTGATATTGTATATTGATGTGTGTCACTATGAATGTGTTGAAGTAAGTCATTATGTATAACAGAAAGTAATCAGAAGTAAAGTTACATATTTCGTTTTGAAAGAAAAGTTTTTGACAAAATGTGATGTTCTGTTGTGGTTGTGGTTGTTGGGGAGGATTGCATTTAAACTGTTACTGATAGAAGATTTCTGGTTTTGCTGAATCTGAGTTTAAGGGTCTTTAATTGTAAATAAGGAGATGTGTGTATTTTTGGTACTAGAAAATATTTGTTGTATCTTTTTGTATACTTGGTAAGATGGGACGCAATGAACTTCACACTCTTTCGCTGCAGTCTGGGACACCTACACTGTAAATTGCAAGGTTGAAATTTATTTATGCTCAGTAAAAAGTAAACATCTTAAGTGTGTTTAACGATTTCTGTAAGTTTATGAAACTAGTAACGTTTGACTTGAGTTTTGATTTGGTGAAGTGGGTAGAGTTTCCAACTATTTGAAAATTTGTTTTATGTCTTCTAGGAGTTTTTTGATTGACTGGTTGAGCTGTAGCTGAATGTCCTCTAAAGCCAGACATACCCTGTGCGATCTTAGATATCTTATTATCTGGTGACAACAAACACTGTATGTTTCAGTAGACCATCATGTATGAAAAAAGCCAACAATTTTACGCTAACATCGAACAAAAATACTTGATCCGATTGACATGCTAAAACTCTTTACAGCCTATTTTAAAAAGACAACTTAAAAATCTACATATTAATGTTTATACCTTGCAGTTCTATTCAGTCAAACAGTCCAGCACATCCAGACTTTAGTATGTTGACTTCTTTGCCACTGTTTTGTTAGCCGACGTGTTCACCCGTGTAAGGGAAGTGGGTGTGATTGTGTTGGTGTGTGCTTTACAATGGCCTAAAATCACAGTGCATGCCTTGCAGGAATATGCCAGAACACAATGTTTAAAGTGATCACTGACTTTCTGTCTGACTCCGGCATCAGCAACACTTCACTGTGCAAGCAGACCCTTGTTCACTGCCATTTGTTCATTATTGCATCAGTTTAGGCGTACGTCACATGGTGTCAGGTGGTGCCATGTGGTGTTGGTATCAGTGCATTTTTCACAAGTATAAGTAAATGAGCATCGGACTCCTAGCTATAATATTATGTTGACATAAAACAAGTGGTGAGCAATTTGAGTAGGCCGTAAATAGAACCTTAATGGTTTACTTTAGCATATCTCTCTCAGATGTTTCTCTGTAGACATATAGATGACAAACATTGACCGACATGCTTTCCAGCAATAAAGATTATAAACCTTTGCCAAATTAAATTCTATGATATTCTATGATATTACTCCACAGAATCCTTATTGGCTCCTTTATTTTTTAACAGTGAACTGTTTTCATTTCGGCTCGGGCTGCCACAGTAATGCTCTGAACAGACTTGATGGTGTGAGGGAAGGAAATGCCTTTTTGCAGATTTAATGGTCGGAGTGGACAGCGCTCACCTGCACCCTCCACTGCCTTAGAGAAGATCTGTTGGACAGATCAGGGAAGTGATGGATATCGCTGGAGCCCAGGCGAGCTCATGGTCAGAGAACATGGCGACTGCGCTGAGACCAGCCAAGCATTCTGCTGTCTGGACTTTTCACACAGCTCAGCACACACTGACCTTGAGCTGTACATTGCATACACTCGATGTGGTTCACACTGCTCTCTGCAAGGCCAAGCTACATGCTGTAGGCCAGCTGGTTCCCAGCTCTAGTCCTTAGAGCCCTGTCCTGCATATTTTCAAAATCCTTCTCATCATAATCATGTGTTGAGTGAGGAAGAAAATACAGTTCTTTAGGAACATGGTGCTACATTTAACACAGAGCAGAACAGAAGCAAGTAAGAGGATAAGGTGACAACAGTACAAAGTCAATACATACAATAAACAGACAAAAAAACGTACACTGTAAACTAAACCAGTGTTTATCAGTCTGTGGTCCGCAGACGCACCCTGTAGTAGTCCATGGGCCTAAATTCTGGGGAGGCAGCTGTTTGAAGTGGCTGGTAATATCACCAATATACGTACAAATAAAAACATCGCAGGAGTAGGCGAGCCAGAGGTGGGGAAGTTTCTCAAGGCGCTTTTCTTTAGTTCGCTTCTTTTTGACATCTGTGAATACGCCACCCGTATTCGGGTCTGCAACAGACAGCTAAACTGTGGTCCAGCAACAACTGTGAATATCAGTCCGCTTCCAAATGAACTCTGGTTCACTGCTGGTGGAAATACATTCTATGATGTAACAAGGGAATTCATCAGTAGAGCTGGCTTTCCTCTTATTCTAGTAGCACGCCGGCTGTACTGTCAGCATAATTTCCCTGTTTTAACGTCTCATTCTTAACAGACCCTCATTTGCTCTCATTTCTGCACCATGAGCTGCTGTACAATAATAATGAAGATATGGGTTTGATTTTAGCTCATGGATAAGAACGTGATTTTGGGGCGAGCATCGGCAATATAAGTGGTTAAACTCAAATTGATAAACCAATCCTGAAGAAGCAGATATCAAATAAGGTTTATTGTTATTGTTGATCGTGGCGATGCTAATCCAGAAGCCTGGTGAGTGAGTCTCAAGAACAAAGCCAGTGGAGTATTTTCAGTGAAAACATAATGTACTGCAGCTCCAAATCGCAGTTCACTTCTACCTCATTACATGTCTATTCTTTTTGCTTTTTTGCTTTTTCAACATCGCTGCAAATATATATATTTTTAACATGTTATGTTTTTGCAAATTTTGGTTTCTGTGATTGAACCAAAATGGACAATCTGATCTTTTTCAGGTCTTGACTCTCAGGTTTTCAGTGTCAGCATTTAAGAAAATTGTATTTAAAATGTTGATTTTAGATTTAGTGGGCTGCTATGCTTTGTAGTTATACATGGGTGGACTTTGGGGTGGAAAAGGTTGAGAAACCTTCACTAAGCTATGCCAAAAGTAAGTACAAAAACAACAGACACTAAGAAAAGTGACTTCATATTATTTAGTGGTGTAGACTGTAAACTTACTAGTAGCAGCACATCAGAATGAAGACAATGGTACAAAGTCAAAAGTGTCTTGTGCATATGAATTGAAATAAAGGGATTGAGTACAGTGTGGAGTACCATAGATTAAGGCTGAAAAGAGAAGGGCTGAGCTGCAAGTCCAGTCTGAAAGGGCCCTCAGGCAGATTTGTTAAGTAATCTGACAGATTATTAGGTTTTCCTGTTGTAACGTGTCTAATCCAACTAATCAGATAATTAACAAGCCCTTCCTTGAAGTTCATGTATTACAGCAGGAAAACACTAAAATTTGCAGGACAAGGGTACATTATAGGCTTGAAGTAGCACAAATCAGGTTTTTTGCATAAATGTGACATGCACCTGAATTTTTCATAACAATGTGAACACAAAAAGCAGATTTTTTTCAAAGCATATATTTTGCCACTTTCAAACCATAATGAGAATAGTCACTTCAGTGTGCATGCACGTATCACTGTGGTCATCATCCAATGTGGACTCCATGTCAGCATCAGCTATTTAGACGATAAAATGGGTCCTTTCCAAATAGAAATGTATTCTAAGGCCTGACCATTATGCAGGATGGTAAATCTGAACACAAAACATGATCATGGTTAAAATTTGATTAACCAAAACTACAAAGAAATGAATAGCTCCAAACCTAGTGCACACACACACACACACACACACATATATATATATATATATATATATATATATATATATATATATATATATATATATTAGACTGTGAGTTTCAGGAACTTATTTCCATTTAAAATATGTGAGAACTGATAATCATATCTATCAGTAAAGTGCAGTTTAACTAAAACTATGGGAATATACAAATTTAAATTTACAATTTAAAAATTTACATTTTTGGGTCATCTGTATCCTATCTGTTACAAAATGTTCATAATGATTGAGCCTTAGTTCACACTAATGACACATATGAGAGAATTAAAAACAGGTCTGAGCAAAAATTTTGAAAAATAAGATTTGTTAATGTGACCGTAGAATTAGTTTTCTTCAAAGATTCATTTTCACTTCAGCCGACAGCCTGGATCAGAGTGTGTGTTCTGCACATTCCTACTTTGTTAAACTAATGGCCCCTCATCTCGGCCCGCGAATAAAAACTCACGCTCGGTTTGGAGCTGAGGAGGCCTCTTTTAAAAACATGAACTCCTGCCCTCCCCAAAAGGCGCCCTCTAGCCTCCGGCTCCAATCCGCTTTTGTTTTTCAACCTGTGTTCTCCAAATTCCTCTTTGTATTACACGCTGCTGCTTCTCTTTCATCATGACCAGCTCCAGCCTCAGAGAGAGGGAGAGTGAGAGAGTGATGGAGAGAGAGAAATGGGGGGAGTTTTCAGAAGGGAGGCCTGGGTCTCAGAGCAGAGCTCAAAGTTCTAACGATCTGTCTGCAGCCTCTAGCTCTCTTTTCCTTCTTCACTCCCTGTCTGTATCTCCCTCTCTGCCCATCCCTTGAACCCTCCATTCACGCTCTCTCTCTCAAGCCCCCCTCCCTCACCTGTCTCTCTTGGCCTTTCAATCCACCACATCCCATTCATTAAAATCAGAGAACCTGGGACAGGCCCCCGGCCCGACCCATGGATTTCTTGCCGTTTAAGGAGGCACTAAGTGATGGCAGGCAGAAGCTGCAGAAAAGAAAGTCTTTATGCACTCTGTTTGGTTATGAGTGATGAGAAGAAGAATTAAATCAGCACTTTGGACACTTTCATTGTTTTGTGTGCCTGTTTGTGTTAGGGCTGGACAGTATGACAAGATATCATTATTGTGATAAATTACACCACAATACATTGTTCTGAGTATATCATCAGTACTACCAGAACACTGATGTAGTTAGACTTAAGTATGAAAACTATATAAACTCTATAGAAATAACATTGACTGGATGTGCTTAATCATTTCAATACAGTATCACAAAATCAAAAATATTGAGTACTTGAAACAGTATATTGAAATGTAACCGTATCACAAGTAGACTTCTAATGTGAATTGTCTTCCTGGACACCCTTGTCAATGATCAAAACTAGAGCAGAGTAAAGGGACCTGGAAAAGGGGCACAGCTTATGCCATGTACACACCCACACTCAAATGTAACTCTTACGATCCCACGTTTTGTCCAGGGTAAAGGTGGGGCCAGTAACATGTGGCATCAAAATATTGAATGAGTAAAGTTGGGGAAAAGAAGCAAGGAACAGACCAGAGCTTTTTGAAACTATTTTTGTTAAAACAAACCACAAGAAAAAGCTGTGCTGTGTTGTCTAGTACCACTCTGGGAGAGTCAAACTGTGGACGGCACCAAAGAAAAAGAACAAAAACATAGCCACGCTTAGCTACTCTGAAACAAATGTACTTGGCTGCATTAACAAAATGAAACAAACGCTAACTACCTGACACTTCCCTGGCCAGTTATTAAAAATTACATGGGACAGTGCCCACCCTCTGACCTAGGGAACTGAACACAGTAGACTCCGTGATGTATGGATAAGTAACGGCAGTCCTCTCTTCCCATCCATCTTGAAAGCTTGTTTCTAAAGCTAAGGCTTCTTCCCCCGAATTACACCAGCAAAGGCTCTGATTAGTTAGCAGCACATGATTATTGCTGGTTAAGCATATACGCCTGTGAAGGGAGAAACAGTGAAAGACAGGCAAACACACAAACACAAAACAAAATATGTGCTTACACCTAACAGTAACCAAATGATGTAATTCGCTCATTCATGCACATTTTGAAGGCTGTAAATTCTGAACAAGTTCACATAACTTCTGTCTGCATAAATGACAGAGAGGAAACCCACACCAGCAGGATCCCACTAACACAGGTTTTCAGTCAGTTTCTTATTAATTTTGGGCATGTTTGAAGTAAAAAACCTGGTACATTTGCTGTTGCTGCTGCTTTTATGTTAGCTACAATTTTTGATTACTGTGATGTAATTGATGTACTCTCAGTATTGCAAGGTTCTGACTTTTATCTGACTTATAAACAAGGCTGTATGCACAACAGTAGCTTTTCATCAAATTCAAATCAAAGTAATATTTAGGCCTGTCACAATCATGAAATGCCAAGTGACAATTACAATACATATAATTGTGAATAACAATTTAACTGTATTTTACACAACTACTGAGGTACAAGCAAATGTGTTTTCTTTTTTTTTATGTACATACATGTGCCTCACCCCAATGGAAAATCATAAATCAGTAATGAATAATTAAATTTAAATTAGCTCAAATAACTGTGATCAGGCGAGAACAGAATAATTGTGACAGGATAGGTAGAATTTGTCTTTGACTTACAAGCAAATCTGGCATTGATCGAAAGTTTAAAATATGCACTTTCAACTGAATTTGTCTGTGTTTTTAATGAGTTATGAGTGAGAAATAAATATCAAAGTACATCATGCTCTTATTATCATAGACAATAAGTACAAATGCTCAGAGTCAACTGAAACCTCCATTAGAGCCTTTGATATGCTTTCTAAGCCTTATTCAGCACAGCACTATGTGGTAGCCATCTGCTTTCTTCTGGTCCATGTTTGTTTACAGTTCCCCAGTGCATTTCCTCTGCTTACCTGGAGAAGTATCTGAAAAAAAAGATAAAGATGGATGGTGGTGGCTGGTGATTACAGTGTGAAATGGTAGCTCTACATTTCTTCTTGTATTTGCTTTTCATAAGCCTTGATCTCAGCTTTGCAACTGAAAGCAAAGGCAGAGTTTCTCTCTCTGAAACTCCGTGACTGAACACTGAGAGAGGAAGCAGTTTGAGCTTGGTGCCCATAAAATCCTTAAAGCGTTATCAAGCATGCTCTCCACTGGGTGCCGGTGGGGTCTAATAGTGCGGACAGAAGCAGAGAAGATGGACGCTGCCACATTATGTCAGCCCTCTCCCCTCCCCATGGAGACTGATACACACCATTTCAGTCTGAATGGGCCCCAGGGGACCTAAATGTCCATACTGAGATATGGAATATAAACTCCAGTGGGATTGATAATGTCCCCGCACTGGCAATAAATAGACTCCAGGTGAATGTGAATTGATAATACGCTCTCTCTTTCTCTCTCCTTCCCTCACTCTCCCTCTCTCTCTCTCTCTCTCTCTCTCCTTCCCTCACTCGCTCTCATTATCTCTTTTTCCTCTCACTCTCTCTCTCTCTCGTTATCTCTTTCTCCTCTCACTCTCTCTCGCTCTCACTCTCTGTCTCTTTCTCTCTCTTTTTCTCTCTATCTTTCTCTCGTTCTCTTTCTTTAATATGTACATGTTGCCTATCATTCTCCATCTCTCTCTCTCTCTTTCTCTCTCTCTCTCTGTCTCTCTCTCTCTCTCTCTCTCTCTCTCTCTCCCCTGGGGTGCAGACCCCTCCTCCACCATGTCAGAGGGAGGAATACAGAATAACTAATTTCTTCACGTGCCTGTAGCATGGGCAAGCGTGCTTGGTGTTGAGGACAGGTAGCGAGGGATGATGTGATGAAAGAGTGCTGTCTGTTATCTGCTGATGCGGGCGTAAAGAGGATGCTGACGCTTTTGCTTAGGGATGGAGTGCTTTCTGTCATCCCTGCAGCAACACCCCCCCCTCCCCCCCAGCAGCCACCTCTCAGTGCAGTCTGTCTCGTGTGTGTGTATGTAAGGAAAGTTGAAGGCAATACTGTGAGTGTGTTCAGAGATTGAAAGAATGGACCAGGTGCGTCTTCTGTCCACTTATTCTGGTGCCTGTGTCTCCACTGATTACTTTCTTCCCTTTCTGTCTTTCTAACACTTCATTTGGTTCAGTTTTTCTTTCTGTTTATTTCTTTCCCCTTCTGTGTATTCTTCTCTTTCTTCTCTCTCTGTCGGTGTGTTTTTGTGTGTGTGTGTGTGTGTGTGTGTGTGTGTGTGTGTGTGTGTGTGTGTGTGTGTTTCAAAGCTGCTATCTGCTCTTTGCTATATTTGCACCAGTTCTGTGTCTTATCAGTAGTATAAAGAGGATCTGTACAAACCGGCAAAACAAACAGTGTTCCAGGTTTTTATATGCAAATGAGTATCACAGCATGCACAGTAGAAAATATAATAGAATAAATGTTGTTAAATATATATTCAGTTTCTCCCTCTACCTCCTTCACTCTTAATCTGTCTCTCTCTCTCTCTCTTTCTCTCTCCCTATACATTCTGTGCCCTCTACTAATATAAAATATTAAATACAAGGCACCCCTGGTAATCATGAGCAAAATGAGTTGTAAAAGATATTATTAATTACTTATTCTTTTGATCTTTCATTCAAAATATTAGCAAAAGTCTAACTCTTATTTAAGGTATAATGATTAAAAAATTAAATCATGTCATGAAATAAATATTGTTCTTGAATCTATGTGTGCCACAATTGTTGGCACCACTAGAAATTCTTAAGCGTGAAATGTAACTAAAGTATATTCCAATCCATATTTTATGTTTTTTAAGTTCACTGAAGCGATTTGGAACACTTAAATGGTCAGCCATGACTTTCTGTTTCACTGGGGAATATATATGACATGAAACACAGGCCAAATTCCCTTAGTCATCCATCACGAAGACCAGAGAATACAGCAGTGCTATATGACAGAAGGTTCTTAAGCTGCTCAAACCAGGAAATGGCTACAACAAAATAGCTAAAGAGTTGAAAATGCCCTTTTCCACTGTCAGGTCAGTAATCAAGAAGTGCAAAACAAATGGAGATGTTAAAAATCTGCTGGAAAGAGGATGCATGTCTGTATAAATTATTTAGTTCTTGGGGTCTGAATGTCTCCCAAACCCCAATCAGACACCACCTATATAACCACAAGTTGTTTGGGAGGGGTTGCCAGAAGAAAACCTCTGTTGTCGAAGACCAACAAACTCAAGCACCTACAGTTTGCCAGACATTACTGAAACTTTCAGTGAGATTGTGTTCTCTGGTCAGATGAGACCAAAATAGAGGTTTTTGGCAACAAAGACAAGAGGTGAGTTTGGTGTTGGGACAAAGACAGCCATACAGAAAAGTTCCTCAACCCAACTGTGAAGTACGGTGGTCCTGTGATGCTGTGGGACTTCCGAAGTCCCTGGACAATTTATTCGCTTAAATGGTATCACAAACTCCATCAAGTACCGACAGAAATAAAATCTAAACCTGACTGCCTCAGCCAAGAAGCTTAAACTGGGGCATACTTTAGATCTTATAGCAGGACAGTGATCCAGAGCACCTCAAAATCAACACAAAAATGATTCACTGACCACAGAATTAAGGTTTTGCCATTGACACCCCAGTGCCCTGACCTAAACGCCAAAGAAGACCTGTGGGATGAGCTGAAGAGGAGAGTCCACAGTGTGAACTTAATAATCTGAAGGATCTGAAGAGATTCTGTATGGATGAATGGCTTAAGATCTTTTGCCGTGTGCTCTCCATTCTCACTAAGCATTATAGAAGAAGACTCAGAGCTGGTAACTTAAAGGGCGGCTGCACCAAGTATAAAATGAATGCGTGCCATCAATTGTGGCACACACAGATTTGAGAAAAAATATTTGTTTCCTGGTAAGATTTAGGGTTTATTTTTTTCAATCATTGTACTTCTAAAAAGATTCGATTTTTGATAATATTTTGAATGAAAGATCAAAAGGATAAGCAATAAAGAATGGTTTTACAGCCTGGTTTGCTTTTGATCTTTCATTCAAAATATTAGCAAAAGCCTAGCCTTTATTTAAGGTACCGGGGGTGCCAATATGTTTACTAGGATTGCCAATATTTGTGGATAGCACTGTGTATATATATATATATATATATATATATATATATATATATATATATATATACACACATATATATGTATATGTATAAAGACGTGATTGGCCTGTGACATGCCAAGCCCACATTTAAGAACTAGTTCCAGCTATGTCCTACTGATGATCGCCTTTTGTCAGCTCACCATTGCCTCTTGTCTTGTGTGAAAATTTGCACTTAAACATACTGCTGAGACAACAGCTGATAGTCAGTACGCTTGTAGTTAAAGTGTGGAAGCAAGCAACACTCTATAGCAGGAGTTGGCCGAAGTCTAAAGCTGAAACTGCGGTGTACAAGTGAAGAATGTACTGTTTGAATGTATTAAAAACCATCATTAGCGCTGGGTGGGTAAAAAGGCAACTACAAAAAGAACAATTGTACATTACACAGTGAAGTAAAATGCATAGTTGAATGTTCATAATTATATGTAATTAATGTTGTAAAATTGTATGACAAAAAAGTACATAAGTATTGAATTGAGTGAGTATCTCATGCTTTACTTTGTTAGTGTGTTCTCATGTGTCTTTGTTTATTCATAACAATGTAAAGTTTTTTCTCACTGAGAATGCAATAATCACATTATTTGTTTAAATATTTGGACATTTAAATAGCAAAAATAGATAAAATGCCCATTCCTAGTGCTAAAACTTACACCGACTGCTTACACTGGCATTGAAAAATGAGGCTGTTCTCTGCGTGTGTCCTCTTGAGAGTGCCATTTTCTTGCATTGCTGTCTTTTTTTGCTTTCGTATCACCCTCTCTCATGGCCAACCGCAGACGCCGATTCAACATGCTCAATTGGCCAAAAAAGCCCTGACGAGGACCGACTAGCGCCAACATACACACCCCACTCTCTACAGGAGACGGTCTGCCATCAACAGCCTGACGGCATCCTATTGCTGACAGTTGGCTTCATGTGACCCAGGCTCAGAAAATTACACAGAAGTCTCAACAACTAGCCTAGATATTAAATCATTTTTTTTTCCCGTATTTAGCATGTTTGTCTTTGTTGCAGCTTTCAATCTATTTAGGTAGGCTTGCTTTCAGTTTTCTGCAGTGATATTTTTTAAATGCTACCTGTAAACAACGCAAAAGCTCAGTCTTAGAAATTAGTTGCATTTTGTACTTTTCATGATTCAAGTAATCCTAATTAGACATTTACACTCCGCAGTCCATAAAGCCTTACTCCACATCTTTCTCTTTCCTTAGGCAAAGTGGGTTATTTTGTATTTAACCTCTTCAGAAATATCTCCTATAGCCATTTTAGAGGGACATGAGAAATAAATTGCAAGGTTGATGAGGTGAGTTTGGGTAGTTGCTTGTGTGAATGCAAGTGTCTGTTTGAAGTGTAATAATGTCAGTAACTCCTTTAGGAGCAGCTTTAGTTGGGAGGACACAGCTGTAACTGGTTGGTTTGAAAGAGATTTAAGGTTGAAAGACTTAAAATGACAGTAGACAAAAAACAAAGAGTGAACAAATATGGATTGATTTGATGTTATGTTTAGTGTTGGAGGCATCTGTGCGATTGTCATTTAAATATATGATTCCTGCTTTTTTTCTGAGACTGAAAGGGTGGCCTTCAGCAGAGTACTGTGTTTATATATATGATGTGTGTATCTATCTAACTGTATATACAAATGTAATGAAATTTATTCAACAAGAACCTATACAGTGTAGATTGAAATGCTATAAGCTAGACAACAGAAGCTATTTTATTCAATATTTCAAAATTGTTGAGAAAACTAAATATACATCTACAGTATCTGTAGTAATGTTGTTATCTGCCTGAGAATTCATCATCACATTTCAAATACAATGCATTATGGGGGCTTTTTTTTAAATTCTAATTAGTTGAAATCTGCACGTCATAATGGAATCATTCTATACATTATTCAGCAACATTATTTTTAATTTGCTGGTAACAGTGATTCCAAACTTCTGAACACTGGTATATGTGTGTGCAGGCATGTATATTTCTGAAGTATGAGTATGCAAGTGCTTGTGTGTTTTGTGTTTGTGTGTGTGTGTGTGTGTGTGTGTGTGTGTGTGTGTGTGTGGATGCAGTGGATGTAGTGTTTACCTCTTTCCCCCTGGGCCCACTCTCTCCTGACACGTTCGCTAAGAAACAGCGGACTGACTGAAGCCTGGAAGCATTTTGCCTTTTATCTTTTTTTCCATCCCTCCGTTCCTGAGCAGTGCCGGGGCCCTGCATTTTAAAAAAACATCTGCCTCTGTCAAGACTGCTTAATCACTGTAGGGGATTTTCACCCGTGCATACCACACACATTAAAATGAGAGAGAGAAAGAGATAGAGTGAGAGTGGGTGGGAGAGCGAGTGAGAGGGAAGGAGAGAGAGAGAGAGATGCTGTTCTCTAACAAACAGTTGTTGATTACTGAGTCATTTTGAAACAGTTTGTAAATGCATCCTCATGAGCATGAACACTGTGTACACTCTCTGGAAAACATTTGATTGCTCACAAGAGCAGCGGCACTACAATACATTATACGCTATGCATTTTTATAGAAGCTGGAATTCATGAATAGACAGACATGCAAAAATATAGGTTTTGCTTAGTGTATGTGGGTGTGGAAAAAATAGCTTGGGACTGGGTACATATGTCCCTCTATTTGTGGAAAATTAGCACACTTACCTAACTACGTTTCTTAGAAAACTTCTCCAGAGAGTGCTGGTCAGCAGCCTTAGACCTTTGAGGCTTTGTGTCATTTCGTAGTCAGCAGTATGCCCAAATAAGTAACCCTGGGCCTAAGCTGTTCACGCCTGTGGACAAAAAAAAAAATTAAGATTTAAAATTAAACAAAAATGTTCCTGAGTTTATACATTTTGTCTTAAGCACATTTCCCCCCAAATGTCACTGGGTCCTCTGAATTTCCAGGTCAATATATAAACATTGCTGCTTACCCAAGGCAAGCAGTGACTTTTAGAGCAAAACTGGTCAAAATGTCGAAAATTGAAAAAAAAAAAATTCTCCACGATAATGTCCATCTCTCCTGCTGTCTCTATGGGGTTTCTGACAGTGTGTTAGCACTACGCTAAAACTTATTCACATCAACATTTTTGGCCATACTAAGTTAAACATATACATTGTAATCTTGGAAAGACCATATGTTTTATTTAAATGTTGTAACAGACATTAACACATATTTCATGTTGTAGTTTTGCCGTGACTTTTTCAGGCATAGGGATGCTGCCGTTTCCATTATTAAGGCCTGCCACGCAGAGATAGTATGTGTAAAACGGACCGAACAATTGACTGAAACCTGGTTAAACTACCGCTCATATTTGCGGTCATTGATGTATCTAGAAAGACTTAGAAAGCCGTTTTTTCTCACAAAGATGGTCCCTCCTTTTGTGCATCAAAACATGATTGGTTGATTCCACTATCACTGAGTGTGTTTACATGCACTTAATAATCCGACAACTGCAGATGTTCAGATTTTGTCATTAATCTGATCAACACTTTTACATATGAACATACATCATCTCAAAGATGAAGAACATTAAAATTCGTAATTTGGTCAAGCATGTAGTTAGTATCAGCGTGGCTCTAAACATGTTTTATTGCCATCCCGCAGGTGCCTGCTTATTTTCAGTACCGTGGTCTGTTTTCGAAAGAAATCTGAGTAAGAGTATACATGTGCTGAGAAATCCAATTACGGAGCTAAAATCCAGCTCATTTTATCAATTTTTTTAATCGGATTTCTAGGCCTTACTCCAATCTAAGAATTTGAAGTATGCTGTTTACATGATCATTTGAATAATCAGATAACTGCAGAAATCAATTTGATTGGACTATTAAGTACATTTAATCACACTCACTGTGTATTAATGTTGGTAGTCTAACATGTAGGTAAGGATAAGTCAACACTTTGACATGTAACATCAACGCTAAGCTTCTTGACTACCGTATTTGATAAAGTTTGCTAGTTTACATGGGGCTTTTTGGTGAGGTTGCCATTCTTATAATATCACATAAGTCTGTTAAATGTGCAAGAATGCTAGCATGCATGTTTGATCCTGTATATGCAGTAGTTTTCCTATTTTGCCTACTCTGTTGACTTCAAATGATACAGTGATAAATGTATGTGTGACAAAAGGTATTGGCTAATCAGATCGTCCAGATGCTATTGGCTAACAACAAAATGACACCATTAGTTCATAATCAGAACAAGAGCAAGCTTCACTGATGACTTCATGGAGCTGTTTGACTACAGCGGCTGTTGATACATATGCTTTGTTAGTCAGAGGCTGATAGACTCATCGCCAGCGTAAGATGTCCCTGACTCATATCCAGAAAGATGAGATAGGGGTGACAATGGTGATGATGGCGTTGTGTATTTTGGTCACCAGCCACAGGTCACTGGAGTAACTAACTTGCTATAATTAATGACAGAATGTCCCTATGCTCACAATTAAAATCTTACACCATAAGGCCGAGAATTCATTTCTTGCGTTTCAGCGCTAATTTTAATTTGGACGATGGATGTGTTAATCTGGCCCTTTACTAAAGCAAGCAATTTCTGGCCATCTTAGGCTCGCAGAAATTTGTGCTTACTTTGATACAAACTCAGGACACCATATGGTCAAATGTCCACATTCTGCTAATGTACAGTTGCTATTGAGTCCCAAGCCTGTGCTCAGCATTATGCTAGTGTCTAGCTGGTCCCTTTTTATGCCTTGTGGGTTTGTATAAATGCAGAGAAGGAAGAATTTTCTTTATGTGAGAGTGTTTTGAAAGTGTAACTTGCTTATGTTAGCAGTAGATTGCAGTGTCTAATGCAATACTTTTATTACTGTTCATTTTTAAAGCCCCGATTAAGAATTGCAAAATTCCAGAACAGCCTCATCCGTTACAGAAGGGACTGCTGCGGTATTTTACATCTGGGGTATCAAACTTGGGTCCTGGAGGGCAACAGCACCGCAGACTTTAATGTTTTCTGCTTTGACACAGCCAGTTCAATTCACAGTGGGCTTGGTAATTAGCTGATAAGTAAGAAAACTGTAAGTTCTGCAGTGCCGTGGCCCCCCAGGATTGCAGATTGGCACTTTCACAACATAGCAGTGTCAAAGTGACACAGGGCATGGACAAGCATAGTTTCTGGGACCTATAACAAGTAAATAAACCATAATCAGTTTCAACAATACTTTATGTGGTGTTGCTGGAGCCCTGTTACCGCTGGTGCTATTGCTGGACAATCGATTGTTTATATCAGTATACTGATTTTGAGGTCACACAGCAAGATTTTGGTTTCAATGTAAACAAAACATAGTTAACCGCAGTAACCGTGTGACATTTGCAAGGTGCTTAGGATTGATATTAAAAAAAGTTTAAAATAGATAAAGACTAAATAAAGTAGGAGTTCATTAACTTTAGTAATATCATCTGATACCATGATAAATTTGGTAAATATTGTGATATTGAATTTTATTAGTACTGCCCAGTGCTACAGCGACATTAAAAAGACCAAGATCAGTTTCAGCTAAGGATTCAACAATACAAAGTATCAAGTCATAGGATATATATAAATATAAATATATATATATATATATATATATATATATATATATATATATATATATATATATATATAAATATTTTGCTTTCATAATGTTGACTTCTCTAATGGTTCTCAAACCGATCCTCAGGGACCCCCAGATGGTCTCCAATTTTGTGTTGCAAGTTAGGTTGGAGAAAAAATCTGGATCATCTAATACTCTCTGAGAACCGCATGGAGAATCATGGATCTAACAAACAAAAAAATGGAAACAGTAACATTTTCAGCCAGTTCTTATTTTTCCTGTATTGAAAAATGCATTGAACTCAGATGCCACTGTGAAGTATCAACTAGAATACCAAATTTTGTGAATCGTTATACTCCCATTGGTCTGTTGGTGAATGTGTGTAACACGTGATAGATGTGGTGGTAGATGTTTGTGTTTCTGTTGATAGTATGTTGTTAGAAGAGCTCTGCACTTCCACTGTTGATAGAGTAGCTCTGCAATTTGCATTGTCCCTGATGTACTACATAATTACTAGGTAGTTGAGGCACAGGTATGAGGTTTCAGCTGGTTCTGATGCGCCGTGAATGAAGGCACTGTGATTGCATGGCAGTGGCCTGACTTGATCATTTTAGACTGTTCTGTGTTTGCTTTCATGATTTTTTTGAATACTGTTTTATGCTTTTTTATGGGATTACAGCCTCTAAAATCTTTCAGATTAAAACTATATTATGCTTTGACCTAAAGCCTTGACGTTTTTACTTTGTCATTTTTACAGATCTGGTTCCAAGAGCTGTATTCTTCATGGGTGGCTTTGGAGGTGCCTTATTACTAATTAAGGCTGTCATGATTACTTGATTAAACCCAATTACTCTTTTTTTAAAAATCATAACAATGGGTAAATTTCACTTTCTTGATGAATCAGCAATGATTTTTATCTCACATAGTGGGATCCAAAAGTCTGAGACCACGTTAAAAGTCATGAAAAATGTTTTTTGGACATAAACAACAGAAAATTTTAGAATTTCAAAAAAACTGAGCAACGAAAAGTTATGAAGAAGAAATATTCACTTATATGCACTTTTTTCAGGTCACTATTCAAATTTGAATGTATTTCAAATTAATAAAATGCTAAGGCCTTTGCACAAACAGATCAGATTTTTTTAACCTTATTGCTTCCATTGAAACTTGTGTTCAGATGACTCTACTTTTCCTTCAAATTGTTATGCTGATAATATAATTTGTAATGAAAAGCTTTGTATTAAATTAGAAAAGAATGAAAATCAGATGCATTTTCTTTAGTGATGTCAGATGTTTGGACCCCACTGTGTATTAGCTTTTAAATTGATTTTGTTGTTTATTGATAATTGATCTGAAGTTTTAGTTTTCCAGTCCATCTTTTTCCAATACAGTAGCCTGAAATCTTTCTGTGGTTTATTACAAAACTGAGTGAATTATTTGGCATTTTTTAAGCCTTTGATTTCTCAATTAATCATAAGTTGTATTTGATTGCTAATGTAATTGATAGTGACAGCTCTCGTGCTAATTCTTGCTGTCAGAGTTCCCTTTCACTATTGTTTTCCCCCTTTAACTGCGACCGCTGTAACTAATTCAGTAGCATGATCCTGCAGTGTTTACTGCAGTGTTTTAACACCTGCACTGTTTTGTAGTGGTGTTCCTCTCTCTCTCTCTCTCTCTCACTCTCTGTATCTCTCTCTCACTCCCTGCAGTGCTCCGTGAGCGGGCGTGAAAGCCCAGCTGGGGAAATCACAGAATCAGCGGCTGATTGTGCCACTGATGGAGACCATTTGGACTCCAGCTCTGCAGCAGGAAATTGAATTACCTTCACAATCTGTTTGCACACTGTATTGTGTGTGTGCGCATATGTGTGTGTTTTTGTTGAAATGGAGATGATCGTGCCTCCTCATTCCCACTGTTTCAAGTATGTGTGAGTGTGTGTGTGAGTGTGTCTTGCTGAAATTGCTCTGATTGTACTTTCCTATTCCCCTGCCCACAGTGTGAAATCCTTCCTGTACGCTTCATGCTGCTGTGTGCTTGAGTGTATCCATGTTAAGCCTATAGAATATTAGCCCTGTCACGCCCTGTTACAGGTCCACACCTGATGCCAAAGAGCAGAGGGAGATGAAATAGGAAGCACACAGCTTCACTTTTCTGCCTTTGTCTGCTGACTACAGGCTATTTTAACCCCTGAAACTATCAGGACCCATTGGCGGGACCAAACTTTTCTGAAGGGTAGCGTTCGTGAGGCTACATGACACCTACATAGACCTTTCATGACAGTTGACATAAACCTACATTGAGATTTATGAAGGTCTGTTCCAAAAGAAAATGCGCCATCAAGGCTGCTTTACCCCACAGAATGTTATGGCAACTGATGCTTATGCGCTTCCTTACAGTGAAGTGTTACCAATACTTTTATAACTTAAGAAAAGTTTGTATTGTAGTTCATGTTTTTACTGAATAGTATGGCTTTTAATGAAGGAACGCTGGTATTTTAACCCCTAAAAGTCACACTTATCGCTGGGAATGAGAAAGTAGTTGTATACAAATTATTCTTCACTCATAGCTTTATGAAACTTGAAGTTCAGAAATTATGTCAAAAGTGTGCATTCAGAATTTTCAGTCGATACCACATTTGTGTTTGTAAGTAGAGCAGGAGACTTTTCTCTGGATTTTTAGGCTAAGTGATAGACCCTTCAAAGCTACCTGTGTTGACATGCGTATCAAAGAATAATTTGCTTATATCATTACAGAAATGTATAAGAATAGTCTTAATAGTTCCTTAAAGCAAAACACTAAATATGACTGTGAAGTCTACAGAAAACCCAAACAGATTTGCTTTTGACTATTAAGGCTTTAAGAATGCTGTATAAATTTGAATACTTGTGCCTGCAAACTTCCAGAAGGGGGCGCTCTTGCTGGTTTAACTTGCAGATTAAATGGCAAAGATGAAACATCACGCCTGAGTTTCACAGTCTTTATTACCCTTTATAGGACGCCATATTTCAGTAAACCCACCCCAAATTAATATTTCAGTTTGCAAAAAAACATGAGGGCCAAGAAATTTGGTAAGTAAAGCCTAATGATTGGATCTGCACCACAGCGCATCTTTACTTTTGAAAATAGATAATAACGTAGGTAATTCGTAAATCAGTAATCAGTAAAATCAATAATAATCATTACTTCGGCCAAAAAAAGAGTGCATACCACAACCAACCATTACAGTACAAACCAAAGCCAGTTTCATCCTGTCATCTGGGCCCGGCAGTATAAGAGTTACTTGCTGTGTTGTTCTCATTTCTTAAAAACCAAACAGAAAAAACTTGGAAATGTAGAGCTTGAACTGTCAGTATCCTTTAGTTAAGTAGTATCCTTTCCACATACTTAAACACATCACTTACCCACAAATTAAACTACTGTTTTTATACTAAGACTGTTTCCTGAGATTTTATGTAGGGCAGAATGCATTTACATACTTACAGTGACAGCAGTAACTGGACTTTTAGGGGTTAAAATCAGTGTGGCACCTTGGAGAAGTGGAATATCACAGGAATATTACAGTCATGCATGGAATGGATTAAGAGTAGAGTTAGGAGGTCAAAGAGCAGGAGTTGAGGCTTCTTTAAAGGCTTCATTTTACAGCTGTTATTGGATCTGCGTGTTACACGGTCTGCAGGTTATAACTACATCAGTCACGACTGACCTCATAAGGCACTTCCTGCAACAGGCTAATGACCAGCCTGCATTTAGATTGCAGATTTTACTGAAGTAATGTACAGATTATATGTTTGAAGCCGGGAACCGAAGGCAAAATCAAAGCCTTAAGCATGAAATAAGAAACGATGTGGCTGAACCGTTTTTGTTTCTTCTTTTATCTTTATGGAAGCAGTTGTTGCTTGTGACAGCATGTACTCTCTCAGTAGTGCACTTCCGCTTATTAAAGCAAATAATATTTTGTTGTAGTTCCATTCACCCGCATTAGTAATAATTAATCAAAACAAACATTCAGCATGGCATAATAAAGCCTGCAATTGTTTTTCGTAATCAGACAACTAATTAGTTCGTAACAAGACAACATGTTCCTGCATTTTCTCAAAGGGGGAGAAAGATACGGAACAGCACAGAATTCTCTTTTCCTTTTCTACTCCCATCCCTGTTAATGTGGAATTCCACACGGACAGGAAATATTGTTGTGCCGTTCGTGCTATGAATAATGGATTTTCTCTATTACGGTGACTTCAATTGCAAATTAAACTTGTTTTTTTGGTAGCTTGTTTTTTTTTTTCAAAAACATGTTGATCAGAAGTGTTTTTGTATATCTGTATGCAGACCTTGTATTGTTCAGAATGCATATATATAGTGCTGTTCCATTCGTAGATTCCACTCTAGATGTCCAAAAGTTTGTAGACACCTGCTCATCCAAGATTTCACCTGAAATCGAGGGTATCAATAGGGAGTTTGTCCCTCTTTGCTGCAGTCACAGCCTCTACTCTTCTGGGAAGACCCTGGGAAGGTCCACTGACTCACAGTCCAATACTAGGAGCTTTATTCCCCTCCAGCTAATTTTGAATTGGGCATGTTGACCTTCATTAAAATAGACAGGCTATTTGTTGTACAATATAGAGTTCCAGTTGATCTACTAAATTGTATGAATATTGTTTATCTGCAGGATGATTATGATGCTCATATATTTATGGAGATATTTTGAGCCAGTTGAAGAGAATGGCCCACTTGTGTCAGCAATTGGGCTCCTTAAAGTAGCTTAATTAACCAATTAGAAGGGGTGTCTTTGGATCTATAATGTATGTTGACACTGCTTTTAAGTAATAAACCTGGCTCTTGCCTGTTTGTTGTCTTTACAATGAATTATCCCAGCAAGGCAAATAATACTCAACGGCAGAACATACCAACAGAAACTATGTTGTTTTTTATTGAATCAAAGTTTATCTTCTCAGACAAGCCAAAAACAGCTAATTCATGCAGTCATGCCGTTTGCTTTGCACACCCATATGGTTGTGTAATTCTTAATAAAGTAATATCTGTAAAATTGTTAGAGGTCTTCTCTGGATGCAGCACCCTACAGGCATTAACCACAAATTAAACTACAGTTTTCATACTAAGATTTAATGCAGGGCAGAAGGAAGCTTGGGGATTTGTTTCAATTTCAGCTTTTGGTCTGCATTAGTACGAGTTAGTCCAATGCATGCTGGGAGAGCAGCATGTGTTAGTCATCTCCTGGTAAGCGCATTGAGGTTGAAGCAATAGTGGGTGTCTGGGGTGAGTGTGAGGGTCCAGAACAGCCAGAGTGGGTGCCAGAATGCCTGCAGGAGCCGGAGCCGAGACAGAAAAACGGGATAAAACACAAGCAGTAGTGACCCGGCTGCTGAATACATGGAGTATTGATGTTTGTGCTGCAAAGAAAAGACAGGCATGACATTGTTTCGAGGAGGCAGAGTATTTTGGGGTTTCTTTTCTTGTCTATATGTGTGTGCGTGAATTCTGGATTCTTACATTCCAGTCTGTAGACAAATGACAGCGATATCTCCTTTGCTTTGAAAAGCAAGTGGGACAGGCGAGGGATGGCGTGAAATCTCTGACAAAACGATTTTTTGAAGGAAAGAATAGACAACATGGCCTCTCAGATGAGCTGACTTGGAGGAAATTGGACTGCTTCCTCCCTCTAAGCTTAAATGCAGACTGAAGAATGGTCCTCAAAAAAACAACAAGAAACAGAGCATGTATAAAAGAGAGCAGAAGAAAAAGAAGAAGGCTGATGGCTTTGTTTTTAAGAGCATTGCTCTCAGATTCCAAAGTCGTTCTGGATCTCGCTTACTCATTTGCCGCCATTGTGCTTCCACTGCGATTGAGCAGCAATTTGGCGGCCACGTTGGTGATGGAGGTGGAATGGTGGGGTAGCTGGGTTGTCTTCCTGGGGTGCTTCTTTAAATGAGCCCCATGAATGTGAAGCGATGGCTTAGAAACTGACTGCTCAACCCCATCTTTCTCTCCAAAGGGGTTAAGGGGGGCATTTTGGGAAACAAGGCCCATAAACCTAACAGCTGCCTCTCTGCGTGAATCCAGCTGTGCTGTTCCTGCTTCTGAGTAAAACGGAAGCTGTAGCTACAAATTCAGTATTGTCAGCATACCTACATGACCATACCACTTGTGTTGCAAATGAGAGGGACTGCATGTGTACATAAAGACAAAATAAGCTCTGATCTGTTACAGCTCATTTTACTCTGGAATACATACGCATACACATTCACTGGAAATAAATTGCATTCAGTGTAGGGATTATAATGAATAACCAGTTAACTGTCCAGTACATAAAAGTTTGACTAATGTTTTTAGATAAAATGTTAATTTCTGAGAAAAAAATATTATTTAAATAGTTGAATTTTCATTCAACTCGAGAACCATTTTTGAACTGTACACATGAGTAAGTGCAGCTTGTTCCTCTCATTGATGCACAACTCTGGGTTTTCTGGAGTTGAAGTTGTCTCTTGGACATTGTGTTGACTCCTTAAGTCCACTTGATTTTAACCACTGAGAAAACATATAACGGAGATTAAACTATCCTAAATGTAGTTCACACATTTTTTAAGCAACAGATCACAGTGAGATGATGAAATTTGATGCTTTTTGACTCTTAGAGTCATTGGCTGAGTTGACCCCTATGCTCAGGTGTGTTAAAGACTGGCCCTGCTCATGTGGATATGTCAGTATTTCTCAAAAAAAAATGTATTACCACATAACCACATGACACAGTGCTAAGATAGGTTGCAACTGATTCTTTTTTTAAATGTGGTGTTGCTTTTATTAAGTAGAGCCATAAGCTATAACCTGTAATGTGTTTGTTAGCTAACGTTCCGCCTGTGGAGTTAGTCCTATGACAAAAAAGCTTAAAAGCTGCAAGCTACTGACTTCATGTTGATAGTTGTTTAAACTATGCATATGTACTTCAAGTAGCCCCAGTCAGGCTATGCATGTTTTTTAAGGTGGGCTCATGTGTGGTAAATGTGAGTAAATTGTCTACATTACATTAGTCATATCTGTTATATTAGGCGTGTGTTTTTTTCATTCAAAAAACCTAAAGCCTTGTTTTTATAAAATGCACTACTGTGTTTGATGTTTTCATGTTTGATTTTTGTGATTTTAGGTTTTTCCATTTACAATTAATCACTCAGGAAGTTAAACAATACTTTACTGAGATGACTGTCAGTTTTCAAAAATGGTTGATAATTCTCAACTTTTAAAATTCCCCTGCCCTCCATTTTATGACTGCTGTCATAAAATTGCAAAAGCCCAGTTTCTGCTTGCTTTGGAGGTTCTTCACATTGGAGCTATGCATTTTTCTTCAGTAACGCTGACAGAATATATTTCAGTGGATGATTTAGAAAACTGGAAGCAAACTGTTTGTAGTTAAGCAAGAAAGTCAACATTTATAAAATATTACTGTGTTTGAATGATGTTTATTGTGTCAGTTGTACACGATTTTTGATATCGAAAAACTGCAGCTATGCTATCAGTTTCATCTAGGCCTGATGCTGATAAATCTGTGGAACTGTAATAGTGGCTGATTTTATTGGCCAAATAATGTATCAGCCAGGCCCTAGTTCACATATATTTACGAAACACAAAATAAGAACAACTGGGAAGCAGATCAACAGTTACTGGCTGCAGTGACTTGGAAAGAGGAACTGAAAAGACTTTAATTTAGAATTCTGCTTGGAATGCCAAAATTGTGCCTGTGTTCTGGGTTTCCTTCTGAATGGCCTGGTTTTTGTTGTACCTTATCAATTCTCGCTCTTCTGGCTCTTTTGTTTAATGCTTTGAAATACACTTTACCAGATTCTATGTTTGTGATGTTTTTACACAGAGATGTGTTGAATGTCAACATAATTGCTCTGAAATTTAAGTACTTTCATTACTTACATGCTCCTGAGACGCTGGTGTATTTATTTTTTTGTTAGGTATTGATTGAAAATCCTTGCTGATGTTTGCCTGTATGATAATTAACTGCAATACTGAGAGTCTCTTTCTCCTTCTCTGTCCTACAGATACTCTGCTGTCCTCAGGTCGAGGTAAGTGTTATAGTAATACTATAAAACTGCGTGATTTGCATTGTTCCAGAAGGTGTGGCTGATTATTTTGGTGGCTGGTGTGGCTGAATGTGTGTATTAACACTCATGAGAGCCATTACAGGAGCAGCTGGATGTGGCTGTATTTTTCTAAAATGGCTTTGCATGCTGTTGGGTGCTGTGCATTATGTGTAAGTGATGGTAGAAGACCGATTTCCAGAGTTCAGGTAAACATGGGCATTTTCCCCCAGCATGGCCGTTCATTTATACTCAGCGTGATTTGGCCTGCAGCCCTCATGATTCAGTGGTGCTGTTCTGTTCACACATGTATTGTCTGAATCAGAGAGGGCAGCTTTTTATACTTGAATTTGCCATTAGGGGAATAGTTTTGAAGGTGTGTGTGTGTTTGTGTGTGTGTGTGTGACTGTGTATCTGTATTAGGGCTGACACTATAGATTATATTAGAAATTAGGTAATCTACTGGTTATTTTGAGAAGTAATTGAGTAGTCAATTTTTACAAAAGGTCAAACAGTACAAGAAATAAAAAGATAATACTACAAAAAGATAAACTGGGAACGTTTTAAAATACCTCATTACAAAAATGCATTTTCCGTTTTATCAAGTCTACTTATACCATAAATGTGCACTTTGTTTAATTATCTATTTCTCTGCATAATTTACCTGCTTTAGCCTCTCTTTACCCTGTTCATCAGTGGTCAGGACCCCTGTCACTACCCAATTTGACCCGGAAACCTGATTTGGACCACGCATGCGCAGCAAAGGCATGTCAACATGCATTGTGTAAGGCTATGTCTGAAACTGAAGGCAGCTGTTGAACGTACCTGCAACCGAATTACGTTTAAGACGCGATTCAAAGACAGTAATAGATCACGCTATCATCAAGATACACACTGCACTGCTAGCTGTTAGTGTTAGCATCTTTTTTCCAGACTTTTAAGACATCTAGGATATATCTATGCTGCCTTCAAAAAAGCAACCAAACTGAGGAACCTCAGGCAGCGCTTTACCTAAACATTTAATTCGGACATGACTGGCTACCTTAGTGCCTCAGAATACTGTGTGAGTAGGCAGCATTTATTACGTCTCAGACATGGAAATGATGGAAATACATTTTCACACATGCGTGGTCTAACTCTGATTCAAATCAGGTAGTGACAAACCCCACAGGACTACCAGCGAGCAGATATTATTTGGGTGGTTGATCATTTTTAGCACTGCAGTGACTAACTGACATGGTAGCACCATGTTACAATGTGTTGCGCCGGTACACTTGGATCAGACACACTCAGGGACTGTCTGCCAGGGGCGTCATAGGGCCTCAGAATACAAGACTCGTGGTACCTGGGATAGTTTAATGCAGATGTAAACGTTAGCTGAATTAAAACCCCTTGAATATGTATAAATGACTAAATAAATAAATAAATGAGGAAATCTGTTCTTTGGCCCCGCACATTGTCTTGTATGCATGAATTATAACATATTTTATTATTAATATTTAAATTGACAAGTTATAGCGTAATGTTTTTGCCATTCAAATATGACATTTCAGATCATGTGTGTTATAGTGATGTTAGCATTAACCCTTCAGTGTGTGTAGGACTGTATCTATTATAACTTGTTTCAGCTTGAAAGGAAAAGAGAAGAATTTTTGACTCAGATCCTTAAATGTTATAAGATGATCATCAAATCTTACAAGAAAGCACAAACTGTTATGATGTTAATAAAAAAGGATCTTGCTAATAAGGCTAATTTTAAAACAAAAACAAACAACTTCCCAGCATTGCTTAAAGTGGATACAAATATGAACATAAAATTTTGTTTAATCTGACTTTTCAGGTCTTATTGATGTATTCCTTTCAAGGGCATCCACCTCTTAGACTTCTGACCATGAAGAGCTTTGTCCAAGTCCGAATGAAAGTAGTTTTTAAAGTAAAGTCTTTAAGTAGTGCTTAAAGCCTTAGGTACACTACACGAATTTTAAAGTCTTAACAGATTATAAAAAGACTGAGCATCTCACACTATTCGACTGATTTTTGCAGGTTTTTTGGGGCGACTGAAATATTGGGGATCACATACTAAGTGATAAGGGATCACACACTATTCAACTGCTGCTGAAGCGAACAGACCTTACTGAACTCGCACAAACTCACGCATTCTCCTGTTATTAGGAGACTCAAATAAAGGTGGAGCTGCTCGCTGCTGCTGTTTTCTCTGCTGTTTGCACTGACACAGTAAAGAAGCAGCAAGTAAACATGTTTAAGTGAGGATCATTGATTTAAAAATGTGGTCAGTGAGGTATTTATTAGAGTTTTAAATGTACATAAACTCGATTTTGCTCATGCCCTAAACTAAGCCCAATAAAAAGCTTCACTCCACAGGTGAGAGACTTTTCGCTTTTTTTCTTTGTTTACTTGCTGTATTTTCTTCTTTCACGCTCTCAGTTTTCATTGACTGTTGCAGGAACCCATTCAGATTGAGTCGTTGACCAGTTTACACTACTAGATCACGCACAGAGTCGGGTCAAAGAAATGTTTGATAAACTCTGACTGGTCTGAAACACGATCAGGAGGCCAAAAATCTGCAGACTAGAGCCATCTATCACAGACTCGACCAGACTGAGAATCAGGGCTAAAATCAGGGTAAAAGTTGTGTAGTGTAACCCTGGCTTAAGTCAGTCCACAAGATGTCATTGGTTTGAATCCCTGTGATGCCTCAAGCTCTTAATGGTTGGAAGTCTGAGAAAGAGGAGCACCCAAATCACCCACCCCAAATTGGGGGCACAGTGGGAGTGGTCATGGCCTGTGGAAGGCACTGACAATGGCTAAATTTAAGGAAGGAACTGAGTAAATTTTTGCATATAAAGAGGCAACTACAATCAGTAGTTGAGATCTCATTGGTTCACATTTTTTTCTGAGTAAGCTACTAAAGTGCTAAAGTACTAAAATGTAAGTTAGGACGACTTTTGACAATTTTTTTTTCATATTTTTTTACAGTGCCAATAATTATCCGCAAAAATTTGCGATCAAGTTTTTTTACTGAGTAAAAGAGTTAATTAAAGTAATGGTGACAGCCCTGCTTTGTGGATCTGTTTGGGAACAGGCCTTTGATGTGTCTATTTGTGCTCTTGGCATGTTTGTAACCTCAAACGGTAAGTGATGACAGCCCCCCGGTTTGGGCTGTTTGTCTATTAAGATTTATTCTGAGAGACACACTGTCTGGTCTGTGCTTGGGTATGTGTGTGCGCATGTGTGTGTGTTTTCTTTCGTCCATGTGTCCAGGACACAATAGGCTGCACCAAGGCGGAAATTTATTTTTGCTTTGATTGTTGCTGGACAAGCATATGATCCACCTGCAGAGCCCCAGGGCTTCTGGTGAAAAAAAAAAAAACACCTGCACTGACTGTGTGACATGCTACATCTGCTTAGAGAGAGAGAGAGAGAGAGAGAGAGAGAGATGATGTTAGATGGGCAGAGAAAGAATAAAGGAGAGAGCATGAAATAGGTAGAAACAGACAGAAAGAAATAGTGAGTGAGTGTATAAGTGAGTGAGCCCAGCGTATTGTACTGTGTGCACTGGTATCCTCTGGAAAGGCAGAAACGTTTTTAAAGGGCAGGCTTGTCTGTTTCTATCTGCTTTCTTTCTTCTTTTTTTGGCTCTGTTTGAATGGAATGACATTCCACACAGTTTTTAATTCATTCTGCACATTCCGAAAGAATAGAAGGTGTATAATGAATTTTCTAGATCAGCAAATTCACATGTCCAGAACAGCTTCTAAAAATGTACTGATGCTCCTTACGGCCTAACAAAACATCAATAGGAGGCAAGAAATTGCAGCAGAAAGCATTTGTGTGCAGACTAGGGCTGCACAATTAATTGTATTCATATCATCATTTCAGTATTTTCTTTCATTCTAAATGCATTGCAAAGAGCTTTGAAAACAGAATGGATTAATTTGCATATATACAAAATTAGAGTGATGCAATACTGGGATGGATTTAGATGAAAGAGTGTTGCCTAGCACAACAACAGTGGAGTCACCTGCCTATGGGGTCATTATCTGCTGCCCTATCCAACTGCTTACAAGGCGGAGGGATATGAACAGCTGTCATTAACTACTAGCCTTTGAGAACACTTTAAACAAAATGACTGTTCTCAGTCTTTCATGTGAAATATGTGATGACTGGTGTCACAGGGAATAGAACAGCCTGGAATCACTATAAGCTTTTTAAAGAACTGTTGATGTATTGATGATTGTATTGATCTTTGTACAGCTATATAGAAAAAAGGCAATTTTGGCAAAGTTTGATATGTTTGAAAAGATATATTTTAGCTTAATTACACATTGATTCCATTTGTTCAGACCATGTTTGCATACTTTTTTTTTGATACTTGCTGATAACTTACTTAGAGATTAGTTGTTAGTGTAAATGAGTGCAGCGTAACTTAACAGTTAAATCGTTAAAATCTAGCTCATTACCTGGCTATTATTTTAGCTACCTTTTATCAAGTTGCATTGCGCTGGGTTTTGTTCCATGTCAGAAAAGCATTTCTGTAGAGCTGTAAGTAAAGTAGGTTTCATAGTTTTGATCCCTGCTCCTCATGTGTCTCTTTCAGCAACAATCTCTGTAGCATAGTGACAGCAAGAATCATATTCTTGTGCTGATACTTCCAGAGAGCTCACTTGTGGAGTTTTACATCTTGTTGGAGTTTTTTGAGTGGCTGGTTCAGCTGTAGCCAAAATCTTCTTCTTTTTTTTCTTTTTTTTAAAGAAAGTTTTTTTTTTCAGAAGCTATGTAATTTTTTTCTTTGGTGACTCACACTTTATGTTTAAATAAACCAGTATGCCTGGACAAAGCCTATGATTTACATGCCCACACTGAACGACAACACTCGGTCCCATTCAACATGGGTGCTCAAACGCAACCCCAGTAGACATTGAATTTATCCATGGACAATTTCCAAAAAGCTGTTTCGTTCAAAACAACACGCTGCACATCCGAGTGTTGAGAGACTGTGCTACAGTTTGTGCCTTGCTGTGCACTGAAACTAAAGCAAGTGATAATGTACACAGGTACAACAACATGGTCTCTCTACAGCCTATTTTACAAAGACAGTTTAAAAAATCAGTATATTAACGTTTATACCTTGCAGTTCTATTAAGTCAAACATAATACAGTCAGCAAATACAGATTTTAGTTCCACAGTCACAGTGTCATTGACACTTCACTGTGCAAGCAGCCCCTCATTCACTGCCAGCTTGAGTCGCTTGTTCAGTAGGGTGGTAGTGTACACAGGACTTGCATCACATGGTATCAGGTGGTATTGGATGTTAGTTTTAGTGCATTTTGATGGGTACGAGTAAGAGTAAAATCGGACCAATGCTCAATATCAGTATCAGTATCAATGCATCTCTACTTACACATCAAAAAATCGGGGTCTGTATTTGCTAAATACCCAGCCAAAGACAGACAAAAATTATACATTCTAGTCAAAATTTACGCCTTTTTATGTTGTTGTTGCGATATCCAACTTTCTTGTACATCATATTTTATGTCTTGCAGTCCTAATGCATAGATTTAATAGTGATCATCAGCAATCACCAGCATCTTCAGTGCTATAAAATGCTGTGATATGGTACACAGAATGATAAAATTAGCTTTGTAGAAGAGCAGTTTAAGTGTTGATGGTGAAAACATGTTGATTTCATGCAGAGCAAGGAACACACATGCTGGTGCCATTATACTTATAAAAGAAACTGGATGAGCTATGTTTGGACATCTAGTAATGCTGCCCGCTTAGCTGTCTCTGTGGTCTGCCAACACACACACACAAAAGCATACACCCTTGCTGCCCAGTGAGATGTGATTCAAGCTGGTCAATCTACTGTGCCAGGACATGGTGACATGTTTTCTTTCTCTCTGTTTCTTTCCCTTCTCTCCAGAAACACACATACGCATATATACTGGCTTTATCTCAGAATGTAGGGTCATACATATGTTCTAGAGGTGTGCTGGTTCACAGTTCGGTGTCTTTGCGGTTCAGCTTGCATCGCAGTTCAGCGTTGAAAAATGTAGCATAATGAGTACTAATGCTTAGACAAGTATACTGATTGATACAGTTAACTTGCTAGTCTTACCATGCTCTGCGGCCTGTATAAAAATCCCATTGGACCTGTCCTTCACCCCTTTTTTCACTAGTGGGTTAGTATATATGTGGCATACACCAAGAGAGCAGTAATGGCCTGAATACTTGACCCCCTTAATGTGGAGATCAGGTGACTCTGTCATGCTTTGGGGAGGGGGGTAATTGCTGGAATATGTTTTGGAACAATGGTGTTTCATCCCAGAGACCTGCACAACCTATGCCAAGGTGTGCTGAAGCTGTTCTGGCAGCCCAACACCTTACTGACACAGTTAGGCCCAGTCCCATTTCTTTTTTTGTACCCCTACCCCGAGTTTCACCCTAACCCCTTGGAACTGAGTTACTATGGGTGGTGGTTGAAATCTTGCCCTACGAAATGGGACAACCCTCAAATTAAAAAAAAAAAAAAAACATTGCTTCATTAACCGGCTACTAGCTGTGCTCTGTAGGTGACCAGGCCTGTCTTCAGTGATAGCAGAGAAGGGGCTTCACTGTTGTTCAGCAACCTCATTGCTGGGCTTTGGTTGCATTTAGGGCATCACATGCTTTCAAAGAGGGGGTATAAGACAATTACTTATTATCGCCCACCGCTAATTCTTTGGTGATACGAAGCTGAAGTCAGCTATTCGCCAGCTTCTTGTTTGAATTTTCCCGTTCCACCTCAAATGGTGCAGTAGTTACATTCTGGAGCTTCAGGCATAAGTACTGCTGGACTATTTAAGGTGGAACGGGAAAGTTAGCTAGCTAGCTACCGAGACATTAGCATGCTATTAGCGATGTTTTATGCTTGTTATGAAGAAAAGGACCATAATTCATTGAAACGACATTAAACTAAGATAATACAATGGTTATTGTAATTTTTTAACTGAGAAAATTTTCACATTTGTGCATTTCTTTGGGTGCTTGTGCAGCCATCTTGCCAGTTTTTCTTTTTTCTCCTAACACTCCGTTTGAGACCATGTAGCCCTTACACTCCGCCCAACCCCTTTATCTCAACAAAAATTGGGACACCCTAACCCTAGACATGAACACGCAAAACAGAGGGCTAAGGGCTAAGTGGTAGGGGCAAGGGGTGAAATAGGATTGGGCCTTAATGTCATTTTTTTCTTTGTGACCTGTCTGTAATCTCTCCAACATGTCAAATACACAGGCCCACTCAGTCCATTCAGAACAAGTTAAAGTCATTATGTATCATTTCTCTTCCTCACCTACCTCCACCTCCCAAACAGTACCTGTTGAGAGACTTGAGAGAGAGGGACAGTGGGAGACGCATGACTGTGTCCTTGACCTTGGTGCTGAGTTTGGCAGAGTTTATATGAAGTACCTGAATAGTGACAGACTGCAGAAGGCTTCAGCGCTGTAAGGGAGATCTCAGAGCAGCCTGGGGCCACTCAGGGCTAAACTCAGGTTCACTGAACACTGTTTTCTTTCCTTTCCATCCCCTCTTTTCCCCTCTTCCCCTCCCCATCTCTATTCTTATTTTTTCTTTTACATCTCCTTATTTTTAGTGCTACGCCCAGAGGTATTGTGGGTAGGAAATAAAGGGGCTAATGCTGGCATTTTACCCTCATCTATTCCCAAGTGAGCTTCTGTCAGCCTAACATGATGCTCATGCTTAAACCATCAAACACCTTCATTATCAAACAGAAAGAATCTCTCTCTCTCTCTCTCTCTCTCTCTCTCTCTGTCTCTCTGTCCTCTCTCTGGCTTTAATTGGCCTTACCTGAGGCAGGGAGAGGTGTAATTGTTGGAAGGGGAAAGTGCAATGCTTGGCTAGTTTTAGAGCCCTTATCTGTAATCTCCGGATTGATTTATGTTATTTTTTTCCCCAGCCGAACAAATTGTTCAGCCACATCAAGCACCCAAAAAAAAAACCCTCATAAGCTTAACTCTGCCACAGCCGCATGAAAGCACACTAGCAGTTATTTTTTTAATTTATAGAAGTTATAAGCCCCAGGGTCATTCTCTATAACATGCCAATATGTGACAATGAGTGCATGTGCTTCATTTTAAATCCTGCAAAAAGAAATTAAATTAATTTTCTGAAACAGGAAATTAACAGATTTTTGCATTCTTATTATGGAGTGCAAATGGTATGCCATAAAACTTCCTCAAAGCTTCTCTGGATGCACTACTGAGTTTTAGTTAACAGTCTATGCAGCCATGCAGTGCCAGATGGTCATTCTTGTATTTCGAAATTCAGATCATGCAGGCTTGTCAGAAAATCAAACACATAGGACATGATCGTAAAATGTGCCTCTTTAAAACTACTAAGCTCTTGTCTTTTTCAAGCCTTTCAGCCCAGCCGCTGAAGCTCGGGGCAGGACTGTCATTAGAGGTTTTCAGCTGAACACCTTCCTCCCTCCCATTTTCACTGATCAAACACTATTTGTCCAAAGTGCAGAGGTGCATTAGCTTTGAGTACGGGATATTTTTTACTTTAACACAGCAGTCAGCGGGGGCCGTATAGAGCCATGGGAGAGATAACAGGTTAGATAACAGGATAAAGTTTGCACTCTGCAGGGAAGAGCACTGAAGGCGGCAGATTGAGGGAACGCGCCCAGCTTCGGCCCATGTGTCAGCAGAGCTATATCCGTCCAACTAATTGCGCCACCGCCGCTCCCAGCTGTCTGCTGAAAATGCCCACAATGCCCGGCCGATTGGGCCATGTCCAGACAGCCGGTGTCGCATTGGCATAACAACGCGGAAATGCAGTTGAACACTGGCTGCAAGAGCAGAGGAGAAATCTGCCTCCGGGCAGTTTGGAAAGGAGTGTGTGTGTATGTGCATGTCACTTTTTGTCTGTCTGGGCATCTTCGTGTCCAGGTGTGGGCAATGAAGTATAATGTAACAAATTCCAACTTCTACATGAACCTTCAATCCACAGAGCACAGCAATAGACTTTGTTTCCCTGGTTGCCCCTGTGAACTTCACTACAGCTGAAGTTTAACTTTTGACAAAGAGCAAAAAGCCACCACACATCACGTTGAGCTGTGGAGTACCAGATGGGTTTGGTGCTAATTGCAATCAGTAGCATCTGCATTCACAGGATCATCAAACAGGTGGCTTGTGCGTCCGTGTGTGAGTGGTTCTATGGTGTATATATATATGTGGCTCTCTGTCTTACACCCACGAACCAATTAAAAGTATTTTTCTGTCCTTTTGCACTGATGGCTTTTAAAGGAAATTTCTGCGCGCTGGAGGAGCGGCAGATGGTTCAGCATAGAGTTGCTACTAGTCAACTCTCTCTCCCCAACATGGCAAATCACAGCCTGGTAATAACCACGATAATGAAACGACATTCTGTCGACTCACGGAATATTCTTCCTCAACGTCTTTCCGCACGCTACGGTAAATGAGTTTAGAAAGGGCTTTATCTTAAGAAAACGAGAGATGTGCGTTTGCAGTGTTTGACATTCTACCATGAGTCAGCTCTGCAGAAGTGGAGGCTTAAAGTCCCAATGTATAGCGTTAAAAATGTTCGTATGTTACTGAAATTTGAGTGTTATATTAAACATCCAGTTTGGATGAAAACAATCAAGATAGAAATATAATAAGGCAGGCTGATCAGACCTGTCTGCCAACTGTCTGGGAATGGATCTAATATTCTAATGAGTCTAATGAGTTGATTGGCACCCCTTAGTCCAAGACTATCAGGCTGCTACACTACTCATGCTGAACTAAACACAAAAGCAGGGAGAAGTGAGTCGAACAGGTGCTACTTGTGCAGGTGGTGTTGCAGACCCCATTGTGTCCATGACTCACAAAAAATGTTATCCAGCTTTTATGCAATAATGACTTAAAGCTGGTAAGGTTCCTCACTTTACTATTGGATGTGCATCTAGGAAATGCACACACATGATGCTGGCATAGTTGTTGACAAACAGGTGGACAGAATAAGAGATGGACAGATCAGCTAGTTTTTGGTTATGATTGCTAGGTTGGCTTTAACTTGCTAGTTAGCGTTTGCTTACTAAGTCTCTCTGACTCAAACACAGGGAAACACTGGAGTAGTAATTTATGGTATATCATGTCTCCGGTTCATCAGGTGTATACCGGCTGAATTCTTCCTCAGGCATATCATCTATAGTAGTCCATTTTATTTTCATGGAGGTAGACGTAAAGGAATGGCTGGTCTTTAGAGGCTAGCCAATGCCTAACATGGACACCAGAGCGATTGCCATGCTTCCTCATCGTGACTGAAATACGTTCCAAATACTAGTGTCTGACAGTACGGAGGTACGAGTACGTGCGGCAAACACTTATCAGGTCATTTGTATGAGACAAATTACTTGATAAATTCAGTGAAGCTGAAGGTGGCTTCTTATTTGTATTTCCCGTTCCTCCGTAGAAGGTGTGACTATATGGTTGCCAGAATGTAACTGCTGCTCTCTTAAAGGTAGAATGGAAAATTCAAACAAAAAGCTGCTAAATAAGCCTTGTGGATCACAGCCTTGTAGAAATTCAGACTTTTAAACAGCGTTTCTCTCAGGCCCATGGGGCCAGTGTTAGAATAAAATATACTTTCACTAACGGCTAGTTTTCTATCGATGATTTCACCAATTAGTTGATTAATCTAAATGATTAATTTTATTCAAAAAAATGAAATGGCCATTTCAATAAATGCATAAATCCATACACAAAGAAATGTGCTTAAAAATAATAGCATAAATAAAATAATTAGATAAGGTACATGTCCTATCAAGCCCATTGCACACGAACAAACACACTGGCACCGTCACTCAACATAGAATAAGCCCAGATCATAGCCTAAACATTTTCTCAAACACTTATTCAATGGAAATACTACGATATCAGGTAGGTGACTTTATGGCTCTAATTATGAGAGTATTTACCAGCTACAAGGACAACAGATTTCACAAGGCTCTCCTTAATAATGATATTTTAATAAACATGAATAGACAACACTTACGGTGGTTTAGACTGTTGCCTCTGATCCAGCTCCCCCTTAAATTCATGTTCCCTTTACAAATAAAGTCCTCTTGGAGGCACATTCACTGAACAGAAATCAGCACCAAGCAACTGTGGAACAACTGAAGGTGAAGAAAGGTTAGCGTTACATGGCCATTTATCATTTATTCTGTCGGTTGCTTTTCATAGTTTGTGTGGTTTAAAACAAGGATTTAAGTTCCCTGACCAGGAACATCTAAATGCATCATTGACTAATAGCTGCAGTTGGCATGGAGTGCTTTAATGGTAGTTGTGCTTAGTCCTGCCCTGGACCACAACATTCTGGTCTTTTCTCACTCAAAAGCTCACTTACCCTGAGACCTGCATACGACTAGCAGTACCTTCCAGCCTCCTTTTGGTTTCTTCTGACTTTTCAGTGATACCAGGAGGGTACCATCAGAGCCTTGTGGATATGGGCTTTGGATGTCTGAGCTGCAAGTATGATGGATTAATCCAGTTCCTTTATGACTTCTCTGAACAACTCCATGCAAGCTCAAGCAGGGAAGATGAGGTCGTTTCCACATATACCTGTTTGGTCTGTGCCTTAGAACATTTGAGATGCATATAAATCCTTGTACCTACCTGAAGCGTGGGCCCAGATTTGTGAGCATTCTGATAGAGAAGTTTGATGTGCATGGATCATTTGTCTGCTGAATACAATGAAAACAAGCTAGCATTTTATGAAACTGAGAACAGACAACTTGATGTGCACAATGGCATTCTGTAGAACACTTGCAAGCACTTCGGGGAACAAGGTCAGGGAGCTGAGTTTCATGCATGAAAGTGGCCTTAATCGTTCCTACGCTTACCCAATTAGCATGTACACACTGCCAGTCAAACGTTTGTTGAAATGTTGCTTTCTTATGATATTTTACATTCCTGCTGTTGTTTTTCAGTTATGTAAGAAGGTTTTGCTGTGAGAAAAGCCATTTACTAATACTTTTTATCTTTTGCCACATTCAGCTTAATGTTGATAACAGTATCTTTGGTAAAAAAGTATGTTCCATCGAGATAATAGTTTAACAGTTTACTTTAAACTGTTGTTAAACTCTCATACTAGTCGCGTCTCAAAGTGAATGCTGCAGCTGAAGTAGGACCTTGCTAGCACTCATGTCCAAAGGCTTCTCTTCAGTGTTCGGCCATGAGCAAAGAGACGGCTCTTATAGGCTGCACCAACACATTTACACCTTACACATTTAAATATTAAATTACAATTTACATTTCATTACAAACTCTGCTGCTGCATCTCTCAGCAGATTCCACATTTTTTAGATATTTTTGCGTTGCATATGATAGATTGTAATTGAATACCAGCTGAGTCCTTCAAAGAGTGCATTTCTCCGCCACATTTGAAGAATCCTACAAAGTTGGACAGCCTTTAGTGGCATAACGAACAAGAAGTGCAGCCTTCCTCAGCTTTGAGAGACGTTAATTAAAACTCTGTTGCCTCAAAGATGGTCTAAACACCTGAAAGGTTTGAGTGCTGGTGAGTGACTTTGGCATTATTCGTTGTGGCAATAGTGCTGTTCCAAATATTGTCTAGAATATTTACACGTGATATTGTTTTCCTCAAACTAAACCTGGTTAGTTGTCAACCATTTAAGAGCTAACCGTGGAAGTGTCGGTCTAGCGGTATATGTAGTGATTCAGTATCCACAGTATTCACTGTCTGCAAGTGTTTTATATCAACTGATTCAACACAAACTTTTTTGTAATATCAGTTAATGAACACAAATATTAAATGTTAAAGACAAAAATAGCATGTAAAGGAAAAAAAAACAAAAACAACAAAACCACACAGAATGAAGCAATTTAAATTAATAATCTTAATCTTAAAATTAATAACATGAATATTCTAAACCTATTTATGAAGAAAAGTCACTTGAGGTTTGTACATTTTTTATACATACTTTTATACATAGTTTATATACACTTTTCAGTAACTGTGTAGGGCTTCATTACACTCCTGACATTTCTCCTGTGTCTTCAGCCTCATCATTGGTTCCCTCTAAAAGCATTTGTAGTTTTTTCAGCATTGATCTTAAAGAAAATCATGTTTTTTGAAAGTCTAAAGTTTGAAAATAAATGTCTGAAATCTTTCAGAAGTTGCGCTGGACCCGCCAGCGCACTACAACACGCTGACTCTATATTGGCAGTCATGTTTTAAAACGTGGTACTGGAGGGTCTCTAAAGCTAAATCCTTGCTTTGATTGGATGTGTTAGGCGTTAGATTTGTACCTATGACTGGGTGGCATGTGATGACAAAACAAAATAAAAAAATAACACACACATGGCAGATGAACATCAATCTGTGTACACTGATCTAATTGACAGGCAAGCAATACAGACGACTCTGCAGATGTAGTACAAATCTGTCCTGGAATTTCACAAGGATATATGACACAGTACACACATATGTCATTTGGTTGAAAAGCTCCTTTTCTGTATTATCTGAGGTCTTTCCAAACTTTTAATGAGCAGATTGCCTCTGCGTGAAGTAGAAATTCTTTCTACTTCTTCTGCTCCTGTGCTTGAGTTTTCACCACCTTTTCTTCATTGCCCCTTCTATCGCCACCATGAGTTGAGGCCTGACATGGCAGGTGGGATTTATCACAGTCATCCTCTACCTGTCATCACCTTCATGCTCTTACAGTTCTATGTCCATTGAAACTTCACTAAATGTAAATTCAGTTCTTGTAGGTGCAGTTCCACCTTACTTTCTGATTCATTCTCAGAAAGTTTTGTTTTTATTCTTTGTTCTCATTTTGCCTGCATATCTGCCATCTGCCGTATGACGCAATAGAAATATCAAATAGCAATATCCTATCCATGCAGTTTGAACAGCCCTTAAAAGGGAGATTTTCCAAAACCTCCTGACAGATTCCTTAAGCCCGGATGTGACAGAGTCCTGTTCAAAGAAGAGGAAGGGCAGAAAGGCTCGCCTGCTCTGGTCGAGCGTTTCTCACATCTGAGCAGGCATTAACGAAACAAGCAGAGTAAAAGGACACGGCCGCTGCTTTCCACAGAGCGAGTAACCTTCTTTCTGATTCTCCAGACAGCCAGTCTGGGGAACTGAAGGCTCTGAGCCATGTGGAATCAGGCTGGAGTTCAAAGCGTATAGAGTAGAGGGGCAGAACACACACACACACACACACACACACACACACACACACACACACACACACACAGACAGACAGAAGCCACAGCATAGTCGCTCTGGAGCAGCTATATTAGCTTTGTATACTGTACTAATATAGAACTTGGTCTTGACACAGTCAGACGGCTGTTCCATCTCTATATTTCATTGTTCTCTTCCAGAAATGAGGCCTCAGACATGTATTGATGTTTGGCTCAAAGTCAGAAGCTTTTGGGTCATGCTAGGAAAAAAGACACAAACTTTCACGATTAAGACTTCTGCTGTTAACATTTGAGTGCTCCATTACAAACCCGTAAGCATCAGACACTGCAGGAAGACCAGAAGCTGACCTTTTGTTGACCTTTTCTGAATTAGAATTTCAGTCAAGCTGCAAATGCAGTTGTCCATGGCAGTGCATTAATTGCCTGAGAGCAGGTAACAGTAGCATTAATGGATTGTTACTCGCTCACTCACTCAACCATGTCATTTCTCAGTCAGTTTTCTTTTTTTCACTCTATTCTGTCATAACCAAGCCCACACACTCTCTTTCCCTCTATATCTCTCTTCCTTTTTACCTCTCTCTCCCTCTCTTCTTTTTTCCCCTCTCCGTCTCTCCTAATTGTTTTCTTTCTTTCTTTCTTTCTTTCTTTCTTTCCATGTCTCTCCATCTCTCTCTTTGTCTCTCTCTCTTTCTCTCTCTCTTTGTCTCTCTCTCTTTCTCTCTCACCCTCTCTCTATTTTTTCTTCCTTTCTCTTTGTCTTTTTCTCTTTCTCTCTCTGTCCCTCTCCCCTCTCTCATACTTTTTCTCTCCTTCTTTCTCGTCTTCTGTCTTCCTCCCTTTTTCTTATGCTTCTTTTTTCTCTTTCTCTCCTTTTCTCTCTCCAATTTTCTCTCCTCTCAATATCTGTTCTCCCTCTCTCTCTTTCTCTCTTTTCTCTCTTTTTCTCTCTCTCCACATTTCTCTACGTCCCTCTCTTTCTCTCTCCCTCTCCATCTCTTTCTCTCCACCTCTTTTTCTCCACTCTCTTTCCTTTTATGTCTCACTTTTTCTCTCTCTCTACATTTCCCTCTCTCTCCCTGTCTCTCTCACTCTCTCTCTCTCCCTGTCTTTCTCTCTCTCTCTGTGATTGGTGTGGAGGTGGTGTAGCAGTAAGGCCTATGGAGATGGACCGTGACCAGGCAAATCCCCGCACAAATTAGAGAGCAGAAGCCATTATTACAGCCAATGGCTGACTGCAACTCCCAACAGTTAAATTACAACCTTTCTGCTCCTCGGCACATCCCAAGAACAAAAAGAAACCATTTTTATTACGCCCCTTACACCCCCCCTCAGAGGAGCAGGAATGTCTAAAGCTGACACGTTTCTGTAGATTGCCTACAGTATTATGGGATGTTCAGGGGATGTCGCTTGTGAAAGTGAGACCATGGGAAAGATTGACTGAGGGAGAGAGAGAGGGATGGGGCAACAGAGTGAAGGAGACAGTGAGCGAGATCAAGAGAGATCCGTATCGCTCCACTAACTCCGAACGCATTAAAACCGCTCATCTTAAACGCATATTCTCACACCACAGGCCGCCTGCCTGTCACACACACACATACACACCTCTAACCGAGCTTATACTTTCATGTTGAATCTTCTGAGGCGATTCATTCCTCAGCTTCCAACTTCTGCTCGGCTGATTCTGTATTATTAGAGAACATCTCAGCGGAAACGAAGTGTCTGTCACTCAAAGCAGACGTAAAGCTCTGGCACTGTAGATTACCAAATCGAGTGGAGATGCCGTGTCACACCGTACCGCTCTGTAAAAAAACCTTTAAAGATATTTGAGGACCCTGTCACTTAGTGCATGAGACTCCTACCCTAGAAACATGAACTAGAGCACTCAGTTACTTTGATCAAACTTTAAACTTTTTTCATCACCTGTTACTTTTTAGAGTTTTTAAATATTATACATATCCTTGAACAATTGTAATATATGATGCCTTCAATATTTTACATACCCTAGCTTAGGGCCCAGCTTACATGAACATCCTTTAACCAGTATAGTACTGGTTAAATACTGGTAACATCACCTAATTTAGTGTAAGCTGTCCATGCCATAGGCACTAATGCAGCCTCATACCATCAGAGATGCAGGCTTTTGTGCACTGATAACAAGCTGGATGGTCCCTCTCCTCTTGAGTCCGCAATTTTAAAAGAATTTAAAATTATTAAATTTTGCCACAGTCCATTTTAAATGAGCTTTGGCCCAGAGAAGACGGCAGCATTTCTGGATCATGTTGACGTATGGCTTCTTCTTTGCATGATACAGCTTTAAGTTGCATTTGTTAATTGCACGGCAAGCTGTGTTCAGTGATTTTCTGGAAGTGTTCCTGAGCCCATGCAATGATATCCAGTACAGAATCATGCCTGTTTTTAATGCAGTGCCATCTGAGGGCCCGAAAATCATGAGCATCCAATATTGACTGTCGGCCTTGTCCTTTGCGTACAGGGATTTTTTCAGATTCTCTGAATCTTTGGATAATATTATGTACTGTAGATGATGGGATATTCAAATTCTTCGCAATTTTACATTGAGGAATATTTTTCTGAAATTGTTCCACAATTTTCAGACTCTTGGTGAACCTCTGCCAATCTTTGCTTCTGAGAGACTCTACCTCTCTAAAATGCTCTTTTGATACCCAGTCATGTGAGTTAGTTGCAAATTGCTCTTTCAGCTATTTTTTGAGATGCGTTGCTGCCATCAAGTTCTAAATGAGTTAATGTTTTTCTTGAAATGGTATAATTTCTCACTTTCAACATCTGATATTTGTTCTGTGTGAATAAAATATGGGTCTTTGAGATTTGCAAATCATTGCATTCTGTTTTATTTACATTTATTTACATTTTACACAGCGTTCCAACTTTTTTGGAATTGGGGTTGTATTTTCATCTATTTAAGCTGTAACTTCAGTATATCTATAACATGTTGCCATTTTTTAAGCTCTGATCTTTTGGAGGTGGATGGATGTGTTTGCCTTTGCATTTCAGCAGGCCTTGTTAGGGTGAGTTTCACAGATGCTGATGTTGTGCCTGCCAGGAGATGGAAATCTCTCACCTCGCCTGTCGCGCTCCTCTCTCCTCCGTCACGCAAGGCGCTTCAATCACACCATTCTGTCATCTGGCATCGCCATCATCCCTGGTTCTGTTCCATCATTTTCAGCTGGAGAGTAGTTAATATGCGGCTTTGCGTATGCGCCGGTATCTGCCTCAATATGGCAATATAATTGAATTGTTTATCTGAGAAAACAGCCCATGGTCATAAAGCTGAATAAATAAATGAACTCAGCTCTGGCTCTCTGACCCCTCGGTTGACAAATAAACAAACAGATTTCGGCTTCCCTGAGCGAGCACCATGAACCTTTCTTTGGCTCTTGCCAGCGCTTTCTTTCTAATGTGGTAACACTGGGCATTAAATTAGTCAAATCCATTTTCACAAAAAGCTCACGTTCAATAATAAACAGTTGATGCTCATAGATGAGAGGTTAAAGAAAGCAACCTCTCTTTTATTCTCCCTTCTTTTTTCTCTTGTTTCTCTCTTGCTGTCTCTCATTCCCTTCATCTTTTTATTTCGCTCTTATCTCCGTTGCTTGTTTTTTCTTTCTGTCCCTTGGTCAGTCTTTGTTGATAATTCCACCAGTCTCTTTTTTCTCTCTGTTGCTCTTTCTCTCTCTAACCGTGCCTGTGCGGATACTTCCTCCACCCCGCGTCCAAAGCAGTGTGTGCTCCCGTGCCCTGCTGTTTCCATGGTTGTGATGGCACCATTACTCATAGCTGCATGCTGTTGGCACGGTTACGGTGGTCAGGGTGAGGGACTGGCAGTGGCAGGGAAGGTCAGCACAGGAGGCTCTGACCCCTTAAAGAGGGGCACACACAGGGCAAGGCCACTGCTGTCTGAACAACAACACTACTCCATCACGTCCATTTCGCTAAAACAGGCCTAGCCTGCTAAACTGGAAAATGGCTCACACGCAGTCACACTGTAATGTTGTAGTAGCTTTTTTAACCAATTAATGAAATTCTCTAGCATTTTTCAACCTAATCAAATTCTGCGTATTCAGCATATGGTTGGTTTATGTATTGAATGTATACGTGTTTCCAGTACCGAAACCCTATTTAGTGGAAACACATTTCTGTCAATAAATGTTTGTTGAGAACACATATTTCTGAAGACAATTTTCATGAATTAGTTAGGGGTGGGCAATATGATGATATTTTATCATGATCGTGATAAATTAAGTCACAACATCCTTTTCTCAGCATATCATGGATATCGTCAGTATTTAAAGAACTCTCACTAACTACATGTTTAACTACAAAGTAAGAGTAATTAGGCCTGTTTAACTGGATTTAGTGCAGTGCCGTTTGTAAAACATGGAATAAAAAAATTGTAATTGTAGATTCTTTTATATGTGGGACTACAAGTTCTATTCTGTCTTGTTATCAAATCTTAGATAAATGAAATATTGTGATGCATGTTGTGTAGTGTGAAAATGTCTTGAAGTATCATAATACAATATTTTTGTCATATTGCCCACCCCCAGAATTGGTTAGTCAGACGGGGTTGACGGGGCTGTAAATTTGTGTCATTCATTCTTTCGGAGATGGGGCTAACATTCCAGAAGGAAGTCATTTTTAGTCATTTGTTAGCAGTGTAGTGGAGTTTTCACAGGTTCTTGCCTGATCGGGCATGGATACCAGAAAACATTAGGGCCCAGACACATCAACCCAAAGAACAAGAACTTGCACCGACTAAGGCAAACTGATGGTCACCTCCCAGCAGTTCACAGTCACCTCGTGTCTGCTGTTAATATTCGCACTCGAACACGCTTCAAAGACTACAGCTGATGGTCGACATGAACTTAATGTGCCTGTGTGAAGGGATATAACACTCCATAGCATAGTTGGCTGTAAAAGTGTACGTTTATTAGTCAGGCTGTAGTCTGACATTAGTCAGTACAACTGTGAACTACCAAAACATTCAGTGTAAAGAAAAATATTGTTTGAATGTCTATCAAGCTTCAAATGTCCATGTTAAAACTAAACACAGAGTGTGAAAGGTAAAGGACAACACCGTTAGCTTTACTGGATGGATTGAAAAAGCTTACTTAAAAGTGAATGCCTGTACTGTGGCGGTGAAGCGGTGGCACTTCTGTCCAAGCCCCAGGATACGCAAGTAGGGCTTCTCCCCTAACAAGGGACAGCTGCACTGAATCAGGGCAGGAGCCAGGACAATTTAAAACTGAGGCTTTCCAAGCCCAACGGAAGATGGCTTGACTGGAGAGAGAAGCAGAGCTGAATAGCCAGAGATATAGGCAATGTTTGTGAGTGAGCGGGAGTAGGTGATCTTTGATCTTTTGTGTTGAGTTAGGTGTAAATGAAAGCTCCGCTTTGTACATGCGTTTGGTCTCTGTACGTTTTCCTTAGGTTCTCCTTAGCTGGTCAGTGTGGATCAGTGTGGGTCAGCCCCACTTCAACGTCACAGTACGTTCGCCTAAGTTCGTAATTATGTGACCTTAGACCTTAAAATATCCAGGAATGACTGAGTATCTTATGAGTATCTGAGTATCCTTTATTTTTCGTGACAGTTTTAACTCTCATTGGGAATACGACATTCACATTCTGCTCATGTACAATTCAGACATTTGAATAGCAGAAACATTTAAAATTGTCATCCCTAGTGATAAACTTTGCTGCTTGCACTGGCGTTGAAAAATTAGGCTCCTCTGCGTGTGCCCTCCCATGAGGGTTATTTGTTGCTTTGCTTTCTTTCAGCCCTCACGGCTGACTGCTGACAAAAATTCAACATGCTCAACTGGCCAAAACAGCACTGACATGAGCCGACTAGAATTAATGGTGTGGGACACACCGCATAGACAAACGGTCCCCAACAGCATGATGGCTTGGTGTGCCTGGGTCCGAAAGTAACCGAAACTACTTTCTCACTGTATCGCTCCAATGTTTGAAAGTTTGAAAACTATATTGTTAGAGCTTAATGGTTGTAGTTTCAGATTTGCATTTATTTTATGAACAAACCTTTTATTCACAGATTTATTCATAGAATTTAGCAACTGCCCAAAAGCTTCTGGATGTTTCTGTTTATAAGTGAGTTTTGAATCAATACTTGAGTTTTGATCTGCAGCAGTTACCAAATAATTCACAGTAGTAACTGAATAACAAGTCCAGGGTTTAATGTCTTCACCTTATAATTCAACTTCTAACATGATATCAGTTTCAGAATTTCAGTAGGGTTTCTTTTTTCTTTTACACAGTCCACAACATTTAGTATCTTTTTACAGAGACATAACATAGTGATTATCAGTGAGCAGGTTTGTAATTCAGGGCTAACTTTAGAGCATGAGAGCATGTACTTTAATAACCATATCATGGTGTGCGTATTAGATGTTAAACTGTTTTGCTTCTGCAAATTATAGTGGACGAGAATGGGGCTGAAAAATCATCTGTCTGTGCACAGGCATTACTGAGCTGTTTTATTCCATGTTTTTGACTTTTAAGGTGAGAGTTCAGTTTTGAAACCTCAAAGAACAGGGCTTAAATATCAAAAGGCAGCTGCTTCACAGGCTCTTTTTTCAAACACATAAGCATCCACATGTATATGCATGCACCTGCAAAAAAGCACACACATCAGCCAATGTAAGTGCTTCAACATTCTTTATAGGTGGTTGCATTCTCTGGCGTGGCTCTTAAGGTTCCCAGGCGTTCCTCTCTTCTTTTCCGGCTTGCTTGAAAAACGTCCTTCAGACACATTGATGAGCACGAATAGCTGGAGACATACTACACTTTCAACGTCACTCTGTTCTTCTGGAGTGAGGGAGGAGAAGAAGGGGGTTCACTTAGAGATCTTGTCCGTTCCCCTGCTGTCCTTGGTTGAGGTGAGAGGCTCTAGACTGACGCTGCTTTGTGAAAACCCGTTCATCAGGAATCAATAGCCATTTTCTGCCCTTTTGCTCCGCGGCCTTTGTGAATGGCTTTTTTATCTGTAGACAGAGATAGAGAAAGAAAGCAAGGGAGAAAGAGGGAGAGGAGAGGTGTGTCCTGGTCTGTGTTGCTGCTCAGGGGGAATGGGGTGTTAGTGAGAGATTAAGGTGCTCCTCGTCGTTACGCAGAGCGGAGCTGGAGCGAAAGGTCAGGACAGCGCATTGACCGGTGTCTGTTTTCTGACATCTGCCTTCTGTGTGTCTATACACCAACTGGCCACTTCATTAAGTACACATACTTGTTTATACACTCATTTTCCATTTCGTCAGCTCCACTTACCATATAGGTGGACTTTATAGTTCTACAATTACAGACTGTAGTCCATCTGTTTCTCTGCATACTTTGTTAGCCCCCTTTAACCCGTTGTTCATTGTTGAGGACCCCCACAGGACCAACAGAGAGCAGATATTATTTAGGTGGTGGATCATTCACAGCACTGCAGTGACACTGAAGTGGTGTTAGTATGTTCAGGCACTGCAGAGCTGTTGGAGTTTTTAAACACCTTAGTGTTACTGCTGGACTGAGAGTAGTCCACCAACCAAAAATACCCAATCAGCAGTGTCGTGTGGGCAGCGTCCTGTGACCACTGATGAAGGGCTAGAGGATGATCAACACAAACTGTGCAGCGACACTCTGACTTTACATCCACAAGGTCGACAAACAGTGAGTAGACACAGTGTTTAAAAACTCCAGCAACACTGCTGTGTCTGATCCACTCAGACCACATTAACACACTAACATGCCAAGACCACTTCAGTGTCACTGCAATGCTGAGAATCAGATGAAAGGGGATAACAAAGTATACAGAGAAACAGATGGACTACGGTCTGTAATTGTAGAACCACAAAGTGCTTCTATATGGGAAATGAAGTCGATAAAATGGACAAGTGTAGATACAACGTAGGTGTACTTACTGTGAAGTGGCCTGTCAGTGTATATGTGTGTTAGAAATGGTGCAGTACTACTTTGTCTTTTACGATACTGATTTTGAAACTTTGTGGATTGGCTGATACCAATTTGGTTTTTCTCCTTTAAACACTACTGTGCTTTAAAATGAGCCATATTTAATTGAAACACTTCTCTTAAGATGTGGATCTAAAAGTAGGCCATCGTGCTCAAACCACTCAGACACTCTACCACCCCACGGGAAGAAATGTACAACTAACAGCACATCAGCAAAGTGAGTTTGGCTAGATTTGTTAAAAGATTGGATCAGATTCACTCTAGCAGTTACTGCTAACGTCAGTGCGATGCAGTCAGATCAGAGCCATCTCAAGCATGTATGTACAGTGTTTCCTTAGAGCTTAGAGGTCTGCACTAGTGTGAACCTGACCCCTGCCTGTGACTTTGAGAACCTCCCTGACCAGGCCTGGCTGGTACTGCAAAATTTAAAGCCTGAACCTGATCCAAACCTGCTCACAAAGCGATGGATTATCACAGACAGTTTTACAGTGCATTGCTTTGTTACTGTGTGCTTGAGTGACAGAAAATGTCATGATGGGATAAACTGGTATTTTACACATCTGTATTACACTAACAGTATTTATTATCAGTATATTTTTGTGGAATTGCTGATTGTACGTGGCAGAGAACAGCATCCATCCTCCTCTGATCGCCTGTTAACCGCCCGTGCTACAGTTCCTCTGTCTACTGCTGTTATTTGCACAAATGCTTATGATCATCCATAGTGTGGCTGCAACTGATGCACTGTTGAACTTCATCCTCAGTTCCATTCAGGGGCACAATCACCCACTCCTTAACCTCTGGAGCTTTTCCTAAAGCTACCTGAGTCTAACGTTATTGGGGGGTTATTACATGAGAGTGTGTAAAAATTATGTCGGCATAATCCTTCAAATACATAATCACCCGTTAGAAAACAACCCCCAGCAGACCCCTAGTTTGGCCAGATGAGCTGCTCAGCCTGTTTTATGGTAGGGGAACTGTTCTAGTTCAGAGTAAGACATGGGAAGGCCATGATTTCCACCACAAAAAGTGCTCTTTATGAAACACCAGGGCCAAACAGAGACATACAAAGCACTGACCTCGCGGGGAAGGTCACCACTAGCCATGCACTTTACCCTGATGGCAGACTGACACTCAACACAAAATACACTAACAACCCACATCCCCTGACACAAAATGACACAATAAACACATGCCATGTACCTTTAGTTGACGAACAACAACAAAAACAGCATTTGAGTCCCTTTTCCAGAGAGCTCACACCTCCCATGATCCTTCTGGCATGGCTGTCAGCATGGCCATGACTCACAAGCATCTAGAGGCCAGAGTTGCTACAGTATGTATGTGTGTATACGGGTATTTGAGTATGCTGTGTATATGTACATGTGCATGTTTATGTGTATGTGTTTCTGTATGTGTGTTTATGTGTATTTATGTACATGTGTGTTGTTTTGTATGTATGCTTATGCCTGTGAATGCATGGTGTTTTTGTGTACAGTACTGTGCAAAAGTCAGAGACCACCCTTCATTTATTTATTTTTTCCTGTCAAGATGGTCATTATGTAAGTTACTTGTTTTTCTATGTCCAAAAAAAAAACAGAAAACATATATTTAACAGGAAATGTAAGCAATATTTAGTGTGTCCACAAAATACAACTTCCATTCTTTCCAGATGCCTTGCTTTCAGTTTTTCAAAGAATTCTGCAGGGATATTTTTCCACACGCCCACAGTTCACTCTTAGAAGTTGGCTGCGTTTTCAGCTTCTCACAGTCCAACTAATCCCAAACACATTCAGTTATATTGTGGTTTGGACTCTAGGGCGGTCAGACCATTGTTATGGGAAGACCAGTATAAGCTTTCTGACAGCTACACATCCTTTCAGATCAATAGTGTTGAGTTGTCTTCTCACAGTGGAAGGAAGGACAGAAACACCTGTGGATTTTTTCAGATCTGAAGCAGCTTGATTTTCTCCTCTCTGTCAAAGATGAAAGCTTCAAGTGCTGTTTATCTGATGGTGACAGTTTTGGTGGTCTATCAGGCCTTGCTTCTTAATCTAATTTTTGAACTTCAGTTTTGGACTTTCCACTTCGTTGTGCAGACATATCTCCAGAAAAATGAATAACTTATACTAAATTGCTGTTTTGACTGGAAATTAAATAAATTAAAGGTTGTCTTTGATTTTTGTGCTGTACTGCATGTGTGTGGCTGGTAATGTGTTTATGTGTGAATTTGAGTGTACATATGCAAGCTTATGATAATCTGTATGTATATATGGTTATGTGTGTGTGGCTTGACTCGCATCTCATTGTCCTTTATGCTGATAGTGGGTTGACTGTGTGGAGCGTTCCCTGCTGAATAGCTCTCTAACTTGAACTCTGCAAACACGCTAATCTCTCTCACCTTGCTGCATCGGGATCTGCACTTTGCTTTTTTGAGCCATGCTTTGAATCACACTAATGCCAAGAATTTTAAAAAACAGATAATGAGCCTTCCAGGCTGTGATGTGGCAGAAAAAGACTTAACAATATTGAAAACCCCTCACCCAGAATGAAGAGAAACAGGGCCGTGCATCCACCCTTGACTAAAAAAGTGAAAGAGCACACTGTGGGGACCTAGGTGGACTTTACCGAGGCCCTGCTTGCTTTTCTGTCTTATTGAAAACACAGCACGTCAGCAGTGCTTTTAACTGCCACTTATCATCGGCCATATTAATCAATTAGTGCTTGCTCATCACTTATTCATATCACGCGCTTTCGGTGGCAGTGTTGCGTATTTGAAGGGCTTTTTTACGCATCCTTCAATTTTCCCTGCTTCCACAAGCATTATGCCTGTGGATATTCACATACATGTGCCAGAACATTGCTTCAGCCATACATAATCACTGAACACTTCAAATACCGGCATTCTGTGATTTATGCATGCAAGGTGTTGGCACAGTATTAAAAAAGGGAAATTAGGTCCTTTTTGGTTTTTAAAGAGGCTGAATAAAGGATTGTAGACACAGACTGTCATTTGTTTTGCGCTTCATTATCTTTCATGTAAGGCAAAAAAGAGCTCTGTATCAAGTTAGCTATGATGATACAAACACAATGTCTCCATCAGCCTTGGCCTTGACCCTGGAAAATGACTACAGCATGTGCTCTTGGCACATGAAATTTAACGTAAAGAAAAATTCGGACGCGTTACACATTACAATTAGGGCTGGAAGATCAATCGTTTTTATATCAAAATTGCAATTTGAAAAAGTGTAATTTTCAAGTTTCGTAAGCTAGTTTTATTATGGAATACATTATCAACAATGTTCTCTTAACGAGTTTTAAATGTGGAAATTGAATGTAATAACACAGAGCTTGTGAGCTGCCAACTGAAGTTGTAATATTTTGAAAATAAAGTCGTAATATTTCAAGAAAAAAGTAATAGAATTACGTTAAAGTGGCATTAATACCAGGAATAGTCGCAATATTATGGCCAAAGGTATTGCAAATGGAAGGTAGCAACCTCCTCATGTAAAAATGAGGGGCGTTGAGGAGTTGGTAGAGTTGTACATTCATATCGATTTCACCCCTAAAGAAATTCTGAGTCTCACTGCCTCTCCTGACACATCAGCACCAGATTGTTATAGTATAAGAACACTGAAACGGCTGTGCAGGAAACTGTGTTTATTTAGAAAAAAGAACCAGATGGACTCGGAGGAAATTGTGTATTTTGTTGAAAGGAGAACTCGCAGGCAGTCGTTATCGGTTGTTACACCTCCGTGCCATTCAGAGAGGGCATGTAGTTTCACAGGAGACGACGAGAAAGATAATCAAAATGATAGATCCTGAAGGAGTGGAACTCCAGCGCCCTCTGTGTCTTTGTCGTCACCAGTACAGCAACCGAGGCCCCAGCGCGTTATGGCAGCCCCCCTACAATTAGCCCACTTTATCGTCGAAATATCGCAAATTTATTCTTATAACTTTACAACTTTATTATCGAAATGTTACAACTTTATTCTCGATATATTTCGACTTTATTCTTGAAATATTACAATTTTCCTCAAAAAAAAATATGACTTTATTCTCTAAATATATTATTTTTATTTTTTTTAACAGTGCTTTTTCAATACTGCATTGTCATAAACAATTCAACATTTTCAGTACCGATAATTCTTTATTCATGTAGGTTAAGGGAGCGTTTGGATGACTGCGAAACAGGCTTCGGGTTTATAAGTCGTCAACTTTTGTGCTGAGTGCCAACAAAGAGCACCATACATCATCCCCAGCTGACCAGTTAATATCCTTCTCTCTAGTCACTCACTGAACATGGCTGTTGACTAAGCTCTCACAGTCTCAACATGAAAAAAATGTTTTCTATTTGTTATATTTGTCAATCTTTCGTGTTCTCTCAAATCTCTTTCATTTTTCACCTACAAATCACTCTCATGTGTTAACCCACACTCTATGAAGTGCATCCTGCTTCTTTTAAAGTGCAAAACACAGCCCACCTCTCATTAAAAAAAGGCATCAGCTGAACGCCTGCTAGCATTAGATTGAAGTTGAAAAATCAAATTGGGCGTGCTAATTGGACTTGGATAGGCGCAGGAATTTATTTGTGTGAATTGTGAAGATTAAGTGACCTATCTAGCTTGGCTTCAACAAAAAGAAATGGAGTTCTCAGTCATGGTTCTGAGCACTTTTGGTGCTTTTGTTCTTTTCCTCCTGAAAGGAGCATGTTTTGGTATGGTATCCACACTGCACTGTGCCACTGCCGCTGACAGATTACTCCTGTATTATCAGTTTGGCCTTTCATACAATCCACACACAGTTTAGTGCCTGGTTTGTGCTTCCCACTCTGAGTGAATGATGATGGAAGGGTCTTACTCTCATGCGCGCAAAATTGTCACTCCAACTGAGCCACATCGTATCTGGTATGAAACAACTTACTTACATACTTTCTTTCTTCTTTCTTTTTTTCTTTTTCTTTTTTCTCTCTTTTTTTCTCTCTCTCCCCTCACTCTGTTCCTCTCTGTCTTTCTCTTTTTTTTCTCTCTTTTTTCTCGTTTTTTTTCTCTTTTTCTTGCTTTGTCTCTCTTTCCTTCTTTCATTCTCTTGCTCTCTTTCTCCCTTTCTTTCTTTTTCTCAGTCTTTCTCTCTCTCTCTCTCTCTCTCTCTCTCTCTCTCTCTCTCCCTCTCTCTGCTTTTCCTCAAATCGCACAAAATCTCTTACACACACAGTCTGAGCTGTCTCTGTGTGTCTCCTGCTTACAGATAAAACAGGGACAGGTGTCTTTACCTGAGAGCAGCTGATGAATGAGCCTGCTCTGCTCGCTAGGCCAAACAAAACGAAAATAAACAGCAATGGCAGCCTGAGAAACACAACAACAAACTGCAGATCCTCCACACCGCCATGCCAACCCTGAAAACACAATGGCAAACTGCACAGCTTACGCTTAAAAATAATATAAACATCGATATATGTGTCCTCTGAAATAGATGTATGGCAGGAATATTATAAGTTTAACCTCACAGACCTTTACACCAGTGCATATCACAGCAGATGCCTCATCTTGTCCATAGAACGCAATTAAATGTCAGCTCTTAATAATTTCCTCAGATACAGCAGCACGATTTGACATTTGCTGTGGAAAAGCTTCCCTATGGTTTGAGTATGATTGTGATTAGTGTTGTTAATGAGTAAGGTAATGATGCTGAGAGAGAGAGCAGACCGCAGGGTCGTGTAGAACGATCCCAGCAAGCTGGAGACATCTCCACAGAGGCTCATTACCCAAACATGATACAATTAATCAGAGACAACCTGAGCACTACGCCATAACACGCCAGGGACAAATAGCTGCGCTGCTTTACTCACAAACATACACACACACAACATTCTGACCTCAAAATGATATGATTCAATTCATTAAGAGATAACTGTAATAGTAAATTCCACAATACTCTTACATTTGGTTATTTTGGTGTTTTTTTTAATAATCTGAATACACAAATGTGACCGGAGGGATTATATAAACAGTAGCAGGGATGCAGCGTTTCAATTTCTTCTCTCATTACACTGATTCTGATATCTCATTTGGCCGGTAACAATCCAATACTAGTCCTCTGCAAAGTGCATAAACTTAACACAAATATACAGTACCGGCTAAAATACCATAGTAGTCATTAATTCTTCTTTTTTTTTATTGAACTGAGTATCTCACTGGCAGTTCATTCTAAGAATGCATGTCAACGTTGACCATCTCAGTTTTCTGTGTTCTACCATGTTGTCTATGACTGTATAAAAGATGCTCAAGGCTTTCTTTTATTACTGGATGCACTGTGATTTTTTTTACACGTCAGCATGCAGGCTCATTCAGAGTGCAATTATGAGTAATATGAGTAATGAGTAATGACAGTAAAATATTATAATTAATATGTTTAATCAGAGAAATGATAAAGTGTGACTGATGTGTCACAAATTCCTAATTATGTTTTTTCTTGTTCAAAAAGGGACAAACTAAATAAAAAGTGAAACATTTTCAACTTTGTTAGATCACATTTTTCATATACAAACACTGAAATAGCATTAATGGAAAGGGCATTTTAAACAACAAAAATAGCCAAGTTTTAGTTTTATTTTAAATGTATTGGTTTATTTTTGCATTAGCCTAATCACACTGTTCTAGAAAGGTTATAAAACTGCGTTGTTTTAGTTTATGTCAACCATAGGATAAATACAGTACGTCTGACCGTTATCTTATACATTTAAAAACGTCAATATTTGTGCTGATAACGATCTGGTTTATGGGACTGATCTGGCTGGTGTGTCCCAGATGTTTAATCTCTAGTGTCTGTTGTAATGACTGGTACCAAATTTAAGTATTATTACGTTTTCGACTTGACCCATTATATTGCCTTTATATTCTGAGTGGCTACCACAACTGATGAGAAACAGTGGCTAGCTGCGTAGCAACACCCATACTGTAAACAGTGTTACTAAATGTCTGGATGCATGTAAATGTATTATTTTTTATTCACTGCTCTGAATGGGGCCCACGTGATCGTGCCCCACAGCTGGTTATTGAAAGTGCGTTGAACATGCGCAGCAACTTCTGTTGAGTTCAGGCCCCTCTGGCCTCTAATGTAGAGACGCCACTGGCCACTGGAAAACAAAGAAGACAAAAGAAGAAAATTTGCAAATGTAACAAAGAAGCTGCCGGTGTTCTCGAAACATTGGACTGGCTGCACCAAAAGTCCAGACCTCAACGTCAGTGAATGTGTTTGGGATTGCTTGGATTGTGGGAAGTAGTAAATGCAATAAACTTGTGAAATTTGGAGGTGTGGGAAAATACCCAGTTCAAAGTTCTTTGAAAAATTGAAAACAGGTGGAAACTCATGAAGGAAACTCATAAAGATCAAGGATGGAGACACTAAATACTGGGAAAAAAGTATATGTCCAGTTGTTTAAGGCTTGTATGTGTACTTTTCTGTTAAATATATGTATTCTGCTTTTTTCCTGATGCTCAAAATTGAATAACCTGTACTTATTGGCTATTTTGACTGGAAATTAAAGACATTAAAGGGACGTATCTGATTCTCTGCAATACTATATGTTTGAAAATAATGTGAGAATTATACTTTGGACAAAAGATTAGTGCATATGTCACTGAATATTATCCACTTCAATTGATTGTAACGTGCACATTCGTATCAGTGCATCACTACATTTTTACACCTCTACTAATTACACACAAAGACATGCAGAATGCAGTACTAGACTACACAGACTTGCAAATGAGTTACGGCTCTGTAATAATGCACAATTTCTGTCGCCCACACACACTCAGAGACGCACGCAAACCAAAGCTTGTAAGCAGCACACACACATTTCACACTTTAGCAGCTAGGACAGGGAGCTAGCATAACCTTAACCTTCTAGCATAGTTAGAATATCTGCTACTGTAACATGGCCTCAGCTTTCCAGTAGAAATATCTGCAAATGCATGAGATGCTGGTTCACCTTTGGCAGTGTGTTTGTAAGGGTGAGTATATTTTCTCTTTTTCAGGCATTTAGCAGCGGAACTTTCAAAATGTGCAACATACAGTTAAATAAAACAAACACTTCTAATTCTTGTGATGCAGCCTTAGCATGCAAATGGGTGCATTTGCATCATGTGCTTATTAACAGCCATACTGTTTGGCTGGCCTCCAGATTGCTGGAGCGGTACGCTAGAGAGAGAGACAGAGAGAGAGAGAGACAGAGTGCAGGACGTAGGAGATGAAGAGCATATGCCATACGTTCAGTGGTGTGCAGCAGAGAGTGCTAATGACTCTAACTGCTCCGCTGAGATACACACTCAAAGGGAGCTGTGTGGGTGTGGTTATGTGTGTGTGGGAGAGTGATCTGAGCTGAAGTAAGAGTGTGTGTATGCGCACTCCTTTGTGTTGCTAAATGTGAATGCTTGTGCAGTTCTGTGTGCAGAGAATCGAGACCATTTGTAATGTAGGGTTGAATGATTTGGGGGGAATTCATAACAGTATTTTTTTTACCAGTATTGTGACACAATTTAAATTGCAGTTATTTTCTATAAATTAAGGTCCACCGGTTGCTTGTTTAAAACATCTATGTGATTTTTTTTTTTTGAGTTGCATAAAATCTCTTCAGAGAAATGTTTAAGTGGATTGAGGAAAAAAAAACACTAATTGTAAATTGATTTTAGACCCTGTGTTCGAGTTTCAGCTCTTCAGTTTTTGACAGCTGCAGAATTTAAATTTTGAGCTTTAAATTTATCCCTTAAGCTTTTACCTTCAGATAAATCCTTCAGATGTTTTATGCAAGTGGCCACAGGCCTGTTATTTTGGCAGTTAAAGCAGCGCTATGTAATATTTGTTTGCTAAAATTGAAAGAAGTAGCATTACTGAGTCAGGAGAAAAAAACATGCTGAAATATTCATTCAGATTTATCCACAATTGTGTTACTGATATAAAAACTAATGATGTTCAAATGGATATTAGAATATCTATAATGTAATATTGGTCAAATCGCAAAATAGGCCAAAGATTAAGATTTTAGACTAAGTATGTTGTATATGAAGTGCATAAATATAACAAATCATTTCACTGATAATGAAAGTTTTTCTTTTGTTCTTCTTTGTCCTTTGCTCTTCTGCACATTTGTTCACTTTCATCTTTAATTCTCTGGTACTTTTTCGTAGCAGTTGTTGTGAGGTTGTACCGATTAAAACTAAAGAGAAACTGTAGCACAATTCAAAAGAACTAAATTTAGAATGTGTTGTTGATTTCAGATGATATTTATTTTGTATGCATGTGAAGAATCAGACTTATAGAATAAATCAGGTATAGTTTTTTTCTTGTGTAATCAAGCTAATGTTAGCATGAGGGCAAATTCGTTGTTGTTTCTTAACTGCATAGTTTTAGTTAGCTACAGCAACAGTAGTGGTCCAGCTCATTATCGTAGCATTTTCAGCTAAAAACTCAATGTTATGTAGAAACTCTACAGAGATTGCCACAATTTCTCATTAGTTTAAATAAGATTTTAGCTAGGATTCTGTAAAGAGTTATGTTTTCAGTGCATCGCTAGTCTCTTGCTGTGTTTCTCTCCACAGTTTAAGCACTGCTTCTAAATCCAAAGAACAAGGCCTTTGCTTTTTCATACAGATATGTGAGCAAATTCACATTTCTGAGTTTCATTGAGTTTCTGTAGTTCATAGCAACTTTTTTCAAGTTTTGACCAGTGTAGGCCCTGCATGTGTGTCCTTGGAGATGCCAATGCACCCTTGACATTTGGGTGTAAGTACATTTTTCTGTTTTGGGCTTTTAAGTCGAACTGCATTGTGTTTGCCCTCCATGCTGAGGCTAGGGGTGCGAGAGACTGCCTTTATTTTTCACGAAGCCATTTCAAATGTCGACCTTTGGGGCCGACACTGCCTTGTGTCAGTTTCTCGTTTAAAGCGAGAGAGTTTTAAGGTCAAATCTTCACGTCCCTCCTTTGTCTCTTTTTTCCAGGCCTGTACCTGTCTCTCTTATTTTGCTCCTTTTTATTCAGTCATGTTTTTTTCCTTTCTTTCTCTGTTCCATCATCCATCGCTCATGCTGCACGTCACTGCTGGCTTTCCCTCATTAGCCCATTTCTCATTCACTTTCGCCGTCGTCTGCAGCTTTTTCTGAGCTATTTCTGTTCTTCTCTCATCCGCTTTATCTCCCTCTCTTTCATGTCGTCCTCTCATCTTGCTCTGTTTCCTACAGTATCTCCCCTCTGCACTCTCCAGCAACCTGCTTGGACTTGTGTGCCATACACAGTCTTACATATATATACACTGCACACAGAATACATGCACAGTGACATATGCACGTGACCTTGCATATACATTTCCATGTGAATGCACACAGACACTGTAAGTCACACAAAAACAGGAAGAACAGTTTCTCACATTATTAACTGACCTATTAGCTAGAGGTTTGTGTATTGCTGGAATAACATTTGTCTGTAAACTGACCTGTCCATGCTCATTTCATGTCCTCCCACGTTATTCCGCAATACCCTTAGATAGATACATATTGAGTGCATCAAAAATAAAATTTATTTTAGGCATTTAGACCTTTCAAAGTCTAAAAAGTGTGACTGTTCAACCATACATTCAAGCTGTTAAAAAGGGCAATGCAGTAATATAAAATTCTATATAACATAGCATGACTCTACGTTAGAAACCTTTAAGATCTTAACGTTGCAAAATAGAGCAGCCGTAAATTCTGATTTCCTCAAATGTCAACCAACAACAAAGGACTTTTATTCTGACATGTTCTTAAGAAAGAGTGGGCAGGGTACTGTATTCAAAAGAAGAACTGTATTAAAAAAGAACTTCATGGTGCAACGCTAATATCAGAACCTTTTTCACAAATATTGAAAAAAGTGTCATTTCTGAGTCATGGCTAAGCAGTTTAAGAAGTCAGGAAGACCATAAAAATATGTTATTATTAGAATAATGTTTACTTATTTGAAAATGACAAAGGTTTATGTGAACATCCCTATACAAAAAATTGTTTAAACATGTCTTCAATAGTTGTAAATAAATTTTAAATGTAACAATTTTAATTGATGTTTGCCACCTGATATTTTCTGGGTGGTAAAATTGATTATCTTGTTTAAAAATGAAATTACATTAATGAATTTAAATGAAAATACACTGAATAGACTCTTACAGATACAAATTTAGACATTATTTCTTGTTTAATAAGATTTTTTTAAATTATCACTTTGAATGCCGTGTTTATCATTGACCTGTATATCATCGAAACCAAGCAGGTTAGGAACAGCAACGATTTTGCCATCATGCTAATGTTAGCTGAAATACATGACAAAAAACTGCACCCAGTCTATCCTAACAGTGTGATCTTTCACACAAATTCAAAATAAATATCATTTAAAATGAATAATTCTAAATGTAGCCATTTTTACAAGAACTGACTTCAGCGCTACAATTTCTCCTTAGGTCGAATATGATTTTTGCCAGAATTCTGTAAAGCTTGTCTAGACTAGCAGTGGCTGCCATGAAAGTACGCATTTGTGGGCGGAGCATGAATAGCGTGGGGACGTATGTACATTCTTTATGTCAGAGAGACCCTCCGACAGAACATCAGACAACTCTCTCCTTCTCTTTCTCTCTGTGTCGTTCTCTTTTCGCTCTCTCTCCATTTCTTTCTTACTCTCTCTTTCTCTCGTACTTCCTCACTCCATTCTTAAGGTCACGTTATTACATTTTTTAAAAGGTTACGCCGGAGATAGAGAGAGCGTGAGAGGAAAAAAACACTGACATTTGTACACATTAGAGGAACATTCTTGCTAGCCGGGAAAAGCTCTGTGCCCTCGGCTAGGCCCTGTCAAGCTTCCAGCAACTAAAGGCCCGCTTCACTACCCCTTAAAAAAGTCCGATTTTTAAAAGCAGGCTTTTCCCAGATTGCCTGTAATAACTATGGTTAATCTTGACAACAGCAAACAAGCTCTCTGGAACTGTCTGTCAAATTGAATAGGGAAACATGCTAGTGCGTGTTCTTATTGTGTTCTTCTAGATGCTCAGTGAGCAAACAATACAAGCAGCAAGAGCATTAACTAGACTCATTCCCCCAGGCTCTCTGTGCTTCATGCTGCCCTTAGGTGAATGAATCTTGGCGACTTCCGCACGCTTTTGTGCATGATGGCTGCAGTACTTGTTACATGTACGTATAGGTAGGGGTAGGTAATATGATGATATATTACTATTATTGATAAAATATATTGCGATATGCTTTTCTGAGTATGAGTCTCATCAAGACTTCTAGAAGCCTGAACAACTGCTTGTATCATAGAACAATGTATCATAAAAAGTCAGATTCAGATCTTCTATAGAGATCGACCAGTGTATAGTAACGACATAAGCTGCATAGGAACAAGTAGCTTATTGGGTGTCTGCCCATTATAACATTACCTTTATTCATTTATTTTTGTGAATTAATTTTTTTCCTACTGGTTGAACCCGGCACCACTCCTTTTAATCTGCCATGCCGCAGATTCAGCGTGTGGAACCGAAGTTATCAGTGTACAATAAAGCGTGACTGATGTGTGACTTAAATTCCTATGCATGTGTTTTCTTGTTCAAAATACTAATGTGTAAGTTTCTGCAAATGCTGAGTAAAAAAGTCATTGTCTTTGTAATTTTTCAAAGCTTTTTTCTTTTTTTAATGAGATGCTTTTTTGCTGGTGAATTTTGTCTGTTAAAACTTGTTTGCAAATTTTAGAGAGATTTATTCTGTGAAGAGCAGTATTCTAAATACGCTGTATGGCCAAAAGTATGTGGACATGTCTCCTGTTTATTGAGTTAAGGAGTTTTTGTCACAGCTATTGTTCAACAGGTGTAAAAAACATGGGCAGTAGAATAAGTCATACTGAAGAGCTCTGTGACGACAAACGTGACACTGTCATAAGACAACGGCTTTAACACGAGTCGGTCTTTGAAATTGTGCCCTTCTAGATCTGCCCCAGTCAACTATAAGTGCTGTTATCATGAAATGGAAGCAACTAAAAGTGACAACAGCTAAGCCTCAGTGGTAAACTGCGCAAAAAACTCTCAGAGCAGGGGTTTCACGTCTTGGAATGAGCGCTCATGTAAGTGTGATGGTCAGATGTCTACATACTTTTGGCTGTGTAGTTTAAGTTCAGATTCAAGCCCTTTATTACCAAATGCACTAAGAAATAAGTTTCACTTCACAATGATATTCTTAGTTGTGGATTCTTCTTAGTGCAGTTGGCAAAAAAATGAAAATGAATAAACAACAAAATGCAAATGTAAAAAACACAAAATCAAATATACAGCATTGTGCAATATATGCAGGCAAGCCACAAACCACATGCACATACCTAACAGAAAGATACATTATAAACTCAAATGGAAGATCCTTCTGGATTTACAGCCATAACCTGAGATGTCCCAGGTATTGGCTTTTCCCCAAGATTTCACACTGTCAAGAAGGAACTGGGGTATAAGAAGAATGAGAGAGAGAGAGAGAGAGAGAGAGAGAGAGAGACATGCCAGCAACATGACAGTAGATTATTTTCTCAAATCCTTTGCTGCCTGTTGTATCACTGGAACAGGATGCTATTCATATGGGAATTACGCTGTTTGCCAAAGCCGGTGGTATGCTGGAGAGAAGTCAATTACTCAGGAGAAGAACATGTTGGGTCTTTTCAAGCTCTTGGGTTAAACAAGGCTGAGGGTACCAATAACATTGGTTAGGATTGGCAGTCGTCCATTCAGACAAAGAAAAGAAATATCACGTTTACATTCATTCATTAAGCCACAGTGTAACACTGTCAGACCTAACGTCTTGCTGACGATACATTTAGATATTTTAAACTTGTCTCCTTTAATTCAGTAAATCTGCTGTGAGAGTAATAGTTATGATCGCATGTCCACATTGTCATAGAGAAATGTATCAAGCTGTGGAATTAGAGCTTTCTGTATGCTACCATGTTTTCTATCACTCCATACGGCTTTTATTGTTTATTTTATTGCTGAGATTTCCAAGACAGCATGCTCACACATTCAGAACTCATTTCATATTAGGCTTATTATTGTGAAAGGAATTCATATTTTTAAAAATGAATTTGTTACACGAACATTAAAAATCCATGAATTTTTAGATTGGCAAGATCACATTCTTTGCATATCAAAAGAGATAGCAGTTTTTTGTGTCGACATTATGGGTGAAAAGGTGGTCACAGTAGACGGCATAATTATACAAGTAAAAACAGTGGATCTATATGCTAATCACCGGAATTTTAAAGGGGCAGTTCAGGCAAAAATGCTAATGTTGCTAACTGTGAATGAAAGCAAATAGCCATCAGTGAGAAATTAGCATTATGCAAATTGGTCAAGCTTTTGCTTTAATAAAGCGCAAGTGTACTTTCAGTACTAGCTAGATAAATGAGCCAAAGCAATGGCAAAAAGAAGAACAGCAACTTAGCATATTAATCAGACAAGTGCAACACATTTTGGAAGAAGCATTTTCACAAAATAGAAACCTATAGAAGATGCATATTAGTCTAAATACTGTTTGAAGAGATATGAGATTAGCATATTGTAGTCACTTATGAGGCTGATTTTGACTCTCACGCATGTGCTGTTTTTAATTTGGAATGCGTGTACTAATGAAAGTCACATTAAAATAACATTAACTTTGAGATTACCTCCAACTCATGACAACAAAATGGATTTTTTAAAGAGATTTACATAATGGTGGTCATAACACGTCTTATTGCTTTTTTAATTTAATTTAGTAACAACTTAGTTTTTAAGCAGTGTAGTGTTGTATTATAGCAAATTTGTAATTTATGCATTATATTGTCAAATAATAGAAGATGCGATTGGCCTACAACTAATAGTACTATGCAAAAGTCAGAGACCACCCTGTCTTAATATAATTTCCAGTCAGAATGGACATTAAGTACAAGGTATTTTCCTGTTTCCTTTTTAAGTAATAGCATATTAATAGCTCAACATCTTTTCAGACTCATAGTCTTGAGTTTCTTCTCCCAGTGGAAGGATGGACAGAAACACCTGTGGATTTCATCAGATCTGAAGCAAGAGTGGAGCTTGATTTTCTCTTCTCTCTCAAAAATGGAAGCTTTAGGTGCTGTTTATCTGATGGTGAAAGATGGTGGTCTATCAGGCCTTCACGATTGTTAGGGGTCTCATTTTTTCCATTTTATGAACTACAGTTTTATAAACTCACCATATTTTCTTTTAGCTTTTCCCTTCCTGATGCACATGGATTATCTTACATTTACTCTGTTCAGAAATATCTCTTGACAAATGAATAATTTGTACTTAATGGCCATTTTGACTGAAAATTAAATAACTGAAGGGTGGTCTCTGGCTTTTGCACTGTAGTGGATGTTGTAAGGTTCAGTGTGAGGGGATAGTATGTGTGTATTGTACTGATTGATATGGAAATTATGATGAGAAAGGGATTGACAGAGGGAGTGAGTGAGTTTGTGAGAGTGCGATAGAGAAAGAGAGAGCTGTGCTTGTATGATAATGCGAGATAAAGTGAGTGAGTGCGTGTGTGAGAGAGAGAGTGGAAGGTGGGTGTGTGGGTGTTCTGTAGGTGATTCAGCCATGGTGTCAGTGTGTGTCAGTGTGTCTCACCTGTGCAGGAATGCTGCACTCGTCCCCTCTTTTGATCAGACCGAAATGCATTTTTAATGACTCAGTGTCTCTCCTGAATGCTTAAGTGCAGAACACGCCATGCTCGCTGAATTCCTGTCCAATTTTACACATTTCTCTCTCTCTGCCCTCCGCTGTACTCCTTATCTGTGTAGCGTTTTTTTTCTTCGCCTCTCTCCCCTTTTTTCACTCTCATTTCTCCTCTGTCTATCTATAAGCCTCACACTCCTTCTTCTGCTTCTTCCAGTATCCAAATAACCTGTGATAACCTGAGGTACCGCCATTGTCATTCATTTTACTCTCCAAATTTAGTTTCCTGCATTTAGTTTTTTCTATTCTACTCCAGAATACACAGCACTGAATTTCGGAAGGTAGACATAATATTGTATCCAATTGTGTAGCAAATTTAGCCTGAAATATCATGGAATTGTTTGTAATGCAACACTACATTAAGCATTTCAGTCACTACATGTAGACTAACACAGTAGTCTAATGTTAACATAAGGATGCGTAGCAAGGTCAGCAAGATACATGCCCTTATGTCAGCTGTGTACAGTTCCTATATTACAAGTACAAGTGGAATTCCGGTCCTTTTTTCTGAGCTAAATAAAAAAGCTGTGATTTTTGATGTCTTTTTGGGTAGTAGAGTGTTGGAGCAGTTTTAGCCTGGTGTGTTTAATACTTTGAGTGAAAGCATTCAGTAAAAGATGGTTTAAAAATAGTATTTTTTAATATCAAACTGGATAGTCAAAGTTTTAGTTTCAGTATTGGAAAAAGTACGATTTTGCAGTCACTACTGAAAATTAATACTGGGCTACATTGATAAAATCCAGTAGAAGTTTTTTTTTTTTCCAATACAAAGTTCAGACTCAGAAGTTGGCCATATGCTCTGCATGTGATCCAAGTAATTCAAAATACATTTAGGGATGTTCATATCTGGCCAGTCTGTTGTTCTAAGAAAACCAGCAGATTCTTTGTTTGATTCACAAATGTTCTTCTTTTTTATCTATTTACTTTTCTTAATTAGGGCATTTTGACAGCTGCACATCCTTTCAGGCACATAGTACTGGGTTGTCTTCTCACAGTGGATGGTTGGAAAGAAACACCTGTGTATTTTTCAGATCTGAAAGGAGAGTAGATTTTGATCCCTCAAAGATTAAAGCTTTAAGTACTGTCTGTCTGATGGTGGACAGTTTTGTGGTCTGCCAGGTCTTGCAAGCTATTTTCTTTATATATTTTTATAATTTGTGAATCTCTTCCTTATGCAAGTGTTTTTTTCCTACATCTAATCTCCTCAGAAATATCAGCTGAAAATGAATACTTGTAATTTTCTTGTACTTACTGGCCATTTTGACTAGGAATAAATTAATTATGGTCTCTGACTTTTGCAAAGTTCTGTATGTTCCCGTATCAGGTCAAATTTAAGTTTGCCTTAAAAAATAATGAGCACATGCTTCCTGCAGGCTATATTGTGTTTTTTGTTGTCATACTGTGTCCTAAACCACTTCAACAGGTCTGCACAACCTTAGTGAAAACCTGGATGTGGTTTTGGAGATTTTGGAGTATTTATGGTAAATGTTTGGATGTCTGTTTACCTCTAGTGTTAGCAAGATTAGCCTCATAGCGCTAAACTAAAGAAGCAAACACCAAATTTCTTTGCTGATTGACTACACTGGGATACGTGGAAAACTCTGTAAATTAGACTTTTTTTTAAAACCGTTCCTTGAAAGTTATTGGATTGGTAATTGCCACAGCTAGGTGTTAATTATCGATTTTCGTTATTTGTCCGGAATTCCTGTATCGGGACATCCCTACTGAAAAGTATCTACTGTGTCTAACCACACAGTGTATGAGCAGCATTTTAAGCATTCTGTGTCTCTCAGCGGCTGATGGATATATCTGATATGTATCCATAGAGTAAAAATGACACCCTGAGTGTCACTCATGTGCCAAGCAGGTGCGCTACCAATGGAACTAAAGGCCCTATCGCTGTCAGCCTGAAGGCTTGTCCCTCTTACAAGGTTTTATCACTAAGCCTTCACATACAAGCTAACTTGGAAGCAATAGACACATACACGTACACACAAGAGGTTCTGTTATCCCTTCCTGTTGTGTGTAATACCTTATCTAACTTAGTGTGTGTGTGTGTGCGTGTGTGCATGTGTGTAAAGCACCCCACGGGCAGTATATTTGAGGAAGATGCTTCGGACCACTATATCTTTATTATTCTCTCCCTCTCTGCTAATCTGAGTCCACAGCCTCTCAGACATCTGCAGTTTATCTCCACACGCTTTTGGTAAGAGGGGGGAAAAAACAGCCCAGAGGAGGCCAGTGAGACAGACACTTCTCGTCCAAACTCAAACTGAGTTTGACTTGCCTTGGAGAACCAGGGAGACATGCTGTGCATAATACAACTTACAAGGAATTTGCTTGTTGACGGTGGTAAAAAAAAAAAAAGGAAGCGGGTCAGAATTATTTCTTTATTTCATGTAGAGAACTCTAGATAATACCAGATGAGCAGCTCAAGAACCTGATGAGTCAAGGTTGTTTGTTGACAGCTTGTGTGTTGGAAAACACTTATCCGGGCTGTAAAAGGGCTCTTAGAGGATGGTGTCTTTGATATCTTTGACAACACTTGGCCAAAAGGTTTTAGCTTGATAGCCAGTTGATTGCATTACAAGTGGTGTTAACTCCATTTAACACTTGTAGGCCCCCCATGGCATATAAGCCTTGAAATTAATTATTTCTCATTTATGGCTTATTAAAACAAACGAGGAAATTCTGTCCAAAGCGAAGATTCAAAGCTTTCATCCAGTATACATTTGTGTTTGTATAACTGTGTGCCAAATTTAGGAATACCCCCATTAAAACAAACAAAAAAACGAGTGAACAATCCTCTACAGAGAACAAACTGAAATATGGCATTTTTCAGCAAAATTAGCATTTACTGTGCATTAAAATGTACAGAAGTGTGTTCTTTGTAGAGGATGTGTGAACTCATTTTCACTTAGAAAATCAACAAAACGTCATCACCAGACCAACTTTTGCATATGATTGTAATTAGAAAAAGAGATATTGTATTATATGATTTGAATTTTTGCTTTTTGTCTTGTTTTTAGGCCAATTTGAAATAAAAAAAACAGGGTCAGAGGGGGTCAGAACTTACAGAATGTAAATCAAATGGAAATGTCATTCATTATGTAGCTATGTAATTAATTATGTGCATTTAAATATTGTTGTGCCCTCTGATAAACAAAAATGTTCCAAAGCTGAAAAGTGCACGTTTTCCACCTAAGTGTCGATGGATCCTCTGAATTATGATGTCGTTTGGTAGTCAAAGTATGGATTTTGCTGCACATATGCTATAAGCAAGTTAACAGTTGAAATGATGTCACATGAAAGAAAGCCTACTGTCAAACTTCTGTTAAACTAAACACTGTATATATCAACACCAGCTTCTCAAACCAAAGGCTATGTTGCAACTTAACCACCTGATTTGACAAAACTTACTGGTTTGGTGGGTGTTTTGGTGATTTTGCCTTTTGATCTTATGATGTCAGTTCAGTGTGCCGCAGTTCTAGCTTGCAAGTATCAGTAATTGTATTTAACAAACAATAGGTGGTTCTAAATGGCCTCGTAAATCAGATGTTCTGTTGATGTTTGGAGGAAAAAATTCTGTATTGCAAAGCGTGTCGTCTTTGTTTATCTTCTTTGTTTTTTATGGATTTAACACAGTGAAATCTGCACGTCAATCCAGTGGGTTTTTTTGAGAATGCAGGAAGAAGACAAAAAAGAAGAAATCAATTCATTAAGAATCAAGCCCATTCTGCTTATTAGCATGAGTTCCACCGCAGCACTGTGTGTGTGTGTGTGTGTGTGTAACATCAGAAATGATGGAACAAGCTTCAATAGCAACCTTGATTCCTGATGTGAAAGACGTTAGTGTTCATGTGTACGTTTTTAAAACTAACACTCAGGCCTCGTCCACCCACATATTTTAATATTTTTAAAAATGCATTTTTTTCTTCTAAAAATTTTTTTTTTAGATAAAACCTTCTTCCACACCAGCTGTGTTTTTGGAGATGTCTATGTCCGCAAGAATGGAAAGTGACTTAAAAAACGCTTGCATGAGCATTCCAGTAGAGGGGATATATAATTTGATGTCATACATCTCAAGAAGAACATTGTGAGCATGCACACTGTGCAAAATAAAGAGCATGCCACAAAGCTAAAGCAGAGATTTTCAAACAAAGTGACAGCAGCACATTACAAACACTGTAGACTTGCAGGCTGTCAGACCTCCATAATTCAGTATTTCCCACAGATTCAAAGTCATAATAATTTTAAAAATAAAAAATAAAACCACCATCTCTACTATGTTCTCACAGTCCTGATCAAGGATTTGTTGATAGCTTTTCACCCTATTTGAATTCTGGAGTTGGATTTTTTTTCATGTGACTTTGGTTAGTGATCATCAGTATCTTTAGAATCAGTGAGATATTTTTTAGCATTTGCAGTCAAAATGACACCCCATTTACAAGAACTGAGGGAAATATATTCTGCTGCCTCCTCAATATGGTTTAATAAAAAGATACAGCCAAATTCAATTGTAAACATGATTATAACTCCTAAATCACCCCCAAATAGAAACAACCCAGTTGTCAGTCGTATTTTATATAGAGTTCTGCACACTGTAAATGGCTGCAGACATGCACAAGGCAACGGTGTGACGTCAGCATTTTCATCAAGCTGCGTTTTGCCTGTCCACATGAAAATGTCACCCTGAAAAGTGGTTTTCTGTGAAAAAACCGCCATGTTCATGTGGTAGGAAAGCCAAAACTCGGAGAAAAAGCTACCTTTTTTAAAAATATCAGGATATGTGTGGGACTCAGTCTGAGAAGGCTTTGGAAACTGTCCTAGGTATAATGAATGTGTAACTACAAATTCATTGAATTTTCTAAACTGCTTGTTGTCCCAGCCCTATTATTTATTATGTACATTTAAACTGAATGTATAGCAAAATTATGGTAATCTTTGTAACCAAGAAAGAACATTCTGACAGCTGCCTCTGACATACAAATAGAGATGCACTGATACCACTTTTTCCCTTCCAATACTGATACCTGATCCTTTAGTACTGGCCAATACCAAGTACCGATACTGATACTAACTGTATATACCTTACTCACATAGAAGTCCATATATATATATACGGTTATATTTTTAAAATATTTTATTTTGGTAAAATCCCTAGTGGACGCACAGGCCCGCTAGCAGGCTGCTGTGCTAAAGGCTAAATCGAGGCTAAATGCTATCATTACACCAAGAGTCAGAAATTGCTTCAGGTATCAGTCATATATAATGGTTTCCCCATCACTGATGCGTTTAAGTGCCAGCATCAGCGCCAGTACCTATACAGTATGATACATCGGTGCAACACTACATACAAATGCATCAAACTCTCACATTCTCAAATATGAATCAGCAATACAACAAGAAGCAAACAAGCATTATCAGTTACAAAATTTCTGTGTTTGAGTCTTGACTCCCACTAAATTATCGCTCTGTGCGATTTCTGGATCAGTGATACCAACCATTGACTCATATTACTGTGATCATTAGATCTTTGGAGGGGTTTGTTCGGTCAGAGATGCAAGATGCTGAATGGCCTCAGTGGATTAGAGCATGCAAAGCAGAAAGTCGTGTGGGTTTGTTTGTTTGTGGAATTATGCATTCATGATAGCGTCCCTCGACCAACCTCTTTGTGATAGAGGCATTATAATCCTTGGCAGGTCCAAATCCCAGCTTAACATTTAGGCTCTGAGCATCTCACAGTTTCTACTTTTATACCAATACGCCTCCGAAATACCTGTGACCTGCGATTTCCTACCTGCGTCTCTCTCTCTCCAAGCCATGAGCCCAAGGACAGGCGACATGGAGCTGGACTGAACTGCGTTGAATAGCTTATTTCTCTTTTTCTCCCTCCCTCTTTCCCTTTCGTCCCAGCATGCCTATCTGACCAAGGCCCATTGAGAGTAGACAAGAAGGGATCTATTGTTTCCTTTATTCAGTAAAGTCAAAGAGTAATGGATTTAATCAGTCTTTCTCCCTGTGCGTGTAAAAATGACATAAATTATTTTTTAAATTTTAGACTTAAAGACACAATAAAAATGTCACTTGTGTCTTTCGCCGACAGGCGTCTTGACATTTCAAACCAGTTCCTTTGTATGAAATACCCTTCAGTAACTGCATTTCATGGATAAATGATGGCTGAAAATGGGTCTCCATTGTGTAAGAAGAGTGAATTCACCATAAATACTGCATTAATGTATACGGAACCCAGGCTAGTAGTTAAAATGAGCTGAAATCATTAAAAAGGGTTTTAGCCCCTGCTTTGAAAGCATTGTGGGCTTTTGTACGGGATAAAAATATGATTCGATATGAATAGAATTTTGGTCTTCACTAATGTTCAGTGTTTAAATGAACGGTTTCACACTGTGATTCAGAGAGAGTGGGGAAAAGTAAGGCAAAAATTAGATTGGCGCGGTATTGTGGTTGTGGAAGGCATTAAGTGTGTCAGGTATTATGTCGCCCTTTTCAGTTCTGACAACCTTAGCAAATTTCAATCTCATCCAAACAGGATTTCGCTTAGCTTGCCCTAACGGCGCCCGTGCCAACGCAGCAATCACGGCTAATGGATTTTCCCGCTCCATGGCGGCTGAACACACAGAAAAGTTCCGGCAGGACTAAGCGAGTTGTAGTGCACGCGGGAATGACATTCAAGCGGTTTTATTTTGCCTCAATCTGGGATTACTCAAAGGAGCCTAAGAGGCCACGCATAGCCTTCTACCGCCTATACAGCTTGAAGTCCAAGACTTGCAGATGCGCCGGCATCTTTGTCCCTTTGAGCACACGAGGCTGCCAGTCGGATTGAGATAAACTGCTGACCAAATACAGATACTTTTCTGCTCTCATAAGATGGATATACAAATTGGTATAGGGACTGCAGAAGCCTAGCAAGATTTCCTCTTTGTCAAATGCTTAGATGGAATAACTGCTAGGTTTTCTCGTGACACTTTAGTTGAAGGTTTCTACATCATAAAACATTTATAAGAGCATCTTGCTTATGAAGCATATACATGCAGCTATTTATATGTGCGTGTTTTGAATATTTTATGATATTCTTTAAGTAGGGACCATAGTAGGGTTTTATAAGGTTTAATAGATGACTAGAGGACTATTTTTCCAGCCTGTATACTGTAGCAGACGTCTAAACTGCCAACAGTGGCTTAAATATCTGATTCTTTGAATCTAAGAGAATTTTCATGTATGAGTTGGTTCTCTCAAGCATTTATGAATATTCTATGAAATGCATTTGTATTTCACAATACATAATATGAGTAGTTTCAGGACATGGCTGGTCAACAACCACAACACAAATTATATTTTTATTCATTGGCTTTGAAAGGCTGTAGTTAGTTGTACTGGATCCACTGGGCCCACTGTTTTGCCAGGATTCCAGGATTCATTTGACCCACAGTATCTTTGACGTAAGATTTTAAGTAGGATTGGGTCAAAATCTTTGAATATTTGAATACCCATGAAATATAAGTATAAAAAATATATGTATAAAATATATGTATAAAAAATTGCATCAGAGATGTCTGAAATCTGTTCACCACCAGAGGGCAGTGTGGAACCTGCATGTTGTGTTTTGGCCAGTGTTTCTTAACTGTTTAGTGCAAAGAAGGAAGCGTAGAAATATTACTGCAGCCGGCTAAAGGCTACTGCACACCGGATGAGAAGGTGCTGGTGCAAAGCACAGCTGTAGCACATAGGAAACACAAATAAACAAGCTCAAGTTGATCTCTATTTGAACACGAGTAGTGAAATAAAACTTTTAACATTATTTTGTCAGTACTTACACAAACTCAGCGTTTTCGAGCTAAAAGGTATAAGGTGAGATACAGTGTTGCTAGGCTTGTAACTGACGTGGAAACAGACGATTAGCATGTGTCTGTTTATCTTACAGATTGACACCTCTCTCTGGGTATATATCATACGTCACCTAACTTACTATGAATTTGGGGTCTACAACAAACATGGCAAGGCCATATATTGTCGCTGTCCAAAGAAAAACAGGTATCTCCAACATAGTAACTTTACAGGAGAGGGCAAAAACGTTCTTTACTTTCAATGTAAGTTAATGGAAAGATATTTTATTCTGAGCAATTTTGGAGCATTTCTGTTTCTCCAATTATCATGAAATTTTCACACAATGAAAAGGATATCTGCTGTTCTCAAATGATGCAAAAAAGTAAAAATCGCAAAAAACAAAGATATATTTTTTTCATTGGACAGCGTCGATATAACCAAATAACATGCTGACTCTTGGCTAAGCTTTCCAGTCCACTGTATACACTCCTACAATTAAGGGCACAAAGAAATGTTTTTTTGGTACAAGGCTATAGAAGATCCAATTTTGGTTCCATAAAACTTTCGAATGGGTGCTTCTTTAAACAACATTTTTAGTAAATAAGATGTGTAAGTGTGAAAACGATTTGTAAGTGTAAAGAACCAAGAACCACTGAGGAACCTTTATTTTTATAAGCATAGAATTCTAGACTGGTTAATCTCTTCCTTCCACCAGATCCACTACATTAGCTTTTAAGAGATGCCATGAAACAGAGAGAGCAAATCTTTAGAACGCCAAGAGCAGTTACGTCCTTCCTGAGGTCAGCTTCATGATCGATGAGCAAAAGAGAGAAGAAAGAAAACAAAGACGAAGGGGAGGAGGCGAGCACACAAAGACGTGAATGTTTGACCTTTGCGAGGTTTTGTTCCAAGCTGTATCAGAAAGCAGAAAAGAATAATACTTTGGTCGTGAGTGGCCAGGAGGGAGATGAGGACGAGCCGGGAGAAGTCTCACCTATCGTGCTTTTACACTTCAAGAAAACAATGAACCTCCCAGAGGAACGGAGAACGCATCAGCACCTGCTACCACATGCCAGTGAAGAAGATTAGTTTTGATAGTAACCTGTAGAGAGAATGACCTTGTGCGGCTGTGTGTGCGTATACATGCATGCTGGACGTTAAAAGGTCAAAACTGCAGTTTGAAACCCCCACATTTCTTTGCGTATAGCGAAGTGTGTAATGCTCAAAAGGCTCATACCTGCTCACATCTCTTTTCTAACTTACGCTGGTGTAGCCTGTCCTTTTCGCTACCTTTGCTTCTTCTGAAAGGCGGTATTTAAAAGGGCCATGTAGCATTAATTTGATCCCTGCGTTTTTCTTTCATTTCTTTCTTTATTTATTTTTCGCCTTTAATTTCAGGTTACAGCTTCACTTGAGACACACAATGAATTTAATAAGAGGGTCTCGTCTAGATTTCTCTCTCATTAGCTCTCTGATCTTTTTCTTTCTGGCGCAAAACATCTTCATGTTGGTTGGAGAGAGAGAGAGATCAAACGCTCTAAAGAGGAGATGGGAAAGAAAGATGTCGCGGATGAATTAGGTTCCGGATTAATAGATATTTCTGGAATGGCCCACCGCCACTTCAAAGAGTAACTCTGGGGCGAGAGATATGGATTCATTTTTTGAAAGGTGCGTCATTGACCGTTTCTGTGTCACATCTCTGTAGAAGGAAATATTGATTTTCTCTCACTATTTTCTAAGCTGTGCTATTGAATATTTCAAGATAAAGGACAGTCTTGTTAAATCGCCTTTGGAGGGGTATTTTCGCCTGCTTTTATGCCTAAACAATGTGAATTTAACTTCAGAATGACTGGATGAGGGCAGGTACTATTGAGCAGAGAATGATGCAGTGCCTTGAATCATCAAGACCTGAATAACACCTACCAGCACTTTGTAGCTGTGATTCTCTTTGTATACGGAAGTTCAATGAATGAATTTTAATTTATTTGATTCATAGAAAAGTGTAAGGGTAAAGTTTTGATACAGCAAATCTTCAATCCGCAAGTGCTACAATTTGCAAGTTAGGACTGCAGAAACCTAAAGCTAGCAAATATGAAACAGCGTTTTAACAGGGCTCTAAAGTGCAGTTTTGCTTATATTTACAATTAAGTAGGTATATTATATTACTCTGTGAAACATGAGAGTCCTAACACAAGTCTGTTGTCATGGACTTGTTGTTAAGGACACGTCTAACTACTTCAGCTGCTGTTGGATAGAACTACAACCAGTGAAAAGATATTTCTCTGTTTTCAGTGTGACCTCAACAAACTAATATGTTAGCTCTTTAACCACTAAGGAGAAGAATTGTGTAGAAGATGACACATCATCACCATCTACCATTGCACCAATCAGCTCCTGTGTCAGCGTTAGCTCATTTAAGGCAGTTACTCAAGCCCAGTGGCCAAAACTTTTCCCTTGGCTATTTTTAATTAATGAAACATGTTTTTAAATGTACATTGCTGTGAGCTTTATTAGCCTGCTAGCACAAGTGTTCCAGTTTACTGTGTGGTTAATTACACATTAAAATGAAGAGAAAAGCTTTTTTTCCCCTTTACCACAGTTAACGGAATTACCACCTATTAACTACTCAGATAATACTAATACTCAGATGTATGTCAGAATGTGCATCCCTGTTTCTGATGGACAGACGTATGTTATAGCTGAACGATGAAAGCAGCTATCTTGAGCCTTGAATTTTGTCCATACTTTCTCTCTCTGTTCAGTTCCATTAATCGGTGCTTTCTTTGCATGGATTTTACACAGTGCATTACTACCGAAGTAAATAAGACTGTTAATGACAGAACAAGGTTATTAATAACTTTGAAAACATAAGCAAAGAGCATCATAAGAAGAAAAAAAGGAGCAATTATTTACAGCTTTGATGACTTGCTTCGCTGGTTGTCCCTCAGGCTGTGACAGGATGCCACAAATCTGGCTGCTGGCAGAATTATTTGACGCCTCTCTCCAAAATGTTTGGCAGTTTATTGCTATCAGTATGCTCCTGAATCTCTCTCTCTCTTTCTCTCTCTCTCTCTCTCTCTCTCTCTCTTTCTCTCTCTTTCTCTCTCTCTCTCTCTCTCTCTCTCCCTCTCTCTCTTTCTCTTCTTGCCCATAACTACAGGTATGTTTGAGTGACATTTTCTTGGTCAGTAACATAAAACTGTATGAATAATTTACAGCATTTGGTCACATTGCCCTCTTTACTAGCTCCCGTTGCATTGTGGTTTCAGCTCGGTGTCAGTGCGAAGGGCCTGTCGATCAACAGTCATGCCTTTTTCGCAGGCCTCTCCAAAGAATAATAAAGGAAGGACATGTTGACACCTTTTCTGCTTCTGCACCCAGTGGAGACTGCTGGGAAATATTCAGATGATCTGAAATGAAGCGACTGGATTGGCCATGTGCTGGGTCTTGCTGGAGTCTCAAGGCAATGGGTCATATCCGTAATTCCATTAAACGGACAGATTGAGGCTGTGACAGGAACGATAATGAATATATTGAAGTTATAAATCTGAAGAATGAACATAATTGTCAGTGTGGAGGAGGATTGTATAGAACAGTAACAGATGAACCATCATTGTGTTATGAATCTTAACTATTTTCATGGAAATCTCAGTTCTAGTCATGCGTGTTCCGCAGCGATGTTTGTGTCTGTGTGGTCCAGTTTTGGTGTGAACTTGGCTGTATTTCTCTGGACTTGCACTCTCCTAGTGCACACTCATGAGTACACAAGTACGGAAAACAAGCCCTTGAGCAGATGCTGTGGGCAGATTCACAATACTGAAATCTTTCACCTTAACTTCAGAAGTAAGAAACATTTTTTTTTCCTTTTCAGAATCAGAATACTTTATTGATCCCAGAGGGAAATTGCAGTTGTTACAGTTGCAACCATTAATGTAAAAGAATAAACACTTAAGAATTTAAAACAACAATTTAAAACAAGAGAGAAATTTGCAATATGTACACCTTTAAATTCTTACAAATACAGTAAAATGACAGTGGCTGTGATAAGAAAGAAAAAGGTAACAGTTCAGAGAACTACTAAAAACTATAGGTGGTAGTGTTAAAAATTGTATTTAATCTTATTTGTCTCATTTGTACAAAATAGTTGACCAGTTGACTTGTATGAAAGAGTTGACCAGCCTAGAGTAAAGCCGTAGCTTAACTTCTCTAAACTATTTAGTAGAGGTGTCACAAAACACGTTAGTACATACTTTTGCTCGATATGAGGTTGTTAACTCACTTTGTAGGAATGTTTATAGCTTCCTATTTGCACCTCAACTCAGTTGTAGAGAGTCCTGGATCCCACAGTTTTATAAGTGTGATTGAGCCATGTTAGGAAATCCTTTATGGCATTCATTTTAACCAGAAGGCAAAAGACACGGTTTATAAAGAAACACACAATCTGATTGTAATTTAACTTGTAACGCTCAGTTAGGTAAAAGTAACATTGATCTTGAACTTGTGTTATTATTTTTTAAGTATGATATGTTTTATAAGAATATTACTTATCCATTCAACAAGAACTGTTGTCCTCCCAGTAGTGGGAGTTACGAAAAATAGAAAATTGCCAAAAAAAAAAAAAATTGTAAAAGTTATATTGCCTTTTTTTCCAATTCTGTGAAGTATTACGTTGTGAATCAAAAACAACATATACATAATGTATCATAAAATGTGCATATCGTTACTATTTAGGCAATGCATTCTATGGTGTCCCTGGCAGCATTAACTTGAAAGCTGCGGAAGCAGATAGGCTATCTAGCTAGCTAACAAAGTTGTATTTATGTTACGTTCTCCGCATCCATAGTTAATGTTGTCACCATTTTATAGAAGGTGACAACTTTGACTGGGACCTTGATGGGAATTTCAGTGCACTTCCAAAGACAATGAAACAACCCACTTGTATAAACAAAAGAAAACTGTGCAAATTTTTGTGACATCATTTGCAGTGGTTAAAAAAAAAGCATAGCTACCCAGTTTGCCCCACCCCCAGAGACCTTACCACACATAGTAGTAATATCCAGAATGAAGGTAGAAAGTAATAAGTGAAAGAACAAAAACAGATAATTGTGAACCACTATATGTTACTTTCTTTAAAATAATTTAATATAATAAACTAAAATCGAGTATACACTGTTTTAAGGTATAAACTGGCTCCAGCAGAAGGTTAAACTCACAGTATTAAGTCCTGCCTCATCAAGCTTCTTGTTAATTTGAATCGCTAGGAGCGAATGACTGACTTGTGTGTAACACGCACACTCGCTATTCCCTGAAATGCGAGGACTGTTCCAGTTCTCTGGAGCAGCACGTCCAGGTGGCTGGAAACGAGGCCATTTGCACGGTGGTGTGGAACACAGACAGGAGGGGGAATGGATGGTGTTTATGGAGCAACATGCTGGCCTTAATATAGTAAGGGAGCATTCATTAAAGGAATCGCCAATTAATTAACTTACAGGGAGACACTGTTACTGCTTGCATCTCTGGATGAAGGTTTGCTGAGATTGCTGGGTCTGTATTGATGAAACTCTCACAATGTCTGATGATAATTACGTTAGCATTAATACAATTTTAATGAACTCATGCTTTCTGTGTGCTGTGACCCTATGGTCTTACTAAGAAAGTCTTACTAACCTGACATAGTTTGTTTTGATTGGACTGTTTTCTTCACTTAAAACTGCACCAAAGGGAATCTGACACAGTATCAAACAGAAAGTAGGTTCTTAGAATAGGAAACTTACACTGTATTTAGTTTTTATATCTTTAAATTGGTCTTTCAAAACAATGTGAAGCACTCAGCAAATGACTACATTGCAGTTAATATTACAGATACAATGTTTGTCTCTAGGTACTGCTAAAACTGAAATAATTCAACCTATATCACAGTGTGACAACAGCATAGCAGTATTGACGATATGTTATCCAGCACTACTTGTGGAACCCTTTATTATGTTTTCACTAGACACTTGCAACATAATTTCTATAAACATACAACAAAAGACCCGGAATGATAGAGAATTAAAAATGAAAACATTTACACGACCACGAGGGACATCTGGAAGCATTATGCAAATAATAGCAGACGAAAAGAGCCTGTGCTGTGTTCAGCAGAAGGGTTTGGTCTGGCTGGCTGAAAATAATACAGAGGAGCAGATAAAACGTTAGAGGGAGATAAAGCGAGGTGGAGAGGTAGGCAAATTAAAAGCTGATTATCCTCCAAAAAACACTCTCCGCTCTATCCGGAGGGAGCCATTCGGCATGGCAGAGTGTTTATCAAAACTGCCTCCCGCTGAGATCCCCACCATGTCTGAAAGTGTTCAGTCCAGAGGAACAATAGCCCAGTGGACAGCGCCTTCCTCAAGATGACATTTCTATTTGTGTCTTCTCCTCAACTGTCATTTTCGCAGCCATTTTCAAGGCCAATCCACACATCTCCAGTAACGTTTTTTTTTTTTGTTTTGTTACTTTCTAAGGTGCCTCCTTTAAACTCCATTTGATAAAGTATGGGCTTCTTTTTTCTCTCTCTCCCACTCTCTCGCAGACACACTGCAATCTTGCACAATGCATCAATACCAGGGCTGTCATTACTGGTTACATTGTTTTAGAGTAGTCTACCAATTATGAGGAGAAATATTTGAAGAATCATAATTTAAAAAGGGGCCATCATAATATCATTAAAAAGGGCCGTCATGATATCGGACTGAACTGAACAGCAGCAAACCATGCATAGCTTTTAAAGATGTCAAAATACTAGCCTTTAAAAAGATTTCAAAAATTGGCCTTGCATAATTGGCCTCGCTCTCTCTGGCTGGATCAGATTGGATGGTCCTCCCTCTCCCCATCACTTAGCATGAGGCTAGCCAACATGATATTTATTTGTCAGCTAAAGAAACAGTATTTATTAGCAGTTAGTATTCTCCTCCACCACGTTGAGCTGTCCAATGGTGTTGTCTTCACTCTCCCAGCTTGGTAGCATCGTGTGATTTGAAGGAGACCTAGCTAGTCAGAGTTGTCCACAACTAAACAAGAAAAAACTGGGTAAAAATCTAAAAAGGTAAATGCATGTAAATGGGTATGTCCATTAGGCTCTGTTTCTTATTGTAAATACAGTAGGCAAGAACTTTGTTTATCATCGTGCAAACTGCCATGTGATCATTTCAGATTCATTACACACAAATACAGCATTTCCTTGACTGGCAGGACAAAGGCCATTTGCATCTACTTGCCTTTATGCTGTGTATCACAAACATCCCCCAGAAGAAGTGCTGTATCTTAAGGGAGTGCGAACTTATTACATTGTGCTGTAAGATAACAGCTAACACCGCCTCCAGGCCTGTCTCTTCTTCTCTTTAAAAACAAGATTATTTGGATGAACCGTGGCTTTTTTGTAACACAGGAATCCATATAACAGCCTTGGAGGCTGAGAGGAGATTTGTCTTTCAACACAAGTTTTACTTATTTCCAATTGTCTCTTTCTTGTTAGAATTATCTTCAGTAATAACAGCATCCAATTTTTTGGCAGCAGTTTGTATTTACAGTTATATATAAATATATGTGTTCAGAAACTGTGCATGCATATATTGTGTCCTTTCTTTGTGGTATAAACAGCAGAGTGACTTTAGTTAAACTATTTTTTCTATTGTGATTCAGTACGCATCCACAGCATGCTCAGCAAATGGTCACACATGGCTAGATTCTCTAAACACAATTTCAGTCATGAAGCAAAAGCAAATATGATTTGAGTATTACAAGCTGTTGGCTAAACAAAGCCTAAGTGGTTGCTTATGGTTTTTGGAAAGGAGAATGTGACTTTTAATTTCTTTAGTGATACCTAAACACATACACAGGTTTGCTGTGATGTCCCATATTTGAGATATGCTGTGATGTCCCTTATTTATATATATATAAAGTTGGGACACTGTATAAACTGTAAAGAGATGTAAATAAAAACAGAATGCAATGATATTTTTTCACAGTAGAACATAGAACACATATCAGATGTTGAAAGTGAGACATTTTACCATTTCATGAAAAATATGAACTCCATTTAGAACTTGATGGCAGCAACACATCTCAAAAAAGTTGGGGCAGGGCCATGTCTACCATTGTGTATCATCCCCTCTTCTTTTAACAACAGTCTGTAAAAGTCTGGGAAGTGAGGAGACCAATTGTTGGAGTGTTGGGAGAGGAATGTCTCATTCTCGTCTGATGTAGGATTCTAGCTGCTCAACAGTCCTGGGTCTTCTTTGCCTGATTTTTCGTTTCATGATGCGCCAAATGTTTTCTATTGGTGACGGTCTGGATTGCAGGCAGGCCAGTTCAGCACCCAAACTCTTCTGCAAAATCATGTTGTTATGATGAATGCAATATGGATAATGTGGTTAATAATAATAATAATAATAATAAAAATAATAATAATAATAATAATAATAATAATGCAGTGTGTTTTAGCATTGTCTTGCTGAAATATGCAAGGCCTTCCCTGAAAAAGACTGTCTGGATGGAAGCATATGTTGCCAAAACCTGTATATTTCATTAACATTAATGGTACCTTCACAGATGTGCAAGACACCCATGCCATGCACACTAATGTTTTCCCATACCATCTTGGATGCTGGCTTTTGATCTGTGTGCTAATAACAAGTTGTGAGGTCTTTAGCCTGGAGGATGCAGTGTCCATTATTTCCAAAAAGAATTTCAAGTTTTGATTCATTGGACCACAGGACACTTCCACTTTGCCTCTGTTCATCTTAAATTAGGTTTGGCCCAGAGAAGTTGGCGGCGTTTCTGGATCATGTTTAAATATGGTTTCTTCTTTGCATGATATAGCTTTAACTTGCGCATATATATACATATATATATATATATATATATATATATATATATATATGTGTGTGTGTGTGTATAATATGTATATCAGCAAATGAAAAAAAACAACCATTTAAAAATAAATAGTAAAACTATTTATCTGGGCATTAAGTGCCAATAGAGACACCATATAACATTAGAATAAACACAAATAAGAATTGGTACAGTACAGTCAAAAGTAATTTTCTTCAAAAAAATAATAGGTATCTTGTAAGCTAGTTTGAAGAATACAAATATGATAATATAAAGGCAACATGAGTAAACACAAAATGTAGTTAAAACCTGAGTAGTGCTGTCACCTCACAGCAAGGCAACCAGGGTCCTTCCTCTGTGGAGTTTGCATATTCTCCCCATGACTGCATGGGTTTCCTCCCACAGTCCAAAGACATGCAGTCAAGCCAGTTGGAGATACTAAATTGTCCCTAGGTGTGAGTGCGTGTGTGACTGTGTTTGTCTGTGTGTCTGCCCTGTGATGGACTGGCGACCTGTCCAGGGTGTTTCCTGCCTTCTGTCCATTGAGTGCTGGGATAGGCTCCAGCTCTCCCTGCGACCCAAGAGGATAAGCGGCTTAGATGATGAGCAAATCAGTGAGTTTATCACCCATGTGAAAAGTAATTGTGCTCCTAAACCTAATAACTGGTTGTGCCACACTGGGTAGTAATAACTGCAGTCAAAAATTGCTATAATTTGTCTTCAGCATTGCTGTGGACAAATTTTGGCCCACTCTTCTTAGCAGAATTGTTTTAATTTGGCTTTTTTAATTTAATTCGTTGGAGGGTTTTCCAGCATGAACTGCCTGTTTAAGGTCTTGCACAGCATGGGATTCAAGTCAGGACTTTGATTTGGCCACTCCAAAAATGTTCTTTCTTTTGAGCCATTCAGGGGTGGACTTGCTTGTGTGCTTTGGATCACTCTCCTACTGCGTAACTGCTCTTGAGCTTTAGGTCAGGAACAGACGGACAGACATTCTCCTCTAAGATTTTCTCTCCAATGGATGTCATTTTTGTCCAGTGTCTTTCTTGTTATGGAAACGCATACATTGACCTTAACTGAGGCAAGTGAGGCCTTTAGATGTTCGTGTGGGTTCTTTTACTTCCTGAATGAGTCATCAATGCAGTCTTGGTGAACTTTTGGTAGGCTGGCCACTGCTGGGAAGGTTCACCACTGTTTCAAGTTTTCTCTATTTGTAGATAGTGGCTCTCACTGTAGTTCACTGGAGTCCCAGAGCTAGAGCTGGGCGATATGGCCAAAAATGTTATCACGATAAACAAAATTCATATCGTTCGATATCGATACATACTGCGATAAATGTAAATCATTATTTCTTTCAAGGTTGAAGGCTGATTTTTGCTCCTGGGTGGTTAATTGCTGTTTTAAACTATCCTTTATGGTCGGAACACGACAAACACTCACCAAACAGTGGAACATTTCACAAATCTGTCATGGGAGAGTGGGAGAAAGTGTTTTTACCAGCTGGAAAAGCATGGCTATTTTTGTAATAGTCATAATTTAAGAAAGAAAACAGATAATATTTAGCTGGTGACGAGCGCTCGGCTACCCCGTTATAAATGACATCACAGTATTCAGACACCAGCTAGCGACGACTGGATTTCTCTATTCAATTGTAGTAGTTTAAGTGGTGAACCGCAATATATCTAACACCAGACAAACAGAGTCCTCCTTTTAGGTACGTTTAAACTGAAAGCAGTTCTTTTGTGTCTTGTCTGATTTACAGTATCATCAATTCGCCGTGCTGTGCGAGTGACGGAGCGCTGCTTCAAGTTAGCCAGCTGCAGAAACAGCTACCCTAGAAAGATGGCGCTCTACCGCTCTCCAATGCCTCACAGCTTCCTTAGTTTACTTTCGTTTAAATCAGGGCTGTAATTTACATGAACCCACTTCTTTCTTTCACTTTCGTTGCTTGGGAATGCACTAATACTAAAATATGACTGTCTGAGCGCTGTAACAGCGCTGTAGTTGTGAGGATTGTGATTGTGATTTAATGCTGCTAAAGCTGGTTAGGATGTACAGAAAGAGGTGAGTTCGCTGTAGGACAGTAGAGTTACACCACTGACCTCATCACTCAAACTCGGTCACAGGAGAACAGATCGCCGGTCGCTCCGCTGAAACAGGGAATGTATAACTCCACGTTTCAGCTGTTGCTAAAGACTCATCTTACTCGTGGCCCCCTCCCTCTCTAATCATGTAGAAAAACTCGGAAGTGCGCCCTCTCCTGGCGACAGCAGAGTAGTGTCGCTTTCCTTGCAGTAGAAAACGCCACTAAGGCTTTTGCTAAAACGTGGAAGTGTGAGAATGGTGTATTATATCAAACATTTATCGAACAGGTCGTATCGCTCTATCGAGGAAAGGTTATATCGCGATAATTATTGTTATCGTTTTATCACCCAGCCCTACCCAGAGCATTAACAATGGCTTTTTAACCTTTTCCAGACTGGTAGATTTCAGTGTTTCACCTCTGTATTTGAATCTCTTTAGAAAGTGGCATCATATGCTGCTTTTTGAGACCTTCTAGTCTGCTTCACATTGCCAGACAGGTTGTATTTAAGTGATGTTTAGATTAAACAGGTCTGGCAGTAATCATTCAGGGTATGACTAGTGAAGTTGAACCCAGTAGTCAATTGAAGGAGGTTAACTGGTTAATTTAGTAGCTAAGGGGTTTACTTTTTCACATAGGGCTAGATAGGGCTAAACAGCATTTTTCCTTCAAATTAAATTACCATTTAAAATTAAATGACCATTTAAAAACAGCAGTTTGTGTTTATTTGGGTTATTTTTGTTGAATATTAAAAGTAGTTTAATGAACTGAAACATTCAAGTGTGACAAATAGCAAAAATAGAAGAAATTGGGAAGAGGCCTTTTCACAGCACTGTAAACACTAGTGCATGTACTAAGAATTTCCTAAGCCTAGTATCAAACCTAACTAACTTCAGTAATAAAAACGTTTTTTCTCTATCAGTTAAAAAAGTAAAACACCTTTTTTATTGGACCTGTAGGTTAATCCTGTTTTTCTCTGGTTGTCCTACAAAGTCAGAATGTTTTTGTCCTGAAAATGTATGAAGATGGACAGTCATTTTTTTTTTTTAATGATTTTTGAGTTGACACAGACAACACATTTCTCATGTTTTTCATAGAGGGCTGAAGTAATATATAGAAGAGGCCCTAGTGGAGATAATGATACTTGTTTTGTTTCATAGTGGTATATCAGTTTAATATGATCTGCCATATATTTTACCCTTTTCTTCTGTTAGCATCAGCATAACTCATAATGTTGCAGGGTGTAGAGTAAAGACTCTCTCTCTCAGTCTCTCTCACTTTCTCTCTCTCTCTACTTCTCTCTCTATCTCTCTGTCTCTCTGTAGCTCTCACATTAATTTCAATCACCTCCTACTCAATTTCAGTGTATTTTTTTGGATGAGGGCAGCTGCCCTTTACATCTTGGGAACGTTTCACAGCCTACAAGTGAATAGAAATGATCCAGAATTATGTGCAATAAAGGCTTAGTACATTAACTTACATTAAAAGTTTTGAACATTTTTCCTCCTATAATAAAGTTATCATTTTAGTAATGCAAGGTATAGTTACAACAGTGATGATATTGTAAAAAGGTCAAAGACAGAGAGTGCTACTGGTGGAGGTATAAACATTTATGTTGAAGGTGCTCTATTGTACGGGGTTCAAAAGCATGATAAAGGGTGAATCTCCAAAGTATCTTCATTGAATTAAAAAGCCTATGTTATACCATGGTCCAAAAGCCAAAAGACATACCTGCCTGGGCTCAGTTTATGATGTACCCTGTGTTGACTCCAGAATGAGCTGAATGAAAAAGCAGTGCACACAGGTGGTTTTGGTTTTTGTGGCTGATAAAATTCGGCTTGTTTAACATACTGTGTTCTTTAAATAACACAACCAGAGTCCGCTCTGCCTGACATAGCCATGATGCCTGCCCTGATCAGCTGTGTTCTAAGTCCAAATTAATTGCCTTCTTTCTGGTGCCAGTTTGTCAGGATGGCGCTGAGCTAAGTAAACACATCTGAGCACATGGCATTGCTGACTGATGGATCATCCAATAAACACAGGATCGTGCATGACTTTACATGAGGCTGCTTTGATTCAGACATCATTTCTGTGACATCGGTTACATGTGGCATCACATTAATCCACAAACTGACTAGTGACTGATCTCACATATGCAGTCATTCTCTGAAATGATGTAGCTCATTATCAGAAACAGGGAACGGCTGATGTTTTGACTCACATCAGTATGGCACAATGCAAATGTTATATGGTGAAATCTGCCACACTGACACTATTGCTCTTTCACCAGGTGTATTCCTTAACGTACTAGGTCTGTCAGATGGATCAGAAGTCAAATTTTAGTTTCCCGTTGTTTGTCTATCAAATATTTGAATATATTAAAATTGTAAGTAATTTTTTAAAAAATTTAATTACATTATTTGCAAGGATAATAAGTAGAATACATAACTGCAGTAAGTCTCAAATTTCTAAATCACTGTCATGTCCCCTTAATCCACATGGAGGCGCTCAGCATAAATGATCAAGCATACCCAAAAACACATGGTGTTAAATCCAGTTCTCAACCTAGGAGCCTTGACTTGTGAGGTCATCAACAAAGTAGAGGCCTACAATATAATCTGCCATCTGATAGAGCGATGCTAGCCGACATAAGCCTCTATTGTCTGATGTAACAAAAATAGCAAATAAACATGTTCCAAGCATTTTGAGCTGTCCAGTGGCGTTGTAGCATTTTCATCCAAGCATGTATAGCTGTATAATGATGTTGTAGCATTCTCTTTCATGTATATTGAGCTGTCCATTGATGTTGTAGTGCTCTCCTCCAAGCATGTTGAGCTGTCTAATGACGTTGTATCATTTGCCTCCAAGTGTGTTAAGCTGTCTAATGACGTTGCTTTAGTGGCAGTTTAAAAAGATGTAGTGATGCTTCACATGTCTGGAGAAAGCGCATGTTAGCCTTCATGCTCCCAGCTTGGTAGCGTTCTGACCTAGCTAGCAAGTGGGAATTTGCCACGACTAAATTGAAGAGAAAAATTGAGTCAAAAAAAAGAGAAAAAACTTGCCAGACCTGTCATTGTAAGTGAAAGAGTGTGGCCATGGTTGGCTGCTGTAGCTGTGTAGCAGCTTAGTCACATAGCTAATCTCGCAGCAGACATGTGAAGATCATTACCTCACACAATAAAGTATTTCTGCCCATTAGCGCTGATCGGGTCCTAGAGTAAACCTATACATTTTTTCAGAATGACTGGGTTGCATAAAAGGTTGTTCGATTCAGATATTCTCATGCAAATTAAAACTCCAACGAAAGCCGAAATAAATTGTTTTTCTTTATTTACCATCAGAAATTTCATATTCTTCCCTTTGTTTATGATGATATTACTTACTAATTTTTTAGTTAGCATACTAGGAGCTGCCACAGGGGTAGTTTTAAACAAATCAAATGAGCATTTTCTACGTTTGAATATGCGTTTTTTCATTGGATATAGAATACTCAAATGTTTGTAGTGTCACCTACAATGTGATCTTCCGTTCTTGTGATAGCAGAACTTGTACTGCTGTGTTAATATGACATCCCTAAAAAAGCCTGTTTTTGTTTTGGTATGTTTTGATGTGCTTGACGAGATCTGTATCTTTTCTTTTCACTTCAAGAAAGAAAAAAAAATTGATATGCCAAAAAGACATTGCAAGATGCCACTCGTTAAGTGAGGGAGTGGTTTGAGGAGGAGGAAATTAAAAAAGCTTTATAAATGGTTCTAGCATGTGTGTTCCAAGAAAAACTTTTAAGACCTTTACATTACAGGAGGTTCTTTATTTTTTTTGTTAAAACGTATTTAAAGGTTCTTCACATTCACACGTCTAATATATATAAAGATACTTCTTAAAAAATCAATTTAAAGGTCTTTTGGAAACCAAAAGTGGTTCTTCTGTGGCATCTCTCCAAATAACCCCTTTTGGGTACCTTTATTTTTAGAAGAGTACTGCAGATCACGGCCATTATTCGTGAAGCTTCTCATAGTAGGAGTGCTGATCTAGGATGGACAGATTCAGGTAAATAAAGAGGAGTCTGATCCCAAATCAGCACATTGCTACTCTGAGAAGCTTTGTGAACACGTGTCCTGGATTTAGGTCCTGCTATGTCTGAGAGCATGTTATGAATTCTGTCTAGAAGGAAAATCCAGCCACGAGGGATGGTCTGTGAACAGCAGTGAAGACTGGGTGGGAGCGTTTCCTTTGAAAAAAAAAAAAACGAACTTCATGAAGAGTGCCAAAGCAGAGGTGGCCACCAAGACTAGAAGAGGGCCTTCAAAATAATGCTATATGTGTTCCTAGTTGTCCGTTTCCTATACTTTCATTCATGTTTTGATGTATATCAATGATTATTCCAAAAAATGTCTGAGCATTTCTGTTTGACTGACAGTCTGTCGTTGATTGGCGTACACAAACACATGCCTGTTTTACAGCCCTCCATCTCACCTTCATCTTCTAGCATTGAGCCATACAACTACAGCCACCATGATCCCAAAACACTCTGGACATCTTTGTTCTGCTCAGAGGAGGAGAGAGAGAAAGAGTGCTTTTGGCTCTCTCTCATTTATTACTCAACACTCTAAGCCGGCACATGGTGAGGAGAAGAGAAAAAACAGGGTTTCAATTTGATTAAAGTAATTAGCGGGCGTTTCGGGTGGTTCAGTAAGGAGCTTTGGAGCGAAGTGCTCCAGCTCAGCGGTGCCTCGTGTTTGTAACTGCTTTTAACCTGCACACCTCTCAGCAGCAACCTTTAAACGCAGGCTGAGAGCTCATTTTCTGAATTGCTGTTGTGGTCCCCTGTGTCTCAGGTGGACACAGCAAGACTAGTGAGCAATTCTTGTTCGTGATTTGTAATGGATTACCTTCTTGTTGTTTTCCGAACCGCAAGGGTGTTGTTTATTGCCCACACAGCAGTACTTTTACAATCCTAACTGATGTTAAAAACTTGGAAGACCCTATTTATAATGACAGATTCCTCTGATTTTTTGTCTTTAGTCGTCCTTTAGTCATCACAGCCCACTCACTACAATGGAACTTTAGATTGACAGCACATGTTACTGTGTGAGTTATGTGTGAATTAAGCAGCATAAAAGTGAAAGAAAATATATATAGTCTTTTTACAATAGAGATTAGGAAAATTATTTCCATTCAGCTGGGCTCTCTATTTAGCTCAGGTATATTGGTCTTTTATGCATGGTGTCAGTACAGTGTTGCATATAAGAGAGTCTGCATTCTCTACGGGATATTCATTCATTCATTCATTCATCATCATTACCGCTTAATCCAGACAGGGTCGCGGTAGCAGTTGAGAGAGCAGAGAACCCCAGATTACCCTGTCCCCCGCAACTTCCTCTGGCTTATTCTGGGGGACCTCAAGCCGCTCCCAGGCCAACTTGGAGATATAATCCCTCCAGCGGGTCCTAGGACGACCCTGGGGTCTCGTCCCAGTAGGCTGTGCCTGGTACACCCTCACTGGGAGGCGTCCAGGGGGCATCCGGATCAGATGCCCGAGCCACCTCAACTGGCTCCAATGTGGAGGAGTAGCGGCTCTACTCTGAGCTACTCCCGGATGACCAAGCTCCTCACCCTATCAAGTGGAGTGTAGCCCACCACCCTGCAAAGAAAGCTCATTTCCGCCGCTTGTGTCCGTGATCTCATTCTTTCGGTCATTACCCACAGCTCATGACCATAGGTGAGGGTGGGGATGTAGACAGACCGGTAAACAGAGAGCTTTGCTTTATGGCTCAGCTCCCTCTTCACCACTACAGTCCGGTACAGTGACCGCATTACTGCTTCCACCTGTCCCAGCCTGCGGCCAATCTCACGATCTCTCTTCCCATCACTCGTGAACAAGACCCCAAAAAATCCTCCATGACAAAGGAACGCAGAAAATCGCGTGCCCTGCCCGGGAGAGGGTTACCGGGACCTACCCCTGGAGCCAGGCCTGGGGGTAGTGTTCCTTGATGAGCGCCTGGTGGCCGGGCAGCCCACGTAACCCGGCCGGGTTCAGCCCGAAAAGGCAACGTGGGGGACCATATGGGCCCAACCACCCACAAGATCCAGCATGGGGGACCTGTGCAGTGCCGTATAGGCAGTGGGAGATGGCAGGGAGTCACAACTGGTCCGTGAGTATTATATATTATTTGAGAAGATACTTGTTTTAGACATTCCTGACATCAGAACTCCTTTTGCGATTGTCGGGAGATACAAATCGGCCTGAAAATTGAATTGGTCCAATGGCCAAGCATAATGTTGAGAATCACAACACAATATTGTATGGTTCTTGAACCAGGATATGATTCTGTTACTTTTGTTAAAAGATCTTTGATATGCTAAGTATTGCATATATCTCAGAAAGTTCACGCTTTGTCTATCTTATTTAAGTATATATTTTTTGATAAAGGCTTTGACCTCATCTGAAAAGGAAGAAAAAAGACTTCTCCATGACAGCTGGCTTAATTTTGAACATATTAATAATTAAATAATAAAAAAGCCCCCACTAGGTGCAACAGTCTAAGCGATAGCTTGATGGGAGACCGCATGTTTGAGCCTCAGTGATGCCAAAACCATCCATGACCAGGTGCCGGATTCAAGAAAGTGTCTTAAGAAATGTTCTTAAATGTGTGTTTTTTCTCAACTTCATTAAGAGAAAAGTATTGAATAATTGTTATTCTTCACAAAACTTCTTAAGAATTATTTTCTTTTCGGAACTATTTTCTTAAGAAAAATTCTAAGTACAAGCGGTATTCTTGAAAACATTATGTTCTTAAACTTTACGACAGCCTTACACTTGTCTTAGGCTGTAAAAGTTGACGAGATGAGTATCTGAATTTATCAAACATGGACGCTGCCTCTGCTGCTGTTTCTTTCACCATAACATCTGGCTCTTGTTTGCTTAATTTTTTAAATGCTTGTTTTGATGTTTTTCCCCTATTTTGCAATTCTGAGTGGGTTAAACTAATAACAGAAATATGTATCTAGCGTCATTTATGGTACATTGTAAAATGCAACTTACATAAGAAAACAGTGAAGATTTTCTTTAAAAAATCTTAAGAAAATAATTAAATTATCTTTTTAAGAACTTCTTAAGGTTTTTTTTTTTTTTGAGAATTGCATTTAAGAACATTCTTATGAACCTCTTAGTGTTTCTCTTGAGAACCTTCACAAGTTTTTTCTTAAGAAATCTTTCGTGAATCCGGCCCCAGGACTTTAAGACAGTATAAAAACAGCCTCACTCTCTCTGGGTGAGTAGAATGGCCCTCATTGTCCCTCCATCACTAACTAATGAGAGCGTCTGTTGGCCGACATAAAATGCAATGGCCTCCAGCCTATAAAAAGCCTATAAAAGACTTCAGTTAAAAAAATGTCAAACTTTATGTGGCTCCTATATTCAGGAGATCACAAGTTTGATCCCTGGTGATGCCATAGTCCTCCGTGGCTGGATGTCTAAGAGAACATAATTGTTTTGTTTTTTTTGTTTTTTTTTCTATTTTAGCCAGCAGGTTTTTTTTTTCTAGCTGGGACACTTTCCATTACATAGTCCCACCAGGCATGTCTTTCTGGCTGTGGCATCACTGGGGTTCAGACTCACAGTCTCCTGATGTTGGAGTGAATGCTTAGACTGTTGCGCCACACTTGAGTCCCTGAGGTAATTCATCTTTCTGTGTCCATAAATATTTCATATCTCCAAACATGTTGAGCTATCTTATCCTTCACTCTCCCCCTAGCATCGTGAACTAGGTGGAAACCTAACTAGCAGTTGTAATTGGCCATGACTAAAGTGGGGGAGAAAAAAAAACACATTTTATTATATATTTATATATATATATATATATATATATATATATGTATACAGCTTCCACCAAAAACGCGATACTGTATCAATTATTTTTGTTAGCGGTGATGATGTGTTAAGTATAACAAAGATGGATGGACTCGGAAAAGGTAGTAAAATAACAGAATGATAACTGACACACAAATTTGCATGCAGTGTATGCTCTGATTAAGTACAGGTCACCTTCCTGACACAGAAAGAGGGCAGCACAGAGCAGCGAGTCACAGAGCTGTTCGCTTCGCCGAGCATGACGGCCATTGTCAGAAGTGACAGAACGGCTGGTTCATGAGGGACGTGAGTGTGGGTGTGTGTGCGTGACCATGCACATGTGTGTGTTAGGATTCTCTCTATCCTCCTGTCTTTGTCTTGTGTTGGTCGGCTGGCTGAACAGAGTGTTCACTGCTTCTACCAGCGTTGCGGGGCAAGCCGAGCGGAACAGCAGGGCCCTCGGGTTCCAGACCTGAGGACCCTGCCAGGCATTCGCCGTGTGTGTGTGGCACTGGCACTGGCATGCCAGGTGGACTCGGTCAGGCATGGGGAATGTGGAGATAGAAGGCGATGGACAGTGCTTGCCTTTGGGCCAGCAGGAGCCTGTAGAGAGGCTCTTACCAGAAGCCCAGCTTTAGAAAAAGAGAGTCCTAGATCTACATGCCAGGAAAGTACATTACATTCATTTTTAAAATCCTAGCTCTACATGCCAGAGAACTACATCAAATTCATTTTTAAAACCTTAGCTCCACATGCCAGACAGTTACATTATATTCATTTTTTAAAACCCTAGCATGCCGGGGAACTATATACATTTATTTGCAAGTGCACGAGCATGCCTTCAGTCTGTGGTTGAAATATTAGAAGCAATTGTGCAGACAGGGCAGGGGAACTCTGGAACTGAGGCTGGAGTTCTGTGTGACGGCTGCTTTATACAAGAAGTCCTAACCATGGAGGTTTTATAAGACCGGTTCCTTTCAATGGGACATGCTCAGTAGCGCACCTGCACCTGGAGATATGTGTCTTAGATCCCGGCATCTTTACTTCACAGGAACTTTGTTCCAGCACCAAAATTTAAGCCAACAGCCAATAATTTGTTATTTTCACAAGGCTGATCACAATAGAAACAAAGAACTGATATGTCAACAAAGTTAATTGCCTGTTGGCATCATCTTCAGCTTGGTGGTCTTGACAACAGCCAAGCTGTGTTACTTGGAACTTGTGCATGACTAAAGATGTAAAGGTCAAGAGACAAGGAAAATAATCACTAGACAGTAAAACAGAGACTGAAATTACGTATTTAATGAGAAAAGCACTCTCAAGGAGAGGCCAGTAAACAGGATTTATACTGTTTGGCCACTAGGGCTAGCCAGATACATTCAACTGGCCCCAGTCAATCCAGAATTTTTGAGAGTACAGTTGTTCTTCTTGGTTGAAAGAACATATAAATATACATACATATCCTCTTCCTGTTAACACAGTCTGCCAGAGGTGAGTTTTTGCAACATTATTTAAATACAGTTATGCAATTACATAGACAGTTACATAGTTACTTATATAATTAATTGCATTTATATTCAGTTTATGTTTTCTATGAACAAGCTTAAGTCTTGCACTCCAACTTACCTTTGTTTTTCCAATGTCAAAGACTTTAAAATATCTCCTCTACTACATTGGCAGTCGAAAAAGATGCACATATGTCATACACTGATGTTAGTAACTGTTTTAAATGTGTTTGAAGGAATCAGATCTCGTCTAGCCACTAAAAAGAGGAACAAACGACTAGATATTGTAACAAAATAAGAAGCCATATTACTCAATAAGTGAGGGACTGGTTTCAGAAAGAGAAGTTCTGGTGATGATATGGCAGCGCGGTCAGCACGTTTAAATCCTGCTGAGCAGTTCCTTTAAATCAGACTGTGCCAAGTGAGGTGGGCTTCAAGGCTGCAGGAGGACCCATAAAATAATGATCAGTGCTTTTAGTTGTCTCATGTTTTAGTGATCAATGATGTATACCCGAACACCAATGCATCGTCGATTAAAAGTTTTGAATCTGCTCTTTTTTGATTTGATGACAAAACATCAAATTAAAAGATGTGTTGCTATTGCTGGCAGTAACTGTAACCTCGATGGGTTAATGTTGAGCACTGTATTGCATACACCAATCTTGTAATCGGATCACAAAGCTATGATTACTGTATGAATTGTTCATGGTATTATTTGTTGGCCTGTCGATTACTACTAATTGCCTGATCACAATTATTTAAGCTAACTGCAGTTATTTTTTCACGGTGGTTAGGTTTCACAGTCATACATTTTCTTCACAACAAACAGAATGTGATTCTGTGGATTTATTTCATCAATTGGGTGTTAGGCCAATATAAAGTGCAAAATAAAATAAGGCAGAAAACATATTTATTGGGATGACATAGGTCTTCTGAAAATGGCAGAAGTTCTGACTGGTGCTTTAACACTTTAAGACATCAGCAGTGAGTGGTGTTTGTTTCTTGCTATTTGTTATTAACCCTTTTAGAGGGCAGTGTTGAGTGATTTTTGCTTATTTTTTGTTTGTTAAAAACACCTTTAGAAGGCAGCTGTGAGTAATGTTTGTTTCTTATTGTTTGTTAATAACATCTTTAAAGGGCAGCAGTGTGTAGTGTTTGTTTTTTGCTGTTTGTACCTTTAGAGGGCAGCATTGAGTAATGTTTATTTAATGTTTGTTAAAAACACCTTCAGAGGGCAGCATTGAGTAATGTTTGTTTATTTGATGTTTGTTCACACTTTTAGGCTGACTTTACATAGTAAAACCTTTCATGCAACTTTATTTGCTTGAAACCTGCATGAAACTAAATTGTACTTGAGTTGCTTAATGTATAGTGTCCTGAAACTCATTTGCAACTCGGCCACAACAGTTGAAAGCATTTCCCCTTTTTCCTGAGCCATGACAACAAATGTTTCTGTTACCAGCTTTGTTAACTAGCCAGCTACCTGTAACAGCTGTTTAAAAGGCTTCTTGTGCCACTGTTCATTTTTCTTTATTAGCCTGCTGTTATCATAATCTACATAGTTAGATTCATTTTCTGTTCTCTTGACAGCCCCTAATTTTACACAGAGCTCAGATTCATTTGGGAATTAATCTAATGTGTTGCGTGCAACTTTGTTTCTTTGTCTTGCTTTGTGTAACTGCATGGAAGTTATGTTGCATACAACCCACAACATGTGCTTAGTTGCATAAAAGTTTCACAGTGTAAAGCTATCCTTAGAGAACAGCATGGAATAATGTTTGGTTATTTAATGTTTGTTAATTACACCTTTAGTGGTCAGCAGTGAGTATAGTTAGTTAAGTATCATAAGGTAGGAAGCACGACAGCCAGTCAGCCAATTAGATCACTTTAGACTTGTACTTTAATAAGTGCATACAAAACCGAAAAACAACGATTCAGTTGTTATTTGCAATTATTCATAATGCAATGAATCCTCAGCTAAAATTTCATGATTGTCATAGGCCTAATTGTTACGTAGTATTATCTGGTCCCTGAAGCTCAATATTGTTATCATCTGAGAACAAAAAATGGTTTGAGTTGGAGGCTCTTACAGCTCCTCGGCTCTGGCCCAGTGAGAGAAGGACAGTAGAATGAGCAGAGAGGCTGAGAGAGAAAGACACACAGGCGTGTTTTTGAGCCGCTCTGTGACCTTCAGCTCCTGTGGAGAAAACAAATCGCTGGCGACCTCCTCCTGCCTTAATTCATCGTGCAGGTACTCGCAGCAGCACGGCAGGAGAGAGAGAGAGAAAGAGAGAGAAAGAACACAACTGGCACCAACTCCACTCACACTCAGCTGGATGTGCTCCTGGCACGCTTGTGCTCTTTGCTCTCTTTCTCTCTCTTTTTCTCTGTCTCTCTCTCTCTCTCTTTCTCTCTCCCTGGCTGGCTGGCACCTCTCTCACAGTGCCCCAGCAGAAAATGTCAGATTTTGAAATATCTGTAAAAGCCTCATCAGTTTAAATTCTCAGTCCATCCACGGTGCTTACTGCACTTCAGTGCTGCAGTGTAATATTGTTTAATAAATGTGAAAGGTTTTATGTTTAATCATATACACAGGATGGCCAAAGTTTCAGTTCAGTTGAACTGTTTGAACTAAGTGACCCTAATACAAAGACATAAGAATATTAATATTTTTTCTTTATTTAGGGATTTTGACCCCAAATTTTCTCCCCAATTTAGTCATATCCAATTCCACCCACTAGTTAGGACTCCACCAATCACACGACACTACCAGCGCTAGGAGGGCGAGGCTAGCACAGGCTTTCTCCGAGACCTGTGAAGCGCCACCGCCAGATCTGATACATCAGCTAACAGACACCTGCACTGGCTATCATTGTGAGTGATGGGGGAGAGGCGGAATATTCATTTTTAATGTTGTTAGTAATAAACACTGTATTAAACAAATACTCTAAATTTGTCCTACAATCCTTGTATCACATATCGCATTGGTAAGGCACTCAAACATCACAATTAAAGTAAAAGCTGGATAGCCTACTAATCTAACTGACAGCATGGATCAAAACTCATTTAGGTAAGATATATAACAGCTGAATGGATTATATTAAAATAAAGAACTCATTATTTTTCTGTTGCTCGGTTTCACTCTTATCTATGTAGTATTGTAGGCCTATGCATGATTCATTCTTTATCATGCTCAGTATTGATTTGCTAAATAAAGGAACAGTATGTTGAGTAAAAAATGATTTTTTTTCATGAGATTGTGTCTTATTTTAACTTCACAACATAATTAGTGAGCAATGGGTCAAACATTACCTCTACATGAAGGTCCTGGCAGGAAAATAAGTTTGGGAGCCCCTTGATATATACAATTAAAAGAATTTAAAGAGTGTTTGGAGGTGTTGGCTAATAGTATAAGTAGTAATTGGTGCTAAATGGTATAAATTGTAGAGCAGATTTTTGGTTATTTAGTCTGTAAGGCTTAACTCCTAACAGTTTGTTCTATTTATATAGCACCTTACTCAAGTCACTTTGTGATTACAATTCATTTAAAAAAATAGAATGGAAAAAAAAGGAAGAAGAGATGTCAGAGTAATGAGTGACAAAGTATGTTTTCAGATAGTCTTAAAGATTAACTACACCCCACTATTTTCAGCTAACTCCACCACTGGCTCAACTTTGAAAAATACTCAAAAATGGGAGGGGCATGCTGGGAGGGGCACTGCAGTGGTGTACAGGTTTGGCGGTGGGGCCGAGGAAAACCGAGTGGGCTGGGCTCGTCCATATTCAATATAACCCAAGACTTGATTTCTTAGATGCCCTGAATTCTGAATGAATAAAGTGGATTTCTTTGAACACTGTCTAAGTTTCATTCAGTTTGGCAGACTGTTTCACCGGTCAGCCAGGGTTTGCTGCAGTGGCCCTAAATCCTTACTTTCTGCAAGCTGTTCGTGGCACTTAGCGGTGTTACTTCCGATTCAGTTCCCACTCAAATTTACGTTCCCCTGTATAAACAGAACCCTCAGCGCGCGCACTCACTGAACAGAAATCAACGGCAAGCAACATTGGAACTATGGAAAGCAAGAAAAAAGTTCGAGAAAGGCTGTACAGACTGACACAGTCAGTAACGAAGGCCATTTAACGTTAACCTTTCCTGAACCGTTTCGCTTTCCGTAGTTCCACTGTTGCTTGCTGTTGATGTCTGCTGAGCGAGGGCGTGCGCCCGAAGGTCGGAGTTGTAAAGGGAAACGTAAATTGCACGCAAGAACTGCAGCTTTATAGAGACTCACAAGAATCCTCACTTAATCGGTCCAACATCTTTATTACAAACTAAGCTTAGATTAATTGGGTTATTTACAGTTGGTACAGACAGCTGGCATATCACAGTCTTCTGAGGTGGTGCTGGGGGTATTTAGCTCAGTGCGTGAGTGTGGTTACCTCCTCGCTCGAGGCTCTTATGCTTTTATATTTATGAGCACAGCACAAGTAGGGCATCTACAGGGGACAGTAACACTGGTTGACTGATTTGCATACTGTGACGTTTCATAGTACTTCGGTACCAAGACATGTCATCAGAGTTGAACCAGAGGGGCGCTGCAGAGGCGGAACTGACTATGATAAAAATGATATTTTTACAGTTTGGAAAGACGTGTTCACATTTTAAGCAAGGCTGGTATATTTTATTACTACAGAGCAGTGCATTTCAGCTGTTAATGAAAAAAAGGTCTTAGGGTGTAGTTACTCTTTAAACAGAAAGAAGGTATGGTTAAAGCGATAGTTCAGCCAGTAGCTCCAGTGCAAAACGAAAGAAACAAGTTTAAGACCCCAAACTTGTCTTTGCTGATCTACTACATTTGGGGTAAATTTGATTTTTCTCTGTACTGTTGCTTTAATACAAAGAGTCAACAGTGTCATGTGATTGTACCAGTTCCACATGAGAACGACCATCCTCCCACCATGCTGTGTGTTAGTCTGTAGGGAGCATTTAAGGAGAGAGAGACAGACAGAGTGAGAGAGGGAGAGCATTTTGGCTACATGCCCTGATAGGAATCAAAGCGTGTCTGTCCGAACAAAATGCTTCAGCGCTGGCCGCGTTCCTCTGTTGCCATGCCAACACTCCACCCCTCGGCAGCAGCGTCCAGGGCATGGGGACTGTTCACTCTTTTCACACGCTGCCTAAGCCCTTTAGCTCTTTGCGAGAGAACAAGGCTTCAGTGGACATGATTAGCTCATTCCATTACAGCAAATTAGGGCATGTTCACGTTAACAAGCCTTAATGCTCAATTCCAATTTTTTACTCAGATCTGTTCTGCCTTGATGGTTCACATTCATGTTTGTAAGTGACTTTGCCAGTGAGCGCCACTATTGTGCAATTAGTACATTATATCAAAACACAGAAATTCATAGTAGATGATGTGGCTTGAAATTTACATCATGCAAGGCAATCAATCTAATCATCTAATCATAGTCTTTGATGTGCTGTGTACCACAGATGTTTTTACAAGTCTGAGTCAAGTCTCAAATCTCTGAGGTACTAGTCCAAGGGTGGGTTTCGAGGCTCTGAGGAGTGAATCCAAGACACATCTTAATTCTCTAAGTTGTAGGTCCAAGTGAAGAGCTGATTTGCACTGAGGTGCAAGTCTGAGTCAAGCCCGACTCTCTGAACTGAAAATCCAAATCAAGTTTTGAGTCTGTAAGGAACAAGTCAGAGTCAAGTCACGAGTCTCTGAGGTGCAGGTTTGAGTTAAGTCCCAAGTGTCTGAGGTGTAAGTCTCATTCAAGTCCCGAATCTTTGAGGTGAAAATCCAAGTCGAGTCTCAAGTCTCAGGCTTGCTCTTCAGAGACAAGTCCTGAGTCTCTGAGGTGCAAATCCAAGTTGAGTCTCGAGTCAAGTCTCAAGTCTCTGGGGTGTGAGTCTTTGCCAGGTATCGAGTCTCTGAGGTGCGAGTCTGATTCAAGTCCAGAGTCTCTGAGGTGAAAATCCAAGTCAAATCTCAAGTCTTTGACTTGCTCCTCAGAGTCAAGTCTCAAGTCTCTGCGGTGTGAGTCAGAGTCATGTTTCAAGTCTCTGAGGTGTGAGTCCAAGTCAATTCCTGAGTCTCTGAGGTGAAAATCCAAGTCAAGTCTCAGATCTCTCTGACTTGCTCCTCAGAGCCAAGTCTCTGGGGTGTGAGTCCGAGTCAAGTCCTGAGTCTCTGAGGTGAAAATCCAAGTCATGTCACAAGATGACTTGCTCCTCAGAGTCAAGTTTCGTGTCAAGTCTCGAGTCCTCTCGTCTCAAGTCTTCAGTCTTCGGTCGTGAACTGTAGGTAAATTATTCTGAGCAATGAAGTTGATCAGGTTAGTCATCGGTTAGATAGCTTATATCGATACTGTGGTCTAGCCAGCCTTTTTACCAGTTCCTTTAAAAGGCACATTTATCACATGTAGTGCATTAGTTATGCTTATCAAATTGAAGGTGTTTCTAACCAAGGGTTTTACTGAAATGCTCATTATTTGAAGCCATACCAAACATGACGAGATTGTGAGAGAATCAGTCGCAAACTTAACTTGAAGGCAAAGGTACAAAGGCACAAGGTCCAAAAACAAAAGGTTTCAAGTTTTGCGCAGACTTTTTCTCAGGCTGAAGTTTCATACGTCTTTAGTTTTGTGTCCATGGTGAGTTGCAAGCCTGAGTTGGTAACTCAGTGTGCTATTGCTAAAGCTTCTCAAGCAATGTGCGTTTGCCTGTAGTCTCATTTGCAGGGCCAACATCTACCTTCAGTTGTTCAAAAGAACCTTGAAAAGAACAGCATACATTTAGTCAGAGTTCTTCATTGTTTTCTTCAGACAGATGTTGGTGCTGATCTTCTGTGAAAGTAGGGTTTCCACATTTAGATTAGTCTGACAAACAACAACTCTGCAGTGAAACTGCTGGAATGTTTGAATCCTTCTCTGGCTTATAAAACCAAAGCATTGCTTGAACAACAAAGTCATTCATCTAGTGAGAAATGAATATGGTGCCCACCGATGTTTGAAATCTTTCACGCTGGATTAGTGAAATGTTGAGAACATTTCTGCGTGATAGGGGCTGTCTCAGAGCTCTGTTTATTAAGCTTATATGTGCTTGGAGGCTGATGCTTTCATCAAGCGAGCTGTTTTTTTCTTTTTTTTATACATGCAATTACTCCCAAGACAAAACTCTGAAGTAAGTGAGTATCTAGTTGATTAATAGATTATGTGCCTGTTGTTCTGACAGGAAGCTGAGCGGTAAATTGGATCGATGGCTTGATAAAAATTTCGTTGTGCCGGAATCCAGAATCCTCCGCCCGCTCGTGCAGGACTTTTGAAAAACAGCTCCTCTCGCTCATAACAAGCGATTTGTTCCCTGGGTGATTTATGAAATCAATTTGTCTTTTCATCAGCAGGAGGGTGGAGGAGAGATAAAATCGGTAAGACACGCTCTTTTTCCCCTTCTTCCTTTAAGCCAGGGAAGAGAGAGAACAGGAGGAAGCTGGAAATTATTCGGGCCGCGCTTGGCCTCTAGCATAAATTGCACGTAACGCAATGTGCACAGCTATGCATTCTCCACTCTTAGACTGAAGCATGAGATGCTCTAACGCATGCTTCATGCTTTCAGTCTCATAAGTTCTTCTCTATTCTTTATATCCAAGGACATTCTTCATGAATCTAAGCTCTGTTGACTTGTGTGATGCAGACACCAACCATATGCTATAAGCAGTTACAGTTAGATGGAGAAGTTAATTAATGCATACAGTTGACCAGTTGGTTAACAGCTGTATATCGCTGTTGTCAGAAGAAAACCTCGTATTTCCAAAATGGTAACTTTACAGGAAAAGGAAAAAACCTACTTTACTTTTAATGTAAGTCAGTGGAACCGCACTTCTTTCCAAGTCATTTTGGGTCATTTCTTTTGGTCCATTCATCATGAAATTTACTCACAATGTAAAAGGCAACAGGTATTTTCAAATTATGTCAAAAACTGAAATACGACAAAAATGGAGATACAAGGTTTTCTTGTGACAGCAGCGATATACAAATGATGTATATACACATGGTCAGTGAGTAGCTTTCCAGTGCCAAAATTCTCCACATTCAATGTAAATAGGGCAGTCCTAATCTTGGGTTATGCATATATAAACAGGATCCTCACCAACCACAAGGCTAATGTTGCTTGTCCCACCCACTCAGCTTTAACAGAACTACGTCCCTCTGCGATCTCTCCGTGTTTGAGCCAGTGAAACTTACTGAGAGAAAACGAATGACCAAGCAAAAGCTAACCTAGCAAAACATTACTGAGCTATCAAGCTAGCTAATCTGTCTACCTGTCGTCTGTCTGTGTTTAGTTCTTCTTCAGTGGTGTTGCAGGCTGGAATTGTTGGACTGAGAGCCTCAATCACAGGTGCTCATTAGAATATTAGGACTACACCCACACAGTTCTCAGACAGGTCTGATAAGTGATTTTTAAGCCATGTTATGTTATATTTCTGTATGTTTTTTGTCTGTTCCCCATGTGTCAAACACAAGGCCCACAACCCCATCCAGCCCACAGAAGTATTTTAATTTTCTATTAATATTAGCTCATTTCACAATGCGCTGCACTACAGTCCCCAGCAAGCATTGCAACGTAAGGTGCACTCTGACTCTCCTACCCCAACAACAATCTGTGGGGCAGGGGTTACACCTCAATTCTATGCAATTCCACACCAGTCATATCACCAAAACACTAGCTGCATTTCAGCTGCAGTTCAACCAATAAGAACACTTAACATTAGCTCAGCAGCTCAGAAACTGAGCCTATTAATGCACTGGCAGCAGTGAAAGGATGTCAGGTGTCTAATTCAAGCATATAGGTAGGTTTAAATGACCTAGCTAGTAGGGACATTCAAATTTTGCATATTTCAAAATATATTCATGTAATATTTCAAGGTCTGTTACAAGTGCCTATATTTTTATTATTATTTTTTTTTTTTTGAATAAACAGTAGCCAGTTTGGGTTGTGGAACAACATTAATTAAAAATGAAATAAAAACTCTTTTTATTCTCTGGCCCATATATTTTTGAGATTTTTTGATATGGCCCCTTTAGTGGTTCAGTTTGACACACCTGGTCTATTCAGACTTTGCTGGATTCTTCATTTAACACTGAATTTGGTAGATTATTAAACACACATTTATTAATTGCATTAAAATCGTAATTGTGAAAAGAAATGTGAGCAAAACAAGAAAAAAGTGTAAACATTGATATTGGGAGCACAGGTTTCACCACGTCTTTCGGGAGACTGAAGCTTTTACAGAATGCATGATACCACTTTTTTTTCCACTACCAGTGTTGAAGGTTTGAGTATGGGCCCTTTTCACAAGATTTGTGATAACGTCCGGTTTAAGCGTTAGCGGGGTAAAGCTCACTTCCTCTCCGTATAACTACTGCAGAAGCGATGAGAATAGTAGTGTACTGTAATGCTCAAACACTGAGCTGCAACAGACATATTTTAGTTTTCCTGCACTGTCGTGACAAACAGCGAGAATAAGAAGTGAATGGAAGCACTGATTTAACTTTAAACAGAGCTAAAATGCTGTGTATGTGATGTAGCCCTGCTTACTGCTGCTGCAGCTGCTTCACATAAAGCGGTCTGTGTCTTTGTACAACATGCCAGCGATTTCTGTAATATTTCTGTTTTCAAAAGAAATAAGAACTTTTGTATGCAGCATGAATTTGATGGGTTTATATTAAGATAGCTACGCTGACTAGAAGCTATTGCTAACCAAACTAGATTGCCTGGCTAACATAAAGCAGCTTTCTGGTTTTTCAAATGTCACCGATGCTACGATACAAGTTAGCTAGTATTAGATTGCGCAGTGTAAGATGGATGTTATCTGAAGTACTTCTTCAAAAATTGCCATGAAACTAAAAGAATAAAGCTGTTTGGCAGATCGCTAACAAAGCTAGCCAGCTAGCTTTAAAGTTTGCTTCTCATATGAAGCTGGTGTTCCTTAAACTGCTAATGGTAAGCTAGCTAATTAGCGCCTGTGGCCTGCTAGCGTACCATAAGCTAAAACAGAGTTTAAGCGATGTCTGTCAAATGGACTTTAACATTACATATAAAAGTTCTGGATTGCGTTTATGTTACAGAAGTCACTGGCATGCTGTAAATGTGTTACAGAACTTGGTCCACGTTAGCCAGCTGGTGCCAGCAGCTAATGAAAAGTAGCTTCCTTGTTTGGGAATACAGCTACAATTAGCAATGGCTTCTCGCATAGCTAATAAGCTACATCTATACAACGTCTACCAAATTCATGCTACATATAAAAGATCTTCTTTCTTTTGAAAACAGAACTATTACAGAAATCGCTGGCATGTTGTACAGAGAGACTGCTTGATGTGAGCGGCTGCAGCAGCAGTAAGCAGGGCTACATCACATACACAGCATTTTAGCTCTGTTTAAAGTTAAATCAGTGCTTCCATCCACTTCCTTTTCTCACTTTTTGTCATGATAGTGCACGAAAACTAACAAGCCTGTTGTAGCTCAGCATTTGAGCATTATAGTTCACTACTACAACATTTTGTCATCACTTCTGCAGTAGCTGTATGGAGCAGAAGTTAGTTTTACCCTGCTAACGCTTAAACCGGAAGTAATCGCGAATCTTTGTGAAAGGGACCCATTGGCTGATAAAGTACCAATCTTTTAAGAACTGGTGCTCTTTAAAAAGAGATATTTCTAATTTAAGCACTTCACTTAAGATGAGCATCTGAAAGTAGGCTGTCATGCTCAACCTATTCAAACATTCTACTACCCCACAGGAAGAAATACACAGCTAACAACATCACATCACACAGTGCGAGTGTGGCTGTGTCAGACTTTGTTGCAGGATTAGATCAAATTCATTCTTTTTTCCCTCTGAAATTCAATCTAGCATTTTCTGCTGATATCGGCCCGATCTCTGTCTCTGTCATCTCTATCTGTAAAACAGTTTGAGTTGCTTTTGGAGAGGCTGGCATCACGCATGACGAAGCAGAGAGCAAACTAATCCTTTCGACGTTTGTCAAAAAGTATGGGTTGCTCCGTCAGCTTGGTTTGTTGCTGAGCCAGCAGCAGAGACAACAGTAATTGGCTGAGTGAGTTCATGTTGCCTGTGGAAGTTGGCAGAAATTAAGTAGAGAGCATAAAATGTTGTATTTCCGCTTAAAAAAAACATGTTCAGTGTGCAAAATATCATCAGTTATATATGAATAAATGTATTGATATTTAAGTAAATCACACAAATAAATCACGTTTGATGTATAAAGACTGAGAAGTTTGGGCCGTGTTAATAGTAGTTCCCAAAAAGGGCCTTTGGTAGAATAACCAGAAGACTGCAAATTCTCAAACTAGGTTTAGGGTTTGGATTAATATGCTTGTGTTGCCTCTTTCTGTCTCTCTCTTTCACTCTCTCTGGGTGTGCTAAGTAGACCTGTAGTAGTTTCCCCTCAGGTGTTTGTGAGAGGACCATCTGCTCTTGTTAACGAGAATAATCTCAGGGCTCGGCAGCCATGCAGTGCAGCCAAACACCCATGACTCATATCCATGCACGCAGACTGTCAGGCACAACATGACCTAAATGAGACTTCCTCAAGAACATGGCGCTCCTGCGCTGCCAGACGTGGGCCCGGCTCACGCATGAAAATGCAGTCGGTGATACGGTGCGTGATAAAAGTGCAGGAGATTCTGTTTTTTCCACTCAGAGGCAGCAAAGCAGTGAATCGGAACAGGGCAGAGTGTGTGTCAGCCCTGTTCTGCTCTTTCACTGTTTGCTTAGCCAGCACTGGACCCACACTGAATCTTTTATATAAGACAGCTCCGCCTTCTGATTCCTTTTTTTTTAACATTTGATGTGGTTTAGGGGATAGGGTGATGCCCTTGTCATGACAGCTTTCAGAGCAAAGTTTTTCATTTTTTTCCTACTCTCTCTCGCTTCCCCTGTCTCTGCCTCTCTTTCTCCTCTCTCTCTCTTTCTCCCTCCCACTTTCTCTCTACTCCTCTGACTCTCTCCTCTCACTCTTTTTCTCCCTTTATCTCCATCTCTTTCATTTTTTCTCCTCTATTTTCCTTTCTCTTTCTCTCCTCTTTCTCCCTCTTTCTTCTTTCTTTCCCCTCTTTCTCTCTCCCACTTTCTCTCTATGTCTCTCCTCTCGCTTTCTTTTTCTCCCTTTATCTCCATCTCTCTCACTTTTTTCTCTCTGCTCTATTTCCCTCTTTCCTCTCTCTCCTTTTTTCCTCTCGTTCTCTCTTTCTTTCCCACTCTTCTGTCTCTGTCTCACTCTTCTGTTTGTTGATTTCTCTTCATCTCTTTCTTCTCTCTCCTCTTTATTTTCTTTCTCTTTCTTCTCTTTTTCTCTCTGTCTCTGTCTTTTACTCTATCTCTTTCTCTCTCTCACTCTTTTCTTTCTCTCATTCCTTTCTTTCCCTCACTTTCTTTCTCAATCTCCCTCTCTCTCTCTGTCACTTTCTCTCCGTCTCTCCCTTCTCGCTCTTCTTTTTCTCTTTCTCTCGTTCTCTCTTTCTTCTCTTTTTCTTTCCTCTTTTTTTCTCTCTCAGTCTCTTGCTCTGTCTCTCTCTCTTTCTCTCTTCTAGACAAATACACATGCAGTAATTGTTTTCAGACTGGATAAAGATCTTAGTTAACAGATGTGTCTTGCAAGGAACTGCCAAATGAAATGCATGAAGTTCTGTTTTAAGTGAAAGTTGTGAACAGGAAGTTTAGTCTAGCATGTTTTTTGTATAGTATGTAGGGCTGACTCATCGGCAAGTTGTTCATTTGAACAGACAAAGCTGTCATACTGTGTGTTCTAAATGTATTACAGAAGCAGAGTAGACCAAATGTTCCAGCTATATATCGCTCAGATGGCCAGCTGCCGTTGTATATCTCAGTGATATAAGCATAACGTCTAAATATTCATCATTCCCGCTCTGTTCTTCTCTTCCCCCTGTGCAGTGAAGTTCGAGGCTTGCCATCTGAATGAGAGAATCAGCTTTGAGAGCAGTGACCCAAAGTTTGCCGTCCGACCAGACGGCTCTCTGTACGCACAGCGAGAGGTGGCTAACCTGTCAGAGCCCATCCAGTTCATGGTAACGGCCAGACGAAGCAAGGACACACATATTTGGGAGACTACAGTCAAACTGGCCCTCGCTGGACACACTCTTCCTCCCCCCATCAACCAGGTAATGTATGAGCAGTGTAACTGAGATAATATGAACATTGTTAGTATTATAAGTATGACTTACAAAAATGTATTAGCATTCTAATGGCACTATGGCCAGTGCAGGAGCCCGTTTTAAATCCCACACTTTAGTTTCTATTCATAGATAGCTTGTATTTGTACTTTTCAGAATACTTATGTCTGTAGTAGTTACTTAATTACGGATGTTGTTTGTAGTTCCTTAAGTCTGAAGATGAATAGTTGACTAATAAGCCTTTAGTTTAAGGGCTTAACCTTGTATTAGTAAACATAACCTGCTATTGCAAAATGGTTGTTTATTTTAATGTGCAAATTAAGTACCAAAGCCTGACCTCGCCTGAAAATGTTTACCTGACCTCAGCGCTTCAGGTGCTTTTCCCCTGAATATCACCTGGCTTATTATTCAGTATCTGCATGTAGAAATGCAAAAGTTGGAAATGTGTTTTATGAGTGTAATAATAATTCCACATTCTTACGTTTTACTGCTAAATGCCAAAACTTGTGTTTCAACATTTGAGCATTTTACAGAATAATGTATATATCTCTTAACCCTGAGAATCTGCCCTTTTATTTGATGTATGATTTGTGTACCTTGGCTGAAATTAAGTTCATAAACATATTTCATATCTCTGAGCTGTAGTAATGAGCACATGGCTTGAAGCAAAGTATTCATTAGCTATTTCAAAATCTGCATGAATGATCTGGTTGAATGGAAAGAAGAAGGTAGGAGCTCTCGTAAGATATTTCCTCTTCTGTGTTTCTTGTGAAATATGGAAGTTGTTATGTAAAGTACATGAGGAATACAAGTCTGTAACTGCTGGCAGTGGGTTCTTTTGCAAACTGTGAAGGTTCATGTCACGCTTAGAATTATTAATAATGGTTACTGAACAGGTCTAAAAGTTAATACCAGATGAATAAGCCTGCAGTTTAAGGAGTTAATTGTATATGGTACTCAAGGAAGGCCAGATTTGCTCCTGGACATATATTAAGCACAATCATTTAGGTTCTTAGGAATCAAAGAATTAAGGATGTTCCAACTGTTTTTTTTGTATTCGTGCATAAGAGTTCATGAACGGATATCCATTTAACCACAGGGAAGGGAAAAACAACAGCAAAAAAAGACTTTGGCCAAGAACAGTGTAGTACTGTAGGCCTACCTTTTCAGGTGTCTGCACAGGTGTGTTTATAATTAAAAACAGCCAAATGAAAATTGTTAAGCTTTTGCGCTGGATGAGTAATGGAGGCTGCGTATTCAAATGAGCTGATGAGCCAACAGAGCTAACAGTTGTCACATTGGATGCTGATGAGGACTCGTCCTCTATATATGGTATTTTTTCTCCTTGGTGGACAATGTTCCAACATGGTAGTTGTCAGACAAATATATTTTCACTGTTTCTGGACGTAGCTAGCAACTGCTAACATAGTTACCTAGTTAGTGGTGCTATCTCTGCCTGCTCAGCCACGTACTTAACAACATGTCCTTGGCAACGCACTCACATTCAGCCACTCATGTTTCAGTGTAGCAAAGTATAACATTACATACTTTCTCAGAAATATAAGGAAAGCCATTATGTTTCAATGAACTGAATTGGCTTGTGTATTTTCTCTGTCTTCTTGTGATGAAACTGTACCGAATACCCAATAGTAATTTCAATATTTGAATACTGGCACGTCGAATGGTTGACCGAGTACTCGAGTACCCATACACATCCCTAATCTAAATATTAGAGTTAGATTTTACTTGAAACTAATCTTCTCATAACACTAGATCACCAACATCAGAAGAAGCTTCAGCCTTAAATACTTAAGTACTTTAAACAGAAACCTGACTGTATAGTCACCTGTTGATCAGTCAAGGTCTCCTCAAACACCACTAAACGACAAGTGTAGGACCAAGCCACCACCCACTTGTCTTTCTGTCCTCGTGGAACCTCTCAAGCATTAAATTCCGAGACATATCCTTCATATTCAACCTCAAATTCGATTACGGAAACCATGGCTGGGAGAGAGAGGGGAAAAAAGTTCAGCTACCATTTATATTTCATACCTTGTAAAGCATGGTTTTGTCCCCAGGCAGTTTAAAAATACGAAGTAATATATGCGACGTGGGTGTCTGGAATGTAGCGGTGGCGTTTTAATCAGAGCAGGAGCGGATTTGCGTGAAGGAAGCGCCGAGTCTGGATTAAAATTCTGCTGGCACCACGCACAGCAATAATGGAGTGCATGGAATAATTGACATTGATTGAGTTAATGTTGCGGCCCGGCTGAAGCCGAACAGGTGATGTAGTGGGTGCAGCGCTGTCACTCTGGAATTATTCACCCCCCCACCCCCCCAAACAGCACCCGAGAGATTCAATAATAGAACAAGAAGTAATTGTGTTTTAGCAATCATTAGAATTTGAAAAACAGTTGCTGCTTTTTACAACTGATTATTTCTTTTCTTTCTTTCCCCAGCACACACACTCTCATGCACACAGACACCCACACCCAGACAAACTCACTCTCAGCGTTTCTCACCATACAGAGCTCTAATTTAAATTGAGTGCTGTTAGCATACTTTTAACTCTTGGCAAAATACCAAATTGCATAATGTCATTTTAATATGCAAATGTGCAAATTGACTTTTCAAAGAACAGTCAGTCCTAGACACGTTACTTTTGTTTATTGGGGTAAATCAACAGGAATGGATATCCTAACGTTCATGTGTTCATCATTTATAGCTGCTGTAGTGCTGTTGGACGGCTTTTTTAGATGCCTTTGAAGGGAGTATATTGTTCATTTTTCTTGTATTTTAACTATTTTCCCGCTAGATCCTTGTTTCTGTAGACGTATGAACCAAACACACACACACTTTCTAAATCGCTTATCCTTCTGGGTCCCGGGGGGTCCTGGAGCCTATCCCAGCGTTCACTGGGCAGAAGGCAGGACACACCCTGGACAGGTCGCCTGTCCATCACAGGGCAGACAGACAGACATATACGTTCATACCTAGGGGCATGTCCTGTTGGCCTGACTGCATGTTTTTGGACTGTGGGAGGAAACTGGAGTACACTGGGAGAATATGCAAACTTCACACGTGGCCTGGTCGCCCAGCTGGGAATCGAACCCAGGCCCTTCTTGCTTTTATTTATTATATTTCCTTTATTTTTACATGACCGTGGTCCGATGTTTATTAAATCCTTATGAATGAAACAGACTGTTTGTCTGTAAATGCCCTATACTGATTGTATGTTGTGTGCTGTGCCTTGTTAAAAAACAGTGTGGGCTGAAACACTCAGGGTTTGGACTATATCATTTTTTATCTCTGCATGTTCAAGCTAGTGGGGACAAAAGCTCTAAAAAGTTCTATGTTGTATTTACTTTACATTTACATTTATTGCATTTTGCAGACGCACTTATCCAGAGCGACTTACAAAAGTACTTTGTTGTCCACTCAGAGAATGTATCCTAGCTAGTACAAATAGCCCAAACAATCCTTGAGCTCGGACACTGCCTGTGACAACAAAAACCAGTGCTCATACCTAGAAAGAAAGATACATAGTCAAGCATGAGTGCAATACAATACATTTTAATAAGTACTTAGATAAGTGCTCGCTTAAGTGCTGTCCAAAGAGACGTGTCTTCAGTCTGTGAGAGAGTCAGTTGTTCAGACAGCCATTGAAAGTTCGTTTCACTACCTGGGTGCCAGAACAGAGAGTCTTGAAGGATGGCAGGTCGAGCCAAACTGTACTTGAAGCTCGAAGGGCTCGAGGCACCAACCGAGTTTTGACCATTGCCATAAGTTATAGGCAAGCATCAGGGTTTTAAATCTGAATCTGTAACCCTCACTGAACAGGATTGCTGTGCCAGATGTGTTGTCATTTCGTGGTTTCTTGGCACCATTACAGTTGTTTTGCTTGGTCGAGAAACAAGGAGATGATTGTTTTTTTTAACAGGCTACAGATTCTGACCAAAACAGAAGTTTTGCAGTGCACTCTGCAAGCATATCAACCTTTATGACAAATGATGCCTATTAGAAGAAGTGTTTATAAATATTAATGCCGGTCTATGTTAGTTGTCATGAAGAACTTATGTGGGAGTCTTGTAGCCCTATGAACACTGCCCTGCAGTATGTGTTACCAAAAAAAGTGCAAAGAAAGGTGCAGAGTTAAGCATGAGTGCAATACAATATATTTTAATAAGTACTTAGATTAATGCTCGCTTAAGTGCTGTCCAAAGAGATGTGTCTTCAGTCTGTGTTTGAAGGCTGTGAGAGAGTCAGTTGTTCAGGCAGCCACTGGAAGTTCGTTCCACTACCTGGGTGCCAGAACAGAGAGTCTTGAAGGATGGCAGGTCGAGCCAAGCTGTACTTGAAGCTCGAAGGGCTCGAGGCACCGACCGAGTTTTGACCATTGCCATAAGTTATAGGCAAGCATCAGGGTTTTAAATCTGATGCGAGCAGCTACAGGAAGCCAGTAAAGGATACACAGCAGTGGGGTGACGAGAGTATACTTAGGAAGCTTGAAGACAAGCTGTGCTGCTGCTTTCTGGATGAGTTGCAAGGGCCTGCATAGGAAGATCAGCCAAGAGCGAGTTGCAGTAGTCTTGAGATGAGAAGAGACTGAACTAGCACCTGGGTAGCCTCTTGAGAGAGAAGGGGTTGAATCCAGATGTTGTAGAGGAGAAACCTGCATGACCGAGTCAGTTTCACATCATGACTCGGGAACAACAACTGGTCATCCAAAATCACACCAAGACTTCCTGCATCTTCAGATGGAACAATTAAAACTTAAAACAGTGAACTTTATGGTCAGTATTACAAATTTAACGGGCAGCTGCGTCTGTATATTGATTGAACAAAAGCAAATGTTAATTTAATCACATTTAGAATTAGAGAAGTGGTGCTTTATCACTGTTGTCAAGGTAAGCCTGTGGCATAGCCAGAATTTTATTTTAGAGGGGCCTGGTTACAGGTCAAGGGGGCCAGCTAGCAAGATTTAAGGCCCTGAAACATCATTATAGTAAAGTACATTAACTGACCAGCATTATTAAGTACAATGACAGTTTTGTCACTTTTTCACAGTATTGAACCTGATTTACTTAAATAAGTAGCCTATATGAACTAGCCACAAATTTAGCCAGAGCTTTGTAAGTCTCATTTACTTAAGGTAGAAAAAGGTCATGGACACGTTGTCAAGATGTAAGGATGCTCCTGCCCATGACTTACATTGTGTAAAATTCTCATTGGCATCAGAGAACATTTTTTCTAATGGTCAGCCCCATAGCAACACTCTTAGTGTGAGCAACCGTGTTGATATGATCTCATAAGCTGTACTGAGATTTGAAGACACATTCCCATTTGTGGTTTTCTTTGTTTTTGCCTAGTCGGAAATTGAGTAGAGTGGGTCATGACCTAGTCAAGTAATGAACTTTAGTTGTTCAGTTGATTTTTATGACATCACAAGAAGAACTATTTCAAAATGATCTGTTTTTGCAGTTAAATTTCCATATATACACCATATAGACTGGGGAACAGTGCATTTTGAAACATTTAACAATGATTGCATACTGTAAAAGTTTTATTTAAAAAAAGTCAGGAAAATTCAGTTTTCCATGAAACAGGCCCATTAAAGCAGATCATTTGTCTGTCATTACTTCCATTTTTAAGCCATTCCCAGTTTGGGCTGATGTGTTTCTCTGAAGGTTTGAGTTTCTGTGTACCTGCGGTTTGCAAGCGTCCTTCCCACTGGCACGGGCCTATTCCTGCATCCAAAGTGACCCAGAAATGACAAACAGAGCGGCAGGATCTCCAGGGAGCCACGGGGGCTCGGTCTGAAGAGCCCCTCTCGCCATGTCCCAAAACCCCTCACATGTCGCTGCCTTCTGTACAGCCATTTAGAGGAGCTCTCCCATGCCAGTTAACACAGACTGCTAAAGGACACACTTACACACTAACACACAGACAAATGCTCTAAATGGGTTTTGGGATAACAAAGGGTCTATCAGTGTGAATGACCACCCACAGCTACCCAACCCAGATTGCTCTGTTGGATGAGCGGTTGGTCCCATGATTCCTAATAGAGCTCCTATTTATGTATTCACTCGGAGGCCTGCTTTATACTGCTGTATATGTTCATAACTCTTTACTAACAGGACACTGCCTCAAAGTCACCGTGGACGAAGCAATCCCTTCTAAGCAATTCGTGGTCAGAGTTTGGAGGACGTATACCACACAAAGGAGGATGATGCCTTAGAGGATGAAGCCTGGCCTGTGTGTGTGTGTGTGTGTGTCTGTGTGTGTGTCTGTGTTTTTGAGCCTCTCTGAGAAGTGGGAAGCAAAAGCTTCTGGACAAAGAACTTCGATCTGCAGTCTACACAGTTTTTGCAGTCGACACAACCTGAATCTCGTCCTTGTCTTTTTTATCATTTACTTTATAATAGATAAATTGATAAACTACCTGTAATTATTTTGTAACGTTGCAGTCAGACTAATTTTTTCCAACAAATGTTTTTATGTGTCCTTCATTTCTGTTTACAAAAGCACAGAAGTTTGGAACATGTTTTCTTCATTTTTCCCTTCGCCTTTCTTTCCCTTTCAATTTTTTTTAATTTGCCATTTGAAACGGAGCAGTAACCTAAACCGTAAGAATTAGGGGAAACATAACACTACAGTAGTTATGCTACCTAAACAGAACATGGACATTCACATTACTGTAGTCTGTGTCCTGTATACTCCACTAGTCTATGGCTCTGGGTTTCTATTAAGAAATGAACATGCCAACGTGCTCTGGGTCAAAGCGAGAATGAAACCGGTTGAGGATGAGCCCTGTGCGGAAAACACTCTCTGACGGCATACACGTAGCTGGCATGTACAAGTAGGCTTATCCTAGCTGTGGCAACCATAGATATTTGTTCTCATTCACTTTCCACCAATTCAGGGATTCCATGTGAAGCGGTACAGACATGTCCTCACAGTAGTTCTACTTGAGTGGATTCTGTTGTTTGTGTGTTGTAACCCTCACTGAACAGGATTGCTGTGCCAGATGTGTTGTCATTTCGTGGTTTCTTGGCACCATTACAGTTGTTTTGCTCGGCCGAGAAACAAGGAGATGATTGTTTTTTAACAGACTACAGATTCTGACTAAAATGGAAGTTTTGCAGTGCACTCTGTTGGAGTATAGAGTTCAGATGTCTTTGCAAGCATATCAACCTTTATGACAAATGATGCCTATTAGAAGAAGTGCTTATGAATATTAATATGGTTCTATGTTAGTTGTCATGAAGAACTTATGTGGGAGTCTTGTAGCCCTATGAACACTGCCCTGCAGTATGTGTTACCAAAAAAAGTGCAAAATTCAGCTACTCCACTGTGACAGAGTAATGATAAGGTGCTTTTATTTAGCACTTTCACATAGACCAGCTTGACTGTTTTCTTTTTTGAGAAACTTTTTTATTCCATTTTGTCACCTTCAGTTTAACCCGCAAGTTAGGTCTCTTCTGTTAGAAGATGCTACAAGGCTGAGAGAGTGATAGCTAGCCCAAGCTTTCTGTGAGACACAGGAAGCACCATCAAATCCTTTCGAACCTTTTTGAAAATGGTTTTATATAGAACCAAAAAGAGTTCTTCTATTGTTGCGATGTCAAGCTTGTAACAATAGAGGAACCCTTTTTGGTGTTATGCTGAAATATTTTCAAAAAGGTTCTGCATAGAACCATATACAACACATTCTCCATCAGTCTGGAGAACAATTTTGCCATGCAAAGAACCATTTAAGCATGAAATGATTCTGTCTAGAACTCATGGTTCTAGAGCCCTTGAAGAAGCTTCTTTTTTAAGTGTGTAGCTAACACTAAAGCTTCAGCCTTGAGGCTCTCAAGGACACCATTCTTAAAAGGGTGAGACTTGTCAAGGCAAATCTAGTCAAATTTTGATTTATGTATTTTGTTTTCACTTAAAACATAAACACAGCATCGGTTCATTTTGATAACAGCTGAATTTAAGAAAACTTAATATTTTGTTTTGACCAAATTCCACAGGTATGAAAAACATGTTGTACATGCATAGACCACTAGTTTAGATCAATCAGGATTTTTCTCCCACCAAAACACAGAGTGTCATTGTATGCACACTCATACAGTTCATGCTGTTGTGTTTTTGTGTTCAGGTCCATTAAGAGACATTAAAGCTGGTGGAATCATTATTATATCTCATTATGTCGTTATATCAGTGACTATTATAGAGCCTATGTACTTTCCTAACGCTTCATGCTTCATGTTTAATGCTACAGTGATGATAGGAAATTAGGCCCAAATGAACGTACTGCGGCATACACTATATATCCAGAGGTATACAGACAGCTCTTCTAATTAGTGTATTCAGCTACTTTAAGGTGCACCCATTGCTGACAAAGGCATTCACTTGCACTAACACTAGCAGCTAGTATAATGTCCATAGAAAAACATTGTTGATAAAATGGGACACTCAGGAGCATCCGCACATGAGCCTAGGGTCATCATGTCCAATGTCAGTCATCAGCTTGAGGGATTTAAAGTGGAACCGCATTCTGTGGAGTGATGGAGCACCATCCAACACCTTTGGGATGAATTCAGGTTGGATTTGTGATCCAGAACAAATCATCCAGCATCAGTACCTGATCTCACTGGGAACGCAGTCAAATCCTCACTTCAGTGTTCCAGCATGTACTGTAAAACCTTTGTAGAACGGTAGAGGTTGCTACTGCAGGAAAGGGGGGAGAACTTCCTATTAACACCCTTGATTTCTAAAGAAACAGTGGATGAGCAGGTGCCTACAAACTGTTGGTACATTAGCTAAGAATCTTAATACTGCATGTTACACGGCACTTCCATGGTTTGCCACAGAGGTGCTTAAAATCAAGATGGCTCAGTCTCTGTGGTTGTTTTTAGCTTCGGTCTCGTAGAAATGGTCACAAACTCTATATGACGTGCCACAGAAGATTCTCTAATGTGTATCAATTGACACGACCCTTACTATTGCTGTCCTGCTGCCAAAAACCGAACATCACCATATTATGAAATTATTCAGCATCGGTTTGCATGCTTTAGTGATTTGTATCACAGTTTCTAGTCTAAAGTCACGGTTGTCTGTTCTGCATCATGTCTCGGTACAAAGCCGACAACATTTTGCTCTCAGTTGAGTAGGTGAAGTAGCAATAGAGCAGAAATTTCTTCCCCCTTTGGACCTGCAACATGTTTTATTAAGTCTGCTTACACAGCTCTCAGTTTGGGGTCCAAAAATACCCATCCGTGACTGCTCCCTCTGCACTGACTTGCATTTTTGTTCGGTCTCTGCCCTGGACATGTGTTTGTGTAGTCAGAATGCCTGCTCACCATTCAGTCAGTATTGCACCATTTTGGATGGCAGCCATTTCATAACGGGCAATTTGATTCCAAGTCGATTCACTAAATATGAACCACAGCGCACTGTAACTTAGGGTACAATAAGTATTTTAGCGGACGTGCCAGAGGCCACTGCCAAATGTTAAATGTGTTTTATGAACATAAGTGCACAGACCTTTTTTGGGTCTTGTTAGAAGCATGTTAATGTTACCTGTCAGGAATCAGGATTTTGGTGCTGTATGATGTAATATGTACACAGTGTTAAAGTTTCAAAATGTACTGGTCACACTATGGTCCATATACATTCATGAAAACTAAGGTGCAAAAAACAGCTCATTCTGTATTCACTGTTTTTGTGATATCTTGAGAACGAGCAGCAGTTTAGGCTGTAGGCCGAACGGATAGTGAGAGTTCAAATGTAGTAAGCCTTCAGGAGGAACACACTGGAATCATTAAGGATGCCTGTCAATTCAAAACATAAGCAAACACAGCCCTGTCGGTCAATAGCTCAAGATTTCAGCTGCAAATTGGATAGATATGAATGTATGTAAATCTATTTTCTTAAGATTAGAATACTTTTATTTATCTGTCTTGCAATTATTTAACAAATTGGAATGCAATATTAATAGCATATTGTAACATAGCATAGATGAAGGGTTATTTGACTTTTAACAAACTGACCTTTGTTGGCCAACGTTACTGACATGATCAACCTGGCTATCTAATATAGTTAAACATACCATTCCTGTTGCTTGTAACATTATAACATTGTTCTGGACAGGTTTCCAGTCCATCACAGGGCTATTTTGACATAGTAAGTCAAAATTTTGAGAAAGTTAGTCATTATTTCGAGATACTAAGTGAATATTTTGAGAACTCAAGTCGTTATTTTAAGATGCTTAATCAAATATTTGCCATGCTGCTGCCAGAAACAGTGATCACTTACAATTTGGGATATGGGGATGGGCTTCCATAAACATCAGCATGACATGCCATGTCAAAACAAAAACAAGGTCACATCAGTTTCTGATGCTCTGATGCAGTTGGTGATGACAGCTTTGATTATAATGCAGTAATTCCCAAACTCTTTTCTGTCGGTAATGTCCTGTTGGACACTAAACGTCCTACTGCATAACACCTCTAGCTCCATACATATATACATGGATAGTGCGTATGTAATAAACATAGACTGATGTAGCAAAATCAGTCCCTCTTAATATTAAGCATGTTATTTGTACATGAGGGGCGAGAACTTGCAAAGGTACGCTTTTGCAAAAGGCATTAACATCTTAACAGTATGGTTTGCCAAGATGGGACACTGCATGCAATGCTATCCATAAATCTGCAGTGAATTTGATTAAACTCAATTTTCAAAGACCCACTAATTCAGTAAGGCTCTCTCGCTCAGGAGTTGGTAAGTGGAGTGCAGGGGCAGGGTTGCTTGTGCCGTCTGTCTCAGGGAAGTGCCTGTGTAATTGCATGGCCAGCTAATAAATTAAATTAAATAAAATGGAAATCTTAACTTTTTTTGGCATATCCCAGATGGCGAACAAATGTTGTAAGTGGATTTCAAGGGGAAAAACAAAACAAAATACGGCAATAAGTAGGATATGTTATATTTATTTTACCTATTTGTTTATTTTCTCTGATACTAGACTTCATATTCTAGAGGTCCACCATTCTAGGACTGGATTAGTCCCATCAGGCAAGACAGCAAAGAACTGCATGGCTGATGCTAACTACCAGAAAGAGGGACTGAGGTAGCTAAAGCAGCTGCGCTGTGGGAGTGTTGCATTGTGTTCATTGGCCATCAGTATTGTCCCCTCTGTATGAGAGATGAAATGGACTAGGTGCTCTTCCTGTCCCTCTCTCATCCTTCTATATCACTTTCAGTGTCATGGGGCCTTTTTAAAGAAATGCTAATATAGCTAAATGTGAAAAGCTGTAGGGACCAGTTAGCATGATATAATTTGCATAATGCTAACTGGCTACCATTTATAATTCATGATGTAATTATAAATGAATGGTCAGTTGTAATCTTGATGATAATTGTGTCCGGTGCCTAGAATGTAAAAACTCTTAAAGGAATGGTTCAATCTATAATACTACTGTTACTGTTAATGAATAAAGGTCAATCGATTTATTGTCAGCAACATGAATGTATGGATGAATTTAGGGCTGTCATTGTCAATAACTACAGTAATCAAATAATCTAGCAATTATTTTGATAGTCGAGTAATCAGAGTTTTTAAAAAAGTTCAGATAATAAAATTGGACCAAACAGTAGGCTTTCATTGATTCCAAAGTACATGGCACAAAATGCATGGAAATGGGTCAAGGTCGGTCATTTTGGTTGATGTCATGCCAACACCAACAGTAATTGGTAGTGTGAAATGTCCTCTGTTTTGTGTAATTTTTGCATAATTTAATTGATAAGATCTAAACAAAGTCATTCAGAGTGGTTTGATGTGAATGAAAAATTCACTACGTCACAATTGTTCACATTGGTGGTGATGGGAACCACACGTCTGAAGCCTTTAATACCTCTAAAAACTACATTACATGAATTAGTAATTACATGAATTAGTTAACGTTTTGCCCTGAAATGTATTTAATCTGTATATTTTGATCTATTCATGGCAGAGAGGTACATGCATGGCTTCACGAGTCAAGATATTCCCCAAAAGACCTTTACCACTACCTTGATCACTTACTACTATTTAATATTTTTACTATTTCACTGTTAGCAGCATTACATATAAGAACTCAGAAGACGTGTAAGCACTACATTTGTGCCGTACATTTGTGACATTGCAATTCTGGGTTCCTATCACCACCACTGTGAAGAAATCCAAGGTTCTTTACAATGAACCATTTTACATTGAGCCACTCTGAATTACTTTGTTTACAGTTCAACCACTGAATTTTACAGAAAATTTGAAAAAAACTGTGGAGTTCCCTTTTAAGAGAGAGCAGTAGAATAATTAAAATATGCATTATCATCATGCAAAGGGCCAACTGATAAGGATCAAGAAGGTACACTTTAATGAAGTTTAATCATAGTCAAAATACTAAACCATTCCTTAAAGCAGGAACTCATTGGTAGTGGTCCATTATTTAGAGACAGTTAAAAATGGCGATGCTTCAAAGGGATGCCTTCATGTGAGGCCTGAAACGTCAGTCGGAAAGAGAATGAACATGCTCCGCTGGTGTGTAATAGGAAAGCTCCTGACAGTGTTGCATGTGGAATAATTCCGCCCGGTGGAACAATAAGCTCCAGATGTGTGCGGCAGGGCTGCGGGCTGACTGATGCCCAGACGGGCCTCTCCTTGGCTGGGGAGAGGAGGGGGAGCCAGCTGGCTGGGCTGGTGCTTCTGGAACACTGGAGCTGGGGGGAGCTCAGGGCAATCCAGGCAGCCATTTCACACTCACTGACTCCTGAATGTGTGTGCGTGTGTCTCCATGGGCTTCACAAACACACATACATACACACACTCACACACATACACACACATATGCACATTTCCTCGCTGTCAGCTGTGGCATCTCACAGCACAACGGGCCTGTTCTGGTTTATTTTTCCTCGCTCTCCTTTGTAATCGTGGTGCCGTTTGTTGGCCTGCCAGCAGAATAAGTCTTTTCATTAGGCATGCTGTTGTAAGTCGCCGTCTCGTGCTGGCTTTGCCATGATACGATGCATTAGCCCGCTCTGAAGCCCGGCTAGGCCCCTTTTGGCAAAGACGCTCGCAGGAATGCAGGGGGACGAGCCAGGGCGAGAGATGATTGGGTGAACACGGCCTATTATCGGAGTTGTCCCTGTTTGTCAGCTGAGACTGCTGCTGCTGCTGCTTCTGCTATCTGCTGTGGAGGGAAAGAGAGGTAGAGCCAGAGAGAGGGAGGAAGAGAGAGGGAGAGGACAAATGCTCAGTGTTAATGAACAGATCTGGGTGGAGAGAGATAAGAGTTTTATCAGTGTTGGAACACATTGGGCCGGGGCTGCATGGCTGTGTACACATGATGGAACGCTGGAGCATCACTGTGACACTCCTGCAGAGTGGACCGTGGCCTTAGGAAGGTCACACCAGTGGCCAGCCACGATGAAGCCTCGCTTCCATATGGCAACCATGATTGCAGCAGTTCTGCGATCAAACCTATATAGTACCTTATTAGTCTTCAGATAGTACTTTGAAATCTACTTCGTAGCAAAAATATAATAGGTACTGCAGCCTTAAATACCAATAGAATGACCTAGGAAGAGTCATTTAAAGTGCATGAATAGTTGCTAGGTTAGAGGGGTTTCTGAATAGTGCACTGAGGGGCTCGTCTTAAGGAGCCAGACGTGATCTCATGATGAGAATGTTGTTAAACTTGTTAAACTTTTGGTGCTAGATTGCAGCAAAATCCGCCACTAACAAGAGTATACCCCCTAAAGCCCACCCCCAAATTCCTCTAGTCCAGAGTATGCCCAGAGTACAATTGAGTACAATTGATTGACAACTGACACATGCAAAAAAAGCTAGCTAGCGAAGTGCTATGCAGTGTGCTATGTAATGTGTTCTCTGCAGACATCTGCATACATGCTTAATTAATAAATTAATTTTTGTGGGGGGGGCTTTCCAACAATAATAAATTAGGTTACATCTATGGGCTAATGACAGGCCTGAACAGTGTTGATGAGCACACCATCGCCCCCTGCTGTATACTCTGCTTTCACAAGGCATTGGATTCGTTTAGAAGTGTCACATTCAGTTTGTTCCAACCCCAATATGCCTACGCTCTCACCCACTTTAGCTTAAAATTTCTTATGGTTGTACCCAGACGTTTTCTTTACAAGATCATATTTGACTCCTGAGTGGCCAGAGGGTGCTAGCTAGAAGGTGCTAGCTTAAAGGGCCCTTTTTGGTCACGTAACACTGAGTGAACCACCTTATGTTTTACTATAAACATGTTCCTAGTGATTAGGGCCTGGCGCATATATCAGTTACCTGACAACATTGGCCGAAATCAAGGTGCCCGTGTTTTTCAATGAGCAGACACTTACGTGAAGAAAAGCGTCACTTTATAGAGACTGCTAATCTGACAGCCATGAGTTGGTCGCTTCTATTACGCGCATACAGTCTGAACTGGACATTTTAAAAACAGATGGTTAAAATAGCAAAAACAGAAAGTGCATTCAGATCTAACCTTTAGCCTGAGGACAAATAAAGCATAATGTGTGCGTGTGCACACACACACACACACACACACACACACACACACACACACACACACACAAAGCGATTTTTATAGAGAATAAATAAAAAATAATAAAATAAGAGCTACCACTAAGAATTCTGTGAAGCTCTGCTTCATCACTGTTGCAGTATTTATATTACGTAAGATTGTGAGTTTGCTGTTTGAGTTTAAACAGAAAGAAATGCAAAGTTATATTTGACACTGCGCAGTTGACAACAGACAGTCATATCAGCACTGTTTAACTACATCAGTCTTTTTCATTGTTAACCGTATTAAAATGTTGGTTAAAATCATCACTGCCCAAAGCAACATATATATTAGTCAGCTTCTGTTTGTTATTCATGCGTTTTTAGTCGCAAAAACTGATGTTGCAGATTCTTGTGATTCTTTGTGAGAAGCTGTACTTTCTTCTTAATGGTATTGTCCAGTACAATGAACGCTCATGTCTAAATGTGACCCAGACACAAAGTAGCAAAACATACAAAAGGTTTTTTGTGCCAGTTAAAAGAAGGCAGTTCCCCAATAGCAAACCGTCCTGGCAAACAACTTTTTCTTAGAATCAGTCTTAGTCAAGGTCTGAGGGTAGCTTTTTACCTGGTGTGCAAGTGCATAATGTCAAGAGTAATATCTCACCCTCACAAGTCAACTTGATCTCTAGCTGTCTTTTTCTTTCTGCTCCATCGTTCTTCTCTCTCCCTCTCCCGCTTTCTTTCCATTTCACCCCTTTCACACAATTATTCCACCTGCCACCCATGAAAAGCTTGCCTGCAGCCCATCTCTCTTCCTCTGCTCTGTGACACCACCCCTTCTTACTCTCTCTCTCTCTCTCTCACTCTCTCTCTCTCTCTCTCTCTCTCTCTCTCACACACACTCTCTCACACACTCTCTCCTCCAACAGCAGATACCAGCAAATGTTGTTGATGAGCCGAGGTGAAGCGGAAGAGATTTTATCAGCGTTTCACATCTGCCCTCCTCCTCCATCATCCCTCGTTCTCTCCCGCCCTCCCTCTGCCGTAATCATCCAGCCTTCTATCCCCTGAGCCTGCCCCCAGCCCCTGCACTCAAATCCAGCACACCATGAAGAATTAAAATAAAAGAGAGGAGGGAGAAAATACAATATGTTTGCTCAGATTTGGCTCATGTATTGTGAGGCACTCCTGCTGACAAACTCAGTTTTTCTGGCATCGATAGGCTGACCTGATTGCTGATACTTGAGCTGACAGCCAGGGACAGAGAGTGCGAGAGAGAGAAAGAGAGAGAGAGAATACTTGTCCCTCTTTGAGCATCTGACTTGTGCAAGTGACCTGAGAACTGATTTACCTTTGATTCTGAATTACTTTGTATTTAAATAGCATCACAATCATAACAAAACCTCTAGCTATGTTTTGTTTTTTTGTTTCAATTTCTGTTAATGTAAGCCGCCCTTAATGTTGTGTCAACATTTGGTCTAAACTTACTTGGGATAAAATCTTGATATGTTAACATTAGGGTCTGACCAATACACCAGTTTACTGATAATATCAGCTAATACTGACATCCCGTGGTTTTATTGGTGTCAGCAATAACATGCCATCTTGGCAAACAGTTGCTATAAACAGAGAAGCTCATTGCCCCCATTGTTACAACATTTGTTATTTAATACTGTTTCAGCTGAGAAAATTGAGAGGAAAAATTGAGTCATATCTGTCAGCAAAGCAATGTTTACAGGGGAATTGCACCAGTTTTTCAAAACTTCTCATAATTCAATGGCTAAGATGTAGACAAAGTCATTCAGATTAGTTTGATGTGAAACGTTCTGTTCTGGAGAAACTTGCCCAGTCAGATTGTTCATGGTGATGGTGAGAGGAACCAGATGTCTGAAGAGTTTAGTGCTTCTAAAATGCACTTTTTAACACTCATTCGTAGCAGAGAGGTACATGCAGGACATTATAAGGCAAAATAGTCCCCAAAACAAAATGTATTTTTCCAGACGACACATGTAGGTTCCATGGTGGTCTTGGATAGTAAATAAAATGGTTATATTTAAGCTGTAGGAACCTCTGGTTCCTATCACCACCACTGTAAAAGAATAGGTTTTTAACTTCAAACCACTCTGAATGACTTGGAATATAAAATAAAAATCTGAAATATAAATATATTATCAGTTATCTAACTTTTTAGCCCCCTAAAATTGCTATCAGTATCGGTCACAAAATGTTCATATTGGTTGGTACCTGTTTAATGCACGTTAAAGTTAATTTAACATTTTCCTTGTCCTATAAAGTTACTATTTGGAAGATAGAATAGTGTTACAACACCAGGTTTTGATCTGATGCAATATGAGGTTTTGTTATTATAGTGACCATTATCATTATGAAAATATTTAACACCGAAAAACACTGAACCCCACTGAACACTGAACCCCATAAAGAATCCCAAAAGTCACTGCCGTACTTGGCCATATCATAGCTGATGGGACAAAACCTTGTATCTCCATTTTTTTGTTGTTGTTGTTATTCATTTGCCCTTTGCATTGTGTGAAAGTTTCATGATGAATGGAGTATTATAAATGGTACTTGGAAAAAATAATTTCTCCATTAACTTCAATCAAAAGTTAAGGACATTTTTTCCTTCTCCTGTAAAGTTACCTTTTTGGAGATACAAGCTTTTGTTCCAGCAGCAACAACATGCTAAAAGTTACGGTGTCTGAAACAAGACAGTGAAGCATCAGCCTGTTCAACTGGTCATCTCAGCCCTCTCATTGGCCTTAGGATCACGTCAGGGTCACCACCGGCTGCACTGTTTTCCTCTCGCTGTTATTGAGGTGGCATTTTATCAGTCTTCTTCTGTTTGGTACATGGCCATGCACTTGGGGAAAATGTCATAGCATGCGTCACTGTTGAATTGCTCTGTCATATCAGCTGGCTAGCAAGAGCTCGGTTGCGATTTGTCACGCTGATTGGCCCTTTGAGTGGGAACCCCATGGCTGCCTTAATAATCCTTCTCTTGGACACAGGTGTTCTCGTACCGAGCATAGATTGTTTTGTAGTCTCGACCCTGACAAGGGCAGTTACAGATGACAAGAATGACCATGTGATGGTTATAGAAGAAAAAATATGCGTTTGTTCTGGGTCTCACGTTTCATCTGGTGTTTTAGAGCAGCGCCGACACCCTTGTTTGTAATGGTGATATCTGTTTTCTCCTTTTGATGGGTTGCAGTTGTCTTGATTTTCCTGCCAATTTAGTCAGTCAGTTCCCAGTGTAGTGCATCCCTTGTGCAACAATATCACCCATCCACAAAACTCACAGATGCTTTCTTCCAGAACATCTGAAGCATGCAAATGCATCTTTTGAACTACAGGCATTGTCTACAGTTGCCTTAACACACTGGGAGGAGAACATTAAGCGCATGTCACAGAGAGCATTTAACCCTGAAGGTTGTGCCTGATTGGCTGGTTTATTGCTTAGCAACAGTGAAAACGGACCCTGCTGTTTTCCTTCCCCATGAAAAGGCAGCTCTCGCCACTTGTGTGTTTGAGGATCCTTATCCACAGATGCACATGGTTGCACTGCGGGGATTCAAAGAGACGTTATTGATAAAATTTAATAACATACTGGTTTTGCATTAATAAAGTTAATAAAACCATAAGTACTGCTACTTTATGCTAAAAGAATGTCCTAAAAAAACAATGTACGCTTGATTTCGACTTTTTTTGCTATTTATCAATACTGGTAAATGTTCCATTGTGGAATACCATAGATATGTTGCTCAGTATTAAGTCTAAATAAGGTATTCATTGTGCATTAAGGCACAACAATATACGTACAGTATATTTGCATATTGAAATGCTCAGAGCTGTATTGCTGATACGCCATTCAATCTCTTCGGAGCATCTCTAATTTAACGCCTTTTATGGAAACCACTCAGTGATTAGTACTAGGTAAATGTGGGGGGTGAGGAGAGGGCTTATGCTTTGCACCCATCCAAGCTCAAATGACTGGGCTTTTTTCTTAAGTTGCTTATAAAATCTAGGGATTTTGAATTTTGGAGCGTATTTTGTTTAATTATAACCTCAGGGTCAAAAATCAAACGTACATATTTATGCAATTAGATGTATAGTTACATCCCTAATTGTGTTTTCACAGATTGGCAGTGATGCTGCTTTCCACCTGAGATCCCACCACAACCACTACCCCAATCCCAGAGTCATCACATTCCCACGACGACACCAGCGAGGCTCCTCCACCAATGGGCTGCGCCGTCAGAAAAGAGACTGGGTCATTCCACCAATCAACGTGCCTGAAAACTCCAGAGGGCCCTTCCCCCAAATGCTTGTCAGGGTGAGTGACAGCTGCGTAGAGTGGCAACTTATGTAGCAACTTATGTAGCAACTATAAAGCAGCATCAGAAATCTTGCAGTATCTCCCTGAGTGGATTGATCTAAAAACTTTGGATGGAGCTCATAAAATCTTTACTTCTCTGGCTTCTGTTTCAGCACTCACAATTACTTTGTTACCATCTCAAGCTCAGTCATTTATGGAAGAGTTTTCACAGCGACTGTTCATTTATTAATCAGTCACAGAAATCAATCAAATAAAAGCTACATTAATAATTTCATGCTGAACTGCAAAATACCCTTTATACTTTGTCAAATTTTGAAAAAAAGGATTCTCAAAACAGGCTACTCAGCTCAACAAAATTCACATAGTCTGCCTCTGTGAATTATCATTAAAAGAACACACCCCAGGCTTTCAAGACTTCCTTGCCTCAGACTTAGACACACACTTGAGAGCAGTGGACCCTCTGGACCCTCATTCTGGTGAAGTAGCAGGGGATTGGAGAGGTTTAAAAGCACGGCATCACAGGTGAATGTTGTCAAGAGCTTCCATCCAGACAGAACTCCAGCGTCTGCCATGGAGAGCTCTCCACAGGTAAAGAGAGGCCTTACATCTATGTACCGGAGTGAAGCCTTGACATGGAGGAATAATCATTGATGGGGTTCAGCACAGGATACTCATCAATCTGCTGCTCAGGCAGCGATACAGCTTGGTTTTCTTGAGAATCAAGACAAATGTGGGTGGGTTGAGTTATTGAATGTGGATTATACACTCTATATATTCTTTACTCTAAGGTTGGAATCATTTATCATATTGTTGTTAATTTATTCAGTAAGTTATTTAGTGTTGATTTAATAAAAAATAGAAGGTATTTTCAATATTGTTCCATAATGTTCAATATTATATCATTTCTAGGAACATCTAGACATTAGTAATGGATACATAATGCACTGCAGGTATTGTAATTTCTTGTAAAGTCATCTGTCTCAAGATTTGGTCATCACTTTACAAATACAAGTAATTATGGATGTTTACTGTATTACAGTATAACAAGCCAGACTTCAGCCTGTTGTAATATGGCAAAGAACTGCCTGCTTGGACAGTAAAGGGCTTTTGGCTGACATGGAAAATAGTCAACCACAAAAATAACTGCAGCATTTTTGTGTGACGTGTAGGGGCAGCCAATTTTCAGAACAAGGCAACATCAAAACTTATATAAGGGATATGAAGGGGTAGCTTCTAAATGCTACAAAACTGTATTCAGTTTGGATTAGTTTATCAGGAGGACAGCTAATCAGTGATAGTGAGAGAGTTTTTAACGGGTTGTATTTTCTGCGAACACAGATTTCTGTGTCATGCATGGTCATATGATCACAGAAAATTAAAAAAATTGATGATAATGTGAATAAAAAGTAATGTTTTGCAACTGTAGCTGCCATTACAATCACCCCTTTTTATAAGCCTTTTCTGGTTGACTTTATTTTCATTCTCCAGCCGCTAATGCTTTCCTAATGTAGAGAGGAAGAATTCAGAGTTCTACCAAGTAATGGTTGAAAGACTCTTCCAGTCCATCCATCATTTTGTGATTCATGAGATGTTTTATGTGGATCTGTGCACTAGGAGCCTAAATTTGGTGAGAAGCAATGGTCAAAAACCGTTTTTCCTGAAGCGAGGTGACATTTGCCTGGAAAATCAAGGAGATGTGTATCCGAATGGGACTAGCATTATCAGACCACTGCTGAGTTCGGTGAAAAATTGTAGGTAATTTGGCCTGTAATTTTTTCAGGGGAGGCAGGAGAAAAACACAGGCATGGCAGAGACAGAAATAAAATCACAGAATAACACCTGTAAAAGAGGACATTACTCCAAGACCCCATGCAAATTGAATCCCTTCCCAGTCAGGCTAGAGAAAAACTGAATAATGCTAAAAAAAAAAAAGTGGTGCTGTGAACTTCACAGTTTTTCAATCCAGTGGCTACATTCTACTCCAGAAATCCATCATGGCACCCAGAGCGGGTTTACTTAACTGTTTCCCATTGGACAAATGAAAAACACTTACGAGGAAGGACAAAGATAGCCAGTCGGAACTGACAAAATCATGATAGTTGTGTCGAGATTAATGAACAATAGCAATCAGCTGACCCATACCTCTGTGTGAGATGCATCTCAGGCTGACACTGATTTTATTAGTTTTTATTTCTTGATGTTACACAGCTTTTCCAATTATTATGGAATTACCTACAGGTCTGTTCATCATTCTGAACACATCTAAAATGATGTAAAGTTTAACAGCTTCCTATAAATGATTGGGAAAAAAGTATATAGAGTATTAGAAGTATTATACATGTATCTGCAACAAAATTGGTTTCATATTATTAAGAAAAACAGTAATTTTAGGTGTTTTAATGTGAGGATATGTTCTGTTGGTGATAAATATAGCAGAATTGATTTGGGTTGTGGATTCAAGCCCCCTGCCAATTTCTTTCCCTTGCTCTCATTCTCTCACTGTGATCTGCAAAATATGCTGCCCTGGATTCAGTTTTAGAAAAGGTTCAGTCTTTTTTGTTAATAATCAATAAATAAAACATCAGTAAGGAAATACAATTGAACCGAACACCCAGATGTGCAGTTGGTTGGAGTGTGTTATATATAGAGTGTGTGGAGGCACAGCTCTGTCTTATCTGTCCTTCAGGCTCTCAGTCTGAGCTGAGCCGTCCATGGGCAGTCTTCATCCTCACCTACTCCCTCCTGCCCATTTGTACCTCTCAGATTACACGCGGGGATTACAGCAGTCTCTTTACACACACATACACAAACCCAAAGAGGCCAGATTAACCACTAAAGCTCAAGCCACCCACAATGATGAAGCTTGTGAGGGTGAAAGGAGTCTGGAATCGGCTGGAGAAATGTTTTTCGATAACCTCGTCCTCACCTTTGCCATTTAAGATGTTTGGGCTTAGTAGACCTCTCTTCGTGGCTGTTTACTTGTAGCAGGTCTTTTAAGACCCTGTTTTTGGTGGCCATTTTGCAGCTGGATTGGACAGGATTTGGGCTGTAAGATACAACATCCAGCTACCGGAGAGAAACACATTAAAAGCACATGATTATATTTTCAAGCAGAGGTTTTACACATAATAATATACAAAGCTAAATGTACTGTAATTAACTTAGTCACTTCATCAAAACAAATAATATAAGCAACGTTCTTATCTTCCTTCCTTAAAGGCAATGTGGAAAACAATATAGAAAACTATGGAACATGGAATTTTCCTCGACTTAATTAAAAAAGTTTGATGTAGTTTGTCATAATTTTTTCAAAACATACCATTCATACAGTCCATTTATTTTTGCTATTGGAAGAAGAACTTCTTAGAAATAGAAAATACCTCTACGCTGTGTGAGAAGTTCATGATAAATGAAAATGGTCCAAAATTACTTGGAAAATAGTCATTTTACATTATCTTTCATCATAACTTTTATATGAAATATTTTCCTTCTCCTATTAAGTTACAAAGTTTTGTCCCAACAGCAACAACATGGAAAATGAGTTACAAAAACCCATTTAAAAATTATTTTTGTAATGTCACAAATGAGTGTTTCAGCTTTTTTTGAATGAGGCATAATACAGGGCAGCCAATTAGAACAGAATTCATTTATCAGTCTTAAAGGCACAGTAACAAAATACCTGTTTAACTCATGTTAAAAGTGGAACAGAGCAGAATTCATTTTTTTTGTGTTTTTGAAGTCTGAATTGATGTGAACTATTGCTCTGTATTGTTTCATTGTATTAAAGTATTAAGTTGAATAAAACCAGTTTAATTGCTAGTTATCAGGTAACATAAAGCACTTTTACAGTGTAAAGGATAAACAAAATTACAACTCTTTTTGGTACAGAATTGCATATAAACATACAACACTTCAGGGGAAAAATGGAATACATAAAAATGTGGGAAATGGGGCCTTTATGCATAATTATCACAACATAATACAAAAAAGAAACGCCACACAGTGCCTCACTGGAACATATCACATCAGTGTCCAAACTAGTATTAGACTGCAGAAGTTCAAAATCAGAAGCCGCTGCACTTCAGACGAAATCCACATCCCTTAAAAACCAGTAGTACCCTCTTTGGCAACTGATCAAAATGCATTTACCTCCATTGCAGATCAACTTTGGAAGATACAACTGTGGAAAAATCAGAACAAGAGATCTGAGTAAGGATGGATAACAACCACCAGAAGCTCAAACAGAAATTCATATACATCCAAGAGTGGGCAGAGAATTTTTCATTAAGCTTGAGAAACCATGGCACCAACATTACATAGAGCCTTTCAATTTCAATTTTGAAGCTTCTGTATTGGCCCCCGCAACTCTTGACATCTTTTTTCCTCTTGCTCCAGCAAGAGCCTCATGTAGTGAAGTTCACTGCAGTCCAATTTAGCAATTAACCTTTGGAGTGTAATTACTTCTTTTCATCAGTGCAATGAAGCATCTTGCTTCCCCGGTATGAGGCACGCACACACTCCTCTCTTCTCCCTAATCGGATAGAGCGGGGAGAGAAAATATACAGCTCTGTCGACTAATCTAATAAACAGTGCGACGTGCATTTATCATTGTTTGCACTTTGTTTATCCCCAATTACCTCCAAAATAGAATTCCAATAAAAGCCCCCCCAACGCCCCTCCCAAAATGAAAGCGGCGAATTCATAATTTACTGCCTACTTCCAATCAATCTGCACTGTTCCCCCCACCTCCCCCACCCAGATAGTCCATTAGCTTGGAGATGAGCTAGCGAACACAGTGCGCCGCGCCAAAATCAGCCAGCTTTTCACTTTGGTGAATACGGTGGGTCCTTGTAGAATGAATAGGAGGGTGATGCCGCAGATGGGGACAGCCGCTTTAAGGAGTGAAAAAGTCTGAAAAGTCGAGCATGGAGCTGGGTCTGCACAGTATGGGCAAAACACTGTATTGCAATTACTTTGCTTTTGCCATTCTTATAAGCCAATGATAAATTAAAACAGACTGAGGAACTCTTGGTGTGGCATGCAACATCTAAAACCGAACAGCTGTCTTGATTTCATTGCTTAGAGGCGTACCTGCTGCAATATCAGTATTGAAAAACAGTGTTGCGATAACATTTAACAAACAATTTATTATGCAGCTCTAGATGGAATGGATGGGAAGAGTGGTCTAGAGGAAGTGATACTTATTGCATGGCTTTTGGCTCCCTAAGCTTAAGTAGCCAGCTCCCGTGGCAGACAACAATTATTGGATAGCCTATAGCATAACACAGACAAAATGTTTTGTTTTTAATGGTCAGACATTAAAATGTGTTCATGGTTAAAGGTACAGTACTGTGCAAAAGAGACCACCTTTCATTTCTTTCGATTTTAAATTGACAAATCGACCATTATTTTTCACCGTCAAGGAAAGAAACAAGAAGTATGTATTTAACAGAAAATTACACAGGAGCCACAGCAACAAAAGTATTTCAGTATTTAGTGTGTCCACCTTTAGCCTTTATTACAGCTTCCATTCTTTTCCGAAGATTTGCTTTGTTTTTCAAGGAAGTCTGCAGGGATATTTTTACACACTTTCGAAGTTCAGTCTTAAAAGTTGGTGGCATTTTCTGCCTCTCATAATCCAAGTAATCCCATTCAGTGATGTTGAGGTCTGGACTCTGGGGTGGACAGTTCATTGTTCTGAAAGCACCAGTAGATTCTTTTATTTGATTTGCAATTTTTCTTTTTGTCTAACTCACTTTCTCTTTTCTCACTAACTCACATTGGTAGCAATAGAGAGGTTGCTTGTCCACAAATAAAAAATGGATTGATATGTATTTTAGCAAAGATGCAAACCAAATGAAGAAGCAGAAAGCAGTGTAATTGAAAGTTAATGAAAACTCAATATAAAACACTGCAGTGTCAAATCAGTGTCAAGAACAAATATATAACGAATTCATGGACAAAGTACTTGAATCAAGCAGAATTATCTGCTAATATAGTGAAAAGATTTTACTTAATAGAATGTCTCAAATGAACACTGTAATGCTAAACAATAAGATAACATTCCTGAAATTGCTTCTCAAAAGAAGGCATGAAATATTATAAAAGCGTCACATATGATAATGAAATGTTTTATCTCTTAGTCCAAAGAGATGATCACATTGGCTTAAAACAAAGACAAGACTAGGCTAGATTGTATGTATGAGATTAATCAGCTAACTTGAAAAGTTTTGAAGCTCTTTTAAGACAACTTAATTAAAGAATGCAATGTTTTGGATGTTTTTTAAGACTATAAATTCTTAAAAGAACTAAAGTTGTCTTGAATGTTTTTCTTTCACAGTGGACAGCTTCTAAACTTTTCTGTTCTCTTAAGAAACTTTCTTATTTCTTTTTTTAGACATCTGTATGTTGAGCTAATTTGTGTAAATGAGATCTTTGTAGACAAAAGCTAGCTGATTATTCTTATATATACAAATCTAGTCTAGTCAGTTAATCTTGAAATAAAACAGCGAGATCTGATTGTTCATTTTTAAGATTTTTCTGGCTTGTTAAGATTTCAGTTTTTGCAGTGAATGATGTAGAGGCAGCCGGTGGACAAATTGATGCATGTAGTCATGCTCTAACAAAAGAGAAAAGTATAAGCTATACAGGATTAATTTTAAATGTCGCTCCCCAGTTAAATCTCTCTTGAATGTGAGGAATGTGAAACTGTCTTTGGGAAAAAAAAGTAAGACCCACTGGTTGAGAGAGAGAGAGAGAGAAAGAGGCTACAGGGAAAGATGAAGAGTCACAGTTCCCGGTGGGTTTGAGAGGTGAGAGGAAAGCGTTAGTTTCAGGTCGTTTGACAGACCTGTGTGACTGCCACCCCCCTCCACTCCTCCACACAGTTTCTCCATCCTCGCTCCCGGCAACAAGAGCTGCATCCACTGAGACTGAAACGCTATGAGAAAATGATGGAAAGAGGCAACAAAATCACCCCTGCTTTTTCTTATTATTAGGCTGCACATGCTACGCATACAGCATACGTAAATTGAAAACCACACTCAGTGCCTCCACATCCGAAGTCTAAACGCAGATAATTGCAGTGCAGAATAAAGACCAGAATATGGAACATGAGCAGTCCTTGGGCATCACTACCAGAGAGCAGACAAGAGTGCTTTGGGTTTCATGTGAACTCATGCTATCTGAAGGCTAAACACCCACACAAGGACGAAATCCAATTATAATCGAAGCAATGTGCCGCGTGATTACAGTTCCAGACCTCAAGCGGCATTTCAAGCGGCAGACATAATCAGATCACGCTCGTTCTCTGACTAAAGCCATAGGTAACCCACAGCATTAGCACATTAGCACTTTAGCGCTGGTGTAGGTGTCCAGCTGGAGCTCTCACATCAGCCTCCTAACATAATTAGAGTCAACAAAAACAACAGTTACAGGGTCAGCTATCCACAGGCTTTCTGTACATTTCAAAAAGGACGTGCAAGTGACTATAATTCATCAGCCTGCCTGGAATATCCATATGACGTTACCAAGTGTGGGAGCTAGCCTCCATGTAATTACAGTAATATGTAACTTGTCTGAAGAGACTGAAAGTTCATTCTCTTTGAATATGTAAGTGATGTAGAGCCCTATAGGCACATAATCACAAGGTAAAGAACTTGAATTGAGTTAATGCATCACTCCGCAGCTGCCACTGCCGAGCACATGAGAGTATGTGTGGGTGGGTGGGAGGCGTAAGTTCTGGGCCTTTCTAAATGACATTCTAATAAGGATGCTGACCGTACTTGGCCACATCTATTATGCCAAGATTTTGCTTAAACAGGAAGAAAGTTTATTTTACCGAGACTTCCTGGCGACCTTATTTAAAGTAGCCCATTAGCAAGTTCTATTCTGATCACACCCACGCGCACTGCGTATCAGCAGATATACAGAAGATATATTTATACACATGCAGCATGTCTGTAGGCAAGTGCTGATGTATGGACTTAAGCTGTTCAGTTTACTTGAAGTTGGCTAGGTACTGTGATATAATCAAAGGTGCTGGTAGGAGTTTTAGGCCTCACCTGATTTCCATTAGCAGAAACTGTCACAACATTAAAATGTGCCAGAATTTTCATAACCCTCCTTTATTATTAGCTTTATAATTTCAGCTCGTACTGAGCGTGCAGCATGCTGTGAATATGAATGCAAGCAACTTGACCGTAGGCCTATCACGATCATGAAATTTTTGCTGATGATTAATTGCCAAATAAAGAATCCTGAAGTGGACAATTAAAAAGTTAGAACTTTGGTTGCTTTTTTTTTGACCCATGATGTGTCTATTAAACGTGTTCCCTGCCCTGTTTTATTCAAAAGCTTGTCCATGAACACCACAAAAAAATATCAGATTCACATGCCATCAGTTGTAAGTTTCTGTGCTGCTGTGTTAACAAATGTGATTAAGCGATTATGCAAAAATTGTGACGAGCCTACCTGACTGCACATCAAAAACTGTGTGGTTGTTATTGTAACATTTGTTGCTTATCAAAAGCAAAGCAAAGCTATATAATAAACTGATTTTGACTAGTATAGGGTAGATACATTATTCCAAGGGCACTAAAATCTCCACAAACACACTCGTTTATTCACCTATAGATTATGACATTCAGTTGTGGAATAATGGAGATATTCTGGTTTTATTTTTGCTTCACTTTTTACTTTTAATTTTTGCATTTCTTCTGTTTTGAACTGCTTTCGCAGTTAAAAGGGAATTCTACCAATGTTTGAAAATTTTCTACATAAATCAGTCTTTGAGATGTCAACAAAGTCATTCAGAGAGTTTGATATGAAATGTTGCACTGTAGAGAAACTTACAGATTTCTATACAATGTTTGGTAAGAATCCATGGTCACAATGAGTGTGTTTACATGCACTTAATAATCTGATAACTGCAGAAAATCAGATTTTGTCAGTAATCCGATCAATGCGTTTACATGCATTTGAGTAACCAGATAATGGGAAAACTCCGGGTCTACATGAGTCAGACAGTAATTGGATTTCTGCTTTGCAACCGGCTAATGAACTCACAGAAAACATGACTTAAACCTAATGTAAAACTCAAACTCAAACCACTGTCTGTTTAGCACATGCACAGACTGAGAAACCCGAAAGAAATTTGTGTTAGAGTTTACATGTACTGAGAAATCTGATTACTGAGCTAAAATCCAGCTCTCTATCAGATTTCTAGACCTTACTCCGATCTAAGAAATTGGAGTATACTGTTTACATGACCATTTGAATAATCAGATAACTGCAGAAATCTGAATATGATTGGATTATTGAGTGCATGTAAACCCACAATACAAATATAGTAATTTTATTTACTAACCAAAACAAGAAACTACACAAGTTGTCTGGGTTTTTATGTGTAATGTTGAAAATTAGCTAAATAATCCATACAAAATATTTTTGGGGAGGGACTGTTTTGCCTTCTAAGTACCAAGTTCCATGTATCTCTCTGCTGTGAATGGATTTTAAAAAAACATTTAATCTAATAACCATCTGTGAGGCAGCTTTTAGAGGCATTGATGGCAGCTTTCACCAATTTTTCAAACTTACGCATATTTCAATGGCTCGGATGTCAAATAATGTGAAATGGTTCATTGTAGAGAAACTTACAGACACAGATTTCTTAACGACTGCAGTTTCTTTATAATAGTAGTGATAGGAACCAGGAGTGGCAATGTCTACAACACAAATATAGTCATTGTAATTTCTGTCTAAAACCACCAATGAACTTACACAAGTCTCCAGAGTTTTTATATGTAATGTTGATGTTGCTGAAATAGTAGTAAATCTGAAGAAATAAGTTTTCTCTGGAGACTCTTTAGTCTTCTCTTAGTCCTGCTGTATGTTTGGGTTTCTTGTAATTGGTATGTATTCAATTAGCAATGCCTTTCCACATCCCCCTGCTGTCTGAAAGTGGTACTGCGTGCCTGACAGGCTTCTGCCTCATTGTGAATATGTGAGCTAATGTGTGTGTGTACTGTAAGCTAGAGAGAGGGAGGAGATGGGTGGTGGCAACTAACAGAGTAGGAAAAGTGCACAACCAGCACAAACGTGCCTTCTCTCTCTCTCTCTCTTTTTGTATCACTCTCTCTGTCTCTCTCTCTTTCTCTCGCTCTCTCTCTCCTGCAGTCATCTTCTGCTTCTTTGCTCTAATTACATGTATTGCTCTTCCCCTGCCGGCACGGCCCTGGGGATTTGTCCATTGTCCTCATGCAGACACACAGTGGGATAGAACTGAAAGCAGTCATTAGACTGCACCAGAGTCTCCAGGGTCGCCTGCTTTTTTAAAAAGAGGAGGGAAAAAGAGCGCCGGCCTCTACCTCTCCCATACACTCTCATGATATGTGAGCGTAGGAGGCTTTTCCACACCGCATATAATGGCTTTATTTGCACTATTGTAAAGACAGAAGGGAATTAAAATCATTGTGAATGTCTAGAGGAGGCTGTTTTAATACCATAAAGTGAACCACATTCAGCGCCTGGCTTTTTTTTTAATTGCTTGGCTAATGCTATAATTGGGTTTGTGATTCAGTTCTTAACTTCCATTAATATTAATTCTTTTTCTAATTATCTCATTTCAACACCGCTCTATTCCCCCTTCATCCAGTGGGGGAATGGTCGGGGATTGTAGTATGTTTGAAGACCGTACTGAGTGTCTGTGAGTGTGTGTGTGTGTGTGTGTGTGATGTCTGTTTGTGGGCATGTGTGTGCTCTTGCAGTATCGAATGCTGATCAATTATGCAATATTCTATTCAATAATAACTGAATGACTGCATGATTTATTACCAATGGCATACTCAATGCATCAAGAAGCCTTTGATATTCACATAGATTTTGTGGACGTGTTTTTATTGTTTTTCGAAAGCAGTGTGATCACAATCAAAGGTCATAACAGTACATACTTTAATGCAGTGGCCACCAACTGCAACCACCTGAAGACTTTTGCTCCAGCCTCAGTCGGCCCCATCTGAACCATTTAATTACTGTCTTCAGAAGTCCTTTATTAGCTGAAAGAGTTGTTTTAGATTTGGATTGGAGGTGAATATATATATATATATATATATATATATATATATATATATTGACCCACTTCCATCGTCTTCAGGCTTTGACCAATAGGCCCTGGTTTTGTTTGCATTTGAACAATTATGCTTTCTAAATGTGTTACTCCCAGTAAAGAGTGAACTTGTGGTATCTACCTGTTGTGGAAATTGACAACATGCTTAACAGAAGAAATTGTCAAAAGATAAAAAAGTAGCAAAAAAATGGCCACTTAGTCCACTGGCTCTGCATTTTTATCGGCCAAAATATGAACAGGCATTAGAAGCCCCTTGCTCGTTGATCTTAGTTGTGTGCACTTTTTGCATGTTTGATTATTCACAAAAAGCTGAGGGAAATCTATAGTTTTTGTGTTTCTGTGTTTTGTGTTTTATGTATCTAGACCTAGCTAACAGCAGCTAGGACAGTTTGCCTAGCTCGCAATAAAACAACGCTATCTCTGCCTTCTCAATCACGCCCTTAACAACATAGCAACAAGTAGGGCTCGTTTCTCTGTTCAGGTGAAAATAAGGCAAGACTAATAATGATACATTCGTCCACCATATTATGTGCTCTAGATAAGAGTCATTTAAAAATGTAGATGTACAGAGAGAGAGGAGGATGAAAACCACCCCCAGCAGTACCAAACAAAGATGACTGTAAACCATTCAGCCTTGTGTGCATTTATGATTACTATATTTTATTGATTATTAGATTATTACTGTCATCTCCAAAAAACTAAAATATTGAGAGATGCATTTTTGACCAAAGCATGGTTTTCTTTTTTCTTGCTATTACTGCATATAAAGATCTGTAGTTTTATTTAAAAAGGTATCGGTAATACTTTCTATGAGTCACCTTTGTAAGCATCTATAAACACATTCATAACATGTTATAATGCATTCATAAGGCATTATAAATATGGCTATAAATATTTATAAAAATGCATTACACGTTATAGCCATGCTTATTATGCATTATGAATTGTTAACATAATACATTATAAGTATTGATCATAACAAATTATAAGAGCTCATAAGTTGTATTTGTCCGCTCTAAGTAAAGTGAAGCATACTGTACTAAAGCCTCTTCCAGTGTTATGAGTGAGGCTTCAAGTTGAGTTATTTACTGAAGAATTTACTGAAACTCTAAAACGTACATAATAAAGCACATTACAGGCTTCAAATGTCAGAGTTTAAACTAGTGCTGCCATCAGTGTTTTACCCAATGTGGGAAAGTTAATGTACACCACCGTTAGCTTGGTATTTGTCATTACTTTGCACTCTCCAAGCTGGGACTGACTTCTTTGGCACTGACAGTATAACATGTGAACAACACTACTTATAATGCATTATATTAACAATTCATAATGTATAATAAACATGGCTATAAAGTGTAATCCAGTGTAATTCATTTTTATAAATGTTTATAATCATGTTTATAATGCCGTATGAAGGCATTATAACATGTTATAAATGTGTTTATAGATGCTTACAAACGTGACATTCATAGAAAGTGTTACCAAGGTATCAACTGACCTTTACATAGTCCAAATATGTTTTCTTCTAAGCAAGTTTTGCCAGGTTGGACAGGTTTTACAGAACACTGGCAAATCCACATTCAACTTTGTAGCATACTTTGTTTGGAGTTGCTACATAACGTTGACTTTAGATTTAAAAAGCTACACCACAGCGTTACAAAGTGCTGGTGCAACTAAGCAAGACTAGGAAGCCAAGTTTGAAATGACTGACATTTGCCGCCACGCAAACATTAGTTTGACAAAAAATGGTCTATTCTATCATAATACTGTGATCTTTCAAAATAAAGAGAAATTTGAAATAAATTGAAGTCTTTAAATATAGGTTATTTTACAAAAAATGTATGTGTACTACAGTTTCTCATAGGTGAGAATGGGATTTGGTCAACATTCTGTAAAGCTTGTCCAGCCTCACCACAGTTGCTACTAAAGAATGCATTGGACAGAGCATGGAATGATGGTGAATTGATTAAAATAAGGTCTTTGAATCAGTCTGCCTTGATTACATTGAAATGCTAGGTTTCTGGGAGTCAGATGCTGCCCCAAACTGAAGCCTCTATGAAGGTGTAAAATATTGGCTTACGATAATGCTTTTTTATATACTTCTTTTTATTTATTGGAAAGAGTATTCCCTGAAGTTGTAGACGTTGTATTTACTTTGCACCTCAATTTTTCTTCTGAGGCGTATACTCACAAAACAGAGGCACTGGTTAAGATTATGTGGTTTGTTTTATGTGCCTCTGTGAAATAGGGCCCTGTTTTTGTGGTTTGTGGTTAAACAAAGACTGCTGCTACATCATATTGGTAGCACTATGAGAAATTGGCATTTTCTTTCAAAGAGCATTTGTTTTCACCTCCTTACATTTCACATAATGCATCGTTGGGAGGGTTGGCACAATCAAATAGGAAGTATATGTAAATGAGATGAGGTTTTGGGTTTTAGTGAAAATTCAAACCAAATATAAACAATATTAGTCTTTTTAAACTTTGATTCCAATAACAGGAACAAACAAAATATGTCAAAATGCGTGGCAGTGACAATATTAATTATGGTACTGTATATTATACCAGTGGTTCTCAAACCACTCCTCAGGAAACCCCAAATGGTCCAGATTTTTGCTCCAGCCTAACTTGGAACACATAGGAATAGAACAAGAACATAGACTGTCTGGGGGTCCTGAGGACCACATTAACAACCACTGGTTATACAACAGTTAGTCCTGACCACAGTCAGATTGGTTGAAGAGTGATCTACCCATGTTATGTCTGTTAACTGTGTTTTCACCATACCTGTATCATTCTCCGTATCAAGGTAAAATGTCAGTTTTATATTGATAGTTTCTTCCACCAAAAAAGAAGTTCCGGCAGCAGAGTAGAGCAACCTTTGTAGTTACTGTTAACAGGTTGTGTTTTTGGAGCTAACTGTTCTATAATATTTTATAATATAATAATACATTATAAAATCTGTTGTAAAATACTAACACACACACACACACACCTATGACGACCTCACAACAACTGAATCCTTGTACTGTTAATGGAATACTCTTCGACTCTAATGCTGCTTGCATGGACAACCGAGTGTACTGATGAAGTAAGAACCCTTTTTTGTTTAAACTGACGGGCTGACAACTTATTCTCTTAACTAAAACTAGGCTGGTCGGCTAACTATCAAGCTAAAAGGTAGCAAACATGCTAAACAACTCTGTCAGTTCTTTCTCAGGCTGGAATTAAAGTACTTGCTATATGATTTACTGTAAAACGGCAATATAAAAGACTAAAGAATGTTACTTGAATCGCTTACATGTTTTAAATGTCTGTGTTTTAATCAGATCTGCATGAAGTAGTATCAAACCCAGGCTGAATCTCAAACTGCTCTGTACTCCCTAAATAATGTGTTGTAATAAAATAAATGCAACCATTGCCACCATTGCCACCATTCAGATGATCAGGATAGTTGCTTCTAGATGCTTCTTTCCACTAGGCTTGAGTGATATCTAAAAATTAGAATAGTATTTTCTAGTTAAACAAATCATGATTATCGATCACATCGCTCCCAACATATTCTTAGAATGTAATAATAATTTTGAAAACTACTTAACCTGTTGCTTTAATAGCTGTTACTGCAAACATGCATTTGTGAGCTTCTTCTGTTGTATATTTATGGCAACTTCCAAATAGTGCTCTCTGCTGGAGAAACCTCAGACTGCAAGCAAGTTCCAAACCTGTGCTTTGCATTAAAAAACAAGGTGATTTCCGATTATAGTGGAGTTTTCATAATTTAGCAAGCCACCAGGACGCTTAGGCTGTACAGAAAATACTGAAAATTTTACTCAGACAGTAAATCACATGCAGCCGAGACAGTGTAATTTACCGTGGAATTTACTCTACCGTTATTATGGATAACCCATTTTTTTTAACAGTAAAAGTGAGGCAGGTTGAAGTTATAAAGCTCGTCTGCGTTCATTTGCAAGCTATGAAGAAGAAGAAGAAGACCTGTGCGGTAGGTAAAACTAGCATTACTGACAGTAGCAGAGACAACTAACAGACAGCTTCTCTTTCTCTCTCTGAAGAAAAAAATATTGGGGCACGGTCCCACACTCTCCTTAAAGGAACGTGAACCCCTATTATTCCTCTCTAGTTCTCTCTCAGTGTCCCAACAAAGCAAAGATTGCTGTGATTTTTTATGCATTACTGTCAGATTTCTTGTTGATTATCAACACTATTAGATTACAGTGCTCTATCGCCCAGGCCTACTTTCCACCATTTCTTGTCCTGATCATTCAGACTATGCTGTTCACACTGCAGGTTTGTTTTGAGGAGTTTAGTCAGAGCTTTTCTTTCGCTTGATGGAGGGAGTATGTTTGTGTTTCTGAGGTGTGTCAATCATAATTTTGCAAACAAAAATTTGCTGTTTTCATCTTCTATTGTATAACATTAACATGATTACTATCAGTTACAGAACTGGCATCCTTTGTGACACAACTTAATTAAAGGCTGTATGCAATGGAATGAGAGCAGTGTAAACTTCACAATACACCTGATGCTCCATAGCACATGTGAAATAACCTCAGACAAAGATGTGCCATTTCCATTGTCTTTTATTGCTCTGCACACACTATTTTGACTGCTAATTTGTGGTGAACAGTCTGTCTGCGCCTAATTTGCTGTGGAGTAATGACTAATGGAATACATTATTGGGAGTAATGGAATACATTATTGGGATGAGAATTATTCGTTCATGTCTGGCTTGCGTCTCTCCTCAGTCTCCTCTGCTGTGAAGCCTTCTTGGCACTGCTTCCTTAAGCGATCCATTTTTGTGATGCACCATTGTGCTTAGCTCAGCTGATAGAATGTGTAAGAGGAGTAATACGATTGGCTGAGACTATCTGTATTAATCACTACACCCTGCTATTTCTTTTCCACTTCATCCAGCCATATATGAATGAAAACACCATGCACTTTTTTGGATGCAGCTGTTGACCAAGGTCATTTCTTCGTTGAATAGAAATTAAGTTCGATAAAGCCTCAGAAGTGTCCAATTTTTTTTGCCTCACGCTTCAAGGTCATTAGTTGATGTGTAAAGTTGCTTCCAATATGCTTTTCCTCTGTATGTATATATACCTCACTGTCTTTCTCTCTCTTTTTCACTTCTCTCTTTCCCTCTCTCTTTTTCCTTCTCTCTCTTCTCTCTCTCTCTGCCTCTCTTTTTCTGTCTCCCTCTCTTCCCTGTTTTTCACTTTCTCTCATTTGTTCTTTCTTTTTTCTCCTTTTCTCATTCTCTCTGTCTTTGCACCTTTCTCTTTCTCACCACTCCTCTGTTTCTGTCTACCTCTTTCTTTTTTGTCACCTTCTCTTCTTTCTGTTTCTGTCTTTCTCTCACTCTCATTCCTTTTCTCTTTCTTGCTCTCACAGTCTCTCTCTCACTCTCACTCCCTCTCTTTCTCTCTTTCCATTCCTCATTCTCTCTTTTTCTCTCCCTTTCTCCTTTCTCTTTCTGCCGCTCTCTATACATCACTGCTCTTTCTCCTTTCCTCATTCTCTCTCTCTACCTCACTCCCTCTCATTTTTTTATTTCTCTTCATCTCCTTTCATCATTCTGCCTCTCTTTCTCTCTTCCTCTCTGCGTATCTCTGTCTCTCTCTCACTCTTTGTCTCTCTCTACCTCCATTTCTTTTTCCTTCTCTCTTTCTGTCTCTGTTTCTGTTTTCTCTTTCTTTCTTTCTTTCTTTCTTTCTTTCTTTCTGTCTCTGTCTCTTCTCTCTCTGTTTCTCTCTCACTTACTCCTTTACTCTTTTTCTCGCTCTCACTTCCTATCTCTTTCTCTCTCTCCTCTCTCTCATTCTCTTTCTGCCTCTCTCCCTTTCCCCACTATCTCTCTCTCTCTCTGTCTTTTTCTGTCTCTCTGTCTTTCTCTCTGCTTTTGTCATTATCTTCATCTCTCCCTCTCCCTATGTCTCTTTCTGTCTCTCTCTCGCTCTCTCTTTCTTTTTCCTTCTTTCTTTCTGTTTCTCTCTCTTCTTTCTTTCTTTATTTCTTTCTCTGTCTCCCTCTCTTCTCTTTCTGGTTCTCTCCTCTTTCTGTTTCTCTCTCTCTCACTCTCACTCCATTACTCTTTTTCTTGCTCTCACTCCCTCTCTCTCTCTTTCCATTCCTCATTCTCTTTCTGCCTCTCTCCCCTTTCCCTACTATCTCTCTCTCCCTTTCTCTCCCCTCTCTTTCTCTTTTTCTTCTCTGCTTCCATCTTCCATCATCAGCCTTAAGCCTGGAGAAATAAAATGTTGTATTAGTGTTTGATTTGTTACCTAGATTTCTCTGGGTTCTTTGTTCTCTGTTATTAGTCATTTTAGTTGCCTAATCATTTATCTGCCTTTTTATTCCCTGTTTTTATCTTCTACCTTTTAGCAAGTGTAGAGGAAATTCTCCATGTGTGCAAGATCTGTGTGTCAAGATATGATAAAATAATTGATCACAAAACCTGCCACACCCATTTTTACCCTGTTGATGCAGTCTGCAGATACTTTGTTCTTCAGTCTGACGCTGTCGTCGGCTTACTCCATCTTTTTTCCTTCCACATCCGCATGGTCTTCCTCTGAGGATGCAGTGGTGAATTCATGCGATTTTTGATTTGATTTGCTCTGTGTCTGTGCAGATGGCTGTCTCTCTTCATCCTTCTCTTTTCTCTCCCCCCCTCCTTTTTTTCCTTTTTTATCAGCATACATTCCCTTCTCTTCAGCTCACACACTGGATCAAAACAACTTTCAGGGGAGAGACAGAAATCGATCACGTTGACAAAAGATCCGCATGGCTGCAGTCTCGTCCTTCACACATTTTCTTCTGGCCGCGTTTTCTTCCAAGGATAAAAGCCTCGCCGTCCTCTTCACTCTGCGGACTTTGCACTTCTGTACTTAATTTAAACAACTTGTTTTGCTACGTTGAAAAGCGGCAGTGCTTTTCCCATCATTGTGTATGCAATAGCTATCAGCCTTGTCTTTTTCTGATGGCTCCGGTGCACAGTAGCCATTTCCAATCTGTCCTAAGTGTCTCCGAGTGCACACAAAGTTGTAAAGAAAATAGCACTAAGAGCCTTTAGGCTACATTTAGACAGCCAGTCAGATATGATGTTTTTTCGCACATCTCATATTTCACTGATCTTCTTCTTGAAGTCAAAACACATCAAAAGTGATCTTTACATTTCTAGTTTGGACCACATTCACAGGCTCAGCCTTTTCAGCAAGCAAATACAAGCATGTTTGACCCAATCAGTCTGTAAAAGACAGAAAAGAATGGAATCTTAGAGTCAACCTTTAGAAATCAAAATTGACCTTTTACGTTTGTCGTTCATGTTCCTGGTCATATTAAGTAAGATGTATCATGACATACCATTTAAAAGACAGTTTTCTTGTTATCTTCTATTAAAAAATAATAACTTTCGCCTCTAAAACGCTTTCTGAGTTTTGATCGTGTCAGTGTGCACCAGCAGACAGGGAAAAACTGTTAAAACCTTTCGAAAAATCAGTGGAATTCCCTCTTAATGACACTACACCCATTTTCATGGTTACAATACACCCATTTTCATGGTTAAACTACACCCATTTCCATGGTTACGCTACACCCATTTCCATGCTTATGCTACACCCATTTCCATGGTTAAACTACACCCATTTCCATGGTTAAATTACACCTGTTTTCCTCATTACACTACACCCATTTCCATGTTTACGCTACACCCATTTCCATGGTTACACTACACCCATCTCCATGATTAAACTATACCCATTTTCATGGTTACACTACACCTATTTTTATGGTTACGCTACGCCCATTTCCATGATTAAGCTATACCCATTTTCATGGTTACACTACACCCATTTTATTGTTACACTACACCCATTTTTATGGTTACACTACACCTATTTCCGTCATTACATTACACCCATTTCCATGGTTATGCTACACCCATTTCCATGGTTAAACTACGCCCATTTCCATGGTTCCGCTACACCCATTTCCATGTTTATTCTACACCTGTTTCCATGGTTAAACTACACCCATTTCCATGGTTACGCTACACAGATTTCCGTGGTTACACTACACCTATTTCCAGTGTCATATTTCACAGCTAAAAATTTAAACAATCAGGTGAAAAAAATCTAAGTAATACAACAAATCTGTATCATCTGCTGGAAAAAAATTGGGTTTGGGTCACTTTTACCTGCAATGTGAATGTAGCCTGAATACATAGTCAGTGCTGCAGATGTAGCAAGTCACATTAAACCCTGTTCATTAATTTTAGCACAGGACCACAGTCAGAATGGTCCAGGCTTTCAGCTTTTGGCCTATTGAGAGACATTTCAGTGCACAGGAATAGACCCGGGTTTAAATTCTGATATCAGCTCTCCTCAATCTCTCCCTCATGTACCATCAGCTTCTCATTTATACTGATGACACTCTTCTTCGAGCAATCCGTCCTCATCGGGAGAAAGAAAGAGGCAAGAGGCAAGATGAAGAGGAGGAGGAAGGAAAAAAAAGAGTAGCGAAGAAGAAAATCCATATTTCAGAGTCCTGTCACTGCACTCTATTCATTTCCCATTCAGACTGAGATCCATAATGGAGTAGCCTGTGTGGCAGGGAGCGGCTCAGTCGCATCTGTTCTCTGTGGACTCAGGGATAAGCGCGCGCGACTGCCGCTGTCACCGCCTCTCACTTGAGATGTATTAAACTTGAGCTCCTCTCAGCACTGCGGGCTGTTTAAAAAACCACCACTCCGACTTGCTTTTCTGATGGGACAGTTTTAGCTTTTACTCTGCTGGAAGATCTAGTATTCTGCTTTATTCAGGATAATTATTGATAATGGCCTTGGAATTAATTGGTAAAAAGTGGTTGTTTTAGTGCTGTCAAAGTTAATGGATTAATAACACATTAGTGTGATAAATTAATAATTAACACATTTCCTAGATTCACCCTTCCCATCCATAGTAGTCCATACTAAAGCCCAGTTGCTGACAGAAACCACGACTATAGCCTTCTTGTTCGAATACAGCTTTTAAATGGCTTTTTAAGCATTAACTTCAGCACATTCAGAAGACAGTATTCGCAGGAGAAATCAATGAGAAGCAAACTAACAAATGCACAGCAAAGTGGACAGCTACAGTTCCCCACAAGAGCATCCGCTGTAAGAATCTATTTGCTGAATGAGCTGGCTACAATCACAGAGGTGTTGGAACCGTTGACTGTGTATGGACCATTCTACAAAATTAGTTCAAACTTCAGTCCCACAGTGTTAAGTGTTTAGACCTAAGATATTTTCGAGGATTATGCTGTGGTCTGTTTAAACCCAGAGCATTAATTGAGATAGTAATAAGCTAAACATATACAAAATCATCATTTGTAGGGTACTTTTTATTGAGAGGTGGCTGTCCCAAACCCTAACCCCTAAATTTACACTTGTGAACATAATACATTATATATTTAAAATGATCATTAGTGTAATTCTCAAATAAAAAAATAATAAAAAATAACTAGAATAAAAAAAAAATTCTGTCCTACATTTTCATGTCATGCATTTTAGAGCAGGGAGTGAGACTGCATCCCTGTCCCTCTTGGCCACAAGTAAATGTGTCCCAAAGTCTGAAAATCAGTGTGAAACATTAAGAATTGTTACTACCAAAACACATATTTTCTGCAATTAAGTAAACTTCTTTGTGTTTTAATGAAAAAATTCTGATTATTATTTCTTGTGTGTACAACTGTTCAAAGCTGAGTTTGCTAGTCAAGCACTGGCTAGCATTTTCTGCTCAAAATTGGCTAAAATTGTCACTACCGAAACAGTCACTACTGAAATGTTTGGTGAAGTTTCGGTAGGGTTATGATTTTGTTAGTGTCAAAATGGTAAGTTCATTAATTTTAGTAAATTACACTGTAATTAAGGTATACTCAAAGCAAAGGGATTTTGGTCTAAAGTCCAAGTCAGTCAAAAGTCCGGAATAGATTTTGAACATGCAGCCTCTGTTGCTCTCACTGAATGTCATAAATGAAAATTGGAGACTGTTTACTCTATGGAAAGATTTTCATAAGTAGATACATGTGATCCCTGTGTTCATGTAATGAGTTAATATTATTGAATTGTTTAAAGTAATAAATACATCCTGTTGAAGCTTATATAGCTAGAACGAATATAGCTAGTCCACTCATGTAGCTATAACAAAATGCACTTCTGCATTTCTGTGGGGTCAAATTTGAGCAAATAAGACATGCAATTAATTGCTATTAATGAAACAAAATAGTGCAAGTAATGATTATTATTGAAATTGTTTGACTGCCCTGATTAATTTCCTTGCTTATTTTGCATCCAGATGCAGTCCAAAGAATATGTATATAGTTCTTTGTCTGAGCAAAAGCAAAGTGTCTTAGACATGGGTGTAATGATGATGTTTGCTTTTTTTGCTTTTTAAGCAAAGTTTCTTACACTAAGAAACCAAGTCTGCTGAGTTTGCTTATTACAGGCACAAATGACGAGAAGTTTCACCTTGAGCTAGCTCTGTTTACTCTGTAAAGACTTGATTATGTTCAAGTACCAGTTTTACTTGATTGCAGTTACTGCCAAAGTGAATTGTTCTCTTAGAGTTAACAAGTCTAAATATATGTTGCTTATTGTGTGTACATTTAAAAATATTTCTTGAATTAGTTAACTGTTTGGTCATCATGACTAAGATTTTGTCGCCCCCTGTGGCACAAAAGTGAACTGCCCTAGACATACTATACTGAACTGTAAAATACCTGAGGTTTGGTTAGGACTTTTCAAATTGCTTGCTCCACACACACACCTATAGACACATGTAGGCCTCACAGAGACAAAAGTAGACAAACCAAACTAATGTGCCCTCCTTGTAATGCCTTGTGATGGGCATTCTTCAAACAGCCCAACATGTTATCATGCTAATACTGTAAAGTAGTTACTGTTGTCTTTAATAATATCTAACTTTAGAACTTTCTTCACATTACTGTGATATCATTTGCTCTCTTCCAGCTCAGTGCTCCCCTGCCCTCTCTATCTCTCTGTTTGAAATGCCTAGGTAAGCATTTGAATTTTCCCATCAGTAAGACAAAAGAGCTATCACCGCTGACAGCACTTTGTTGATCTACAACGCAAAGGATCAAAGACAGGCAAACCACCTTGCGAATGAGGACTAAGACAGCTGCTCGGGTTGCCCTGCTCTTGATGTTATATTTATACAGATTTGAGATTTGACTCAGAAGGATATGCCACAACAAAAAAAGCGTTGTCAAACTTAAGAGATAAAAAAGATGGTAGAGCCTATCTGTGTCTAGCTTATCAATAAAAGTGCTGGATATCATTACATATGTTGTCAAAGAACTTGAAGATTATCCACAGTAGATCCCAGTTGAGCAATTCGAAGCTATTCTGTTCATGTTTTGAGTTTTGTACCTGGGCTTGTACTCTTTTATTTCTTATGCATCTTGTTTGTTACCGATTTGCAGGCAATTGCCTTACTGCTCTGCCTGTTGCCCTGACTTCAGGCTATTTGCGCTAACACTTTGCAGGCATTTAGAGCCCAACATAACCTCTATCCTCTATCCTGGCCCCTCATTATATCTGTGTATGCTTCGTCGCTTGCCATTTTGCCTGCTGGCTAGATGCAGACTGACTCTGTGGAATATGCTGCATTTGTTTGAGAGGTGTTACATCTACAGACAGAATCAACGATGCTTATTAGAGTCAGACAGAGGTTTACAGATTGAATTCGATTAAGAGTGGCAGGGCTGGCAGCCTAGCCAAACAGAGTGCATCCCAGTGGAGACAAATACATGCCCTCCTTCTCTCTCTCTCTCTTTGTCACGCACACACACTGGAATGACTAGGTGGCATCCTTCCATTACACAAACAATGCAAACCTTGGAAGAGCTTGACTGAAGATTGCTAGAAACCCAAGATCAGTCTGCCTAATCAAATGTCACTTGCTTCTGATCGGCATAAATTGTCTTTACAGCTATATGGGCTTCAGGAGGCGTTACAAATTTTTTCTGATACGTTGGTTTGGTACTGGATTGTTTACATTGAAAGAAGCTCAATAAATAAACTCAAGCATCTCAGTGGTCTTTGGTCCAAATCCTGCCCTGTTCAAAAAAGATATGTTGTGAAAACATAGGGAATGTAGGCAACACATGTAATAGTTCTTATTGTCAGATTACTGTATGTTTATAAGATTATTCAACCTGTTTATTGACATGTTCACATACTAGTAGTTGGAGTTATCACTGGCAATAATAACTGCACAGTGTAACTTATTAATGACTATTCGTCACTCATATCTCATTGAAACAAACACACAGATTCTACTTTGAGTCAATACCAGATTTGTATTCCAAATTATTATATTTAAATTTGATTTGAATTTGCAGACAAACTGTAGTTGTGTATCTTCTTGTGCAGAAAGAAAAACATTCTTTACATTAATTGAAAACAGAAGGATAAAGCATTGGACTGTGTGACAGAAACAAATGGACAAAATCAGATGAGAATTTAAAATGGAAAAAACAGCTGAATGCAAATATGAATCCTGGCATAACTAACTTGCACCCCTAATTTGTTGGGGAGAACACAGTATACTTCGTTAATCTTTCCAGCTGCCCATATTCAAGTACCAAGATTACTATTCAGGTATTCATTATGCTGAATCACAGAACGCCAGGGAAAAAATACAAGCCAACAAATCAGTGAAGTGCAGTAAGTATATTATATGACGCTCATATGTATTGCATTGTACCATGTAAGTGATAGGGGTGGCGCTATAGGCTGTAGCAACTCTAGCTGGATTTGGATAGAACCAAAAACACTGAAAAGGTAATTCTCTGTTCTCATTGTTACTTCAGTAAACTAACGAAGTTAGTTACGTATGAAAACCCATGAATCATTGCCTTATACCATCGCACTGGTTATCTCTAGTGTTTGCATTAGCTTATTGCCTCATTTGAAGGGGCAGCCTTCCTTATTCAAGCTATCTCCAACATGAACTTCTAGTTGTTTAAAAAACAGTGACCAAAAGGTTTCCTTTGGCTATTTTTGATTAATAAAACGTGCTTCATTCTCCTGATTTAATATACTGCTAGCACCAGCGTACTAGATTATGTTTTATGAGAAACAAGGACACACTGATGCAAAACACTTATTGCTCTTATGGAACAATAATAAAGCAATTTGACAACTAGTAGCACCTATTGTGGATAATGTTCTTTTTTCTTTTTCTACTTCCTCATGACTAACCGAGTACCTGTTCATTTACTCTTACAGAAACTCAAATAACAAAATTTGTCAGAATGCACATCCCTAGTAATCAATCATCTAATTACATTATTACATTTAAATTGTATAAGTGTAGTCCTCTAAGGGTTAGGTAATTGTATCAAACGAAAGCATCTTACTGCATTGGCAGATAATTGTATTTCCTTCCAGCAGAAGGAAGAAGTAAATTTACCTGCCAGTGCGATTAGATAATTTCACTTGATAATATTACTTAGACTGAAGAATAATACCTAGATTTATGTAGAATAATCGTATAATACCTATCATAATGAGGAATATTACACATATTCAGGATATTTTCACTTGCCAAGATGTCATTTCTTACCATGTGGACTGGACAATGCACTGGAAATATGCACAACTCACCAGTTAATTACAAAGCCCTTTATGAACTAAATAAAGTGTCTCAGAGGAACCACACAATTGCACTCCCGGATCGGATGGCAATCTACAATGCAGGGGATTCAGAGATGGATGAAACATTGGAAGATAATTGGACAAAAATCAAAAAAGAAAGACAGAAAAGAAATGTGTAGTGCAGTAAGGCTCCAATACTTCGATTGACTTCTACAGTTCTAACCTTTTGTTCTCCATTACCCTGTGTGGTAGTGCTTCAGACTGCACTCTAAAATAACTATAGAGATTGTAGCCATGGCGTCAAGGTACAAGAACCCCACTCTCAGAATGTAATGGACGCTCGTGTCACTGATCACATCACGAACATGACCCAAAACACACACGACTCATCAGTGGCCTCTCTCAGCACTTGACTCTTGACTCTGTTAGCTGGGTGAGGTCCTGAGCCGCAGACAGAGAAAACTGATGGCAGCAATAAAATGTCATAAAAACGATGAAGTCCAGAAATGAAGCCATTCCTGCTGGGCTGAGAGATAAAGCAGAGGCATTAAAAACCAAGGTTTGTGTCTTGACCTCATACATTTTTATCAGTGCATTTTAAATGAGAAAAGCATTATGCTATATTTTAAGCCTATGATTATGTGGTAGTTATGCTTTTTGTCATCTGCCATAGCTAGCTGGCTTTCATATTAACCAAAAGCGATGACATTGATTTATTATTTACAGTTCATAAGTAGCTTAGCGTGATTCGTTTTTTTTATGTCAGCATACAGGCAACTTCATTCGGAGTGTAATGGTGGGATGAGAGAAACAGCATTGCTGAGGCGAGTTAATTAGCAACTCACTTGCTGGTTTGAAATGAATTTAAATGCAAACCTTTCCAGTAGATTAGTTCCAGTAGATAGTTTACGAGTTTATTTGCATTGCCTGGCACAGTGGTTAAAATCCTGGTCCTGGAGTACCCCTGCCTGGCATAGTTCAGTGCAGGGCACTGTTATATCAGGACTAGAACTAAGAACCACTTGCTAAGCACCTCCTTGTTAGTACTGGAGGAACACTCTGATCTAAGGACACTTTAGATTAAAGCAATAAGCCATTCAAGACCAGATAGTAAAGCATTAATATCACACTTCACTTGGTGAACCATGGTAAAATCACTGTAACACACCACATCAAAACGCTATGTGCACTAATGCCCCCCATACCATCACAGATACTGGCTTTTGAACTGTGTGCTGATAAAAAGCCAGATGGTCCCTCTTCTCTTTAGCCCATCTGTGATTTCCGGAATGAATTTCACATTTTGATCCGTCGGACCACAGGACACTTTTCCATTTTGCCTCAGTCCATCTTAAATGAGCTTGGGCCCAGAGAAGGTGCCTGCGTTTCTGGATACTGTTTATCTATGGTTTCTTCTTTGCGTGGTAGAGTTTTAACTTGCATTTGTGGATGCAGCAATGACTGTGTTCACAGACATTAATTTTTGGAAGCGTTCATGAGCCCATGCAGTGATTTCCACTAGAAAATCATACCTTATTGTGCAAAAGGTTTAGGCACTAAAAAGCTAGTAAGCGTTTATTTGCTCAGAACAAACACTAATAAATAGTAAAATAAATACAAATAATATTAACCCCTTAAATGGTCTTTAAAGTTCTGTTACACAATTCTATAACCCAAGAATAGCTCAACCAGTTTGCATTAAAGTCCCTGTAGAAAAATAAGCCTAGAGCTTAGCATGTAATAAAGCAGGGATTTTTGGAGGTTAATACATTAAATAGCAATTTTATGTTGGTCAGCATGTTGGGTATCCATTTCCAAACGTCTCCTCATGGCAGCCTTGTATTAATTGTGGTTATCCTTGGTTTGGGTAAATAAATATTTTATTATGTTTAATGAAATGTGCCAGTGAAGGAATTGAACAAATACATGTGATGGCTGGGGGTGTCCATTTGAGATCAAGCTCTGTTTTTAACCTTTATTCTAATGATATATATTGATTTTACAAGCAAAAACACACTTATTGCCAACAGAAATAGCTTTAAATAATGTGCTTAGGTGCTTTTTGCACACACATATATGTGTGTGTATTAAGTATTTTATAGCAGCTTTCATTGTGATAGAGATTAAAAGATTATATATGTAAACCATAACTGTTCATTCTAGAAATTTGTATTACAAAGATGAACTTGCTTGTCGTATAATACTGCAAAATGACTTGCCACAGAAGCTTCCTGTTGGACTACAAAACTGTTCTGATCCATCATCTGGTTCGGTTTATGCTTTTGATGACTTTGTGAGTAGTGTGAGTGCAGATAGCTGTCAGACAGAGGCCCAAATCAGCATGAACCTGTGCTACAAACGGATCATTTATCTGCTCTGTGTGAATCAGTCCCACATCCTTCTCGTGCTAGCTATTTTCCTCCCTCTCTCTCCATTCTTCACTAATGAGGAGAGGGAGACAGAAGCAGACGTTTATCATTAGCACTCAATTCCAATGGCTCAGTCCTGCCCCGCTGCACCCAGGGGACTCCGAGGGACTATAGGAGGATGAGCATGTCTTCGTTTATTCAATTTTATCGGTATAAAGAGTGTTCATTAAACGGCTAGCGCTAATGTGACTTATCCTCCCAGGTGGCCCTCCCGGCGTGGTTTTATAAATGTGCCAGAGACGTCGAGCTCATCCCCTGAGGCTATTGAAACTGAAGCGCTATCTGCATGATGACTGGTGATGAGCGCGTCACACAGAGGATGCCGTTTGTCTAGATCTGAGAAAGTGGATACTCCTTATGTGTGTGTTTCTCAAGGTGTGTGTGTGTGTTCTCAAGGTGCTGAGACTACTGAATTATTGAGCGAAAAGAAACTCTTTGATCCTCCCTCTCCTGCATGCATGCCACTCCGTTGCAACATAGAAACACATTCATTTTTCAAACGATACATAAATACATGCATCGCTGGTGATTTATGTTGCCAGGTGATAAAAAATCCAATGCCCTCTGGTGGTTTAAATTAGCATGTAGCATCCTGCTTGCCAAATGGGGCTTGGAAAGTGTTAAGGGTGGATGATGCTGGATGCAGGAAAGGCCTGCATTTGTTGAATGTCAATCACTGTGTTCACAATGTGAATGACGAAAAGCACCAATATGAAATAGAAGCATGTGTGAAATTGCTTTATATGTTTGAGTTATTGCATATCAGCTCTGATTATTTAAGGGCAACCAATCTGCTATTCTAATCTGAGATTTAAGGGGCCCATACAGTGGAAAACTGATTTTTGTTGTTGTTGTTTTGAAATAAAAGACATTTGATAGTATGTAAACATTGTTAAAGGAATAGTTTCTGTAAAATGTAATGTATACAATGTTCCACTCCACCCAGATGTAATCAGTCGGCCAAGACATGTTCAGAGTTAAAATTTTGCATCAATAACTCTCAACCCACTCAGATCACATCCAGGTCTTCATTAAGGTCATACAGACTTGTCAATGTGGTTTAGGGCACAGTGTGATTAAAATGAACAGAACCTTGCCATGTATGCACAAACCACCTCAGGAATCTCTCCCTAGTTCGTACCGTCCACATATGGAAATTGAGCTGCAAAAACGTTTTAATTAATTCATATCACATATCTTTATATATCCACCTGATTCAGCCTACAGTAGTTTTATGCTAAAGTTGTAAGGAGTGTTTCTGCCTGGACCACTTTTTAAATAAGGAAAAATACAAGGCGTGAAATCAGAACACAGGTCGTTTACATATATATCAGTTTTAAAAATAGAGTAACAAAGACATCCTGTTTAATTCTAAGGGACAAAATTGGCCTGTTAAAATACATTATAATTGGCTTTGATAAACCAGTTATACACAAAACCACACAGATCTCACAAGTGAATCTCAAGAACAAGAAAAATGTAATATATGGCTGCATTAAAAGAAAGGAGTGGTTTTTCAGCTAAGAGACACAGAGAATGCGGCTCAGGTCATGTGTAGGGGTGGGACGTCTCTGTGAAATTAAGAGAAGAGTATCATGCTCAAACAGCAGAATGGTTTATGCAAAACAGGCTGTTGCCTGCTCAACAGACACCATAATTTCATTTTCACGCATGATTTCCAGACCCGCAACCCACAAAATTTGCAAAGGATGAAAGGAAAGGGTTGGGGTGTTTTTTTTAGAGGTGCGTCATTGGAGTGTGAGGTTTATTCCCTGCATCTTTAACCCGGAGAGGTTTGCATGTTATTTCCTTTGCTCTAAATCCCCTCGCCTCCCTTAAGTCTCTCCTCCAAGCAAAAACCCCACAGAAACGCTGCCAGAGCCGTAAACCTGGGAAACGTCTGGTGAAGCGCTTGCCGCGCTCGAGAGAGCAGATTGAGTGATTTTTAGAGATGCGCTTAAGCATATCATCTCCACCGATACACATACCACTCAGCTGTCAACAGCTATCATCATACAGGCCGCTATCGCCAAATGGGCTACTTTGTGCAGCTGCGCAAACTAGAATCAAAAACACTATTTAACATTTCAAATAGCACTTCCATTCCTGCGAAAGCCGCATTCAGAGTGAAGTTATCCATTCATCTGTAATTCCCTCCTTCGAAAGGTGTTCATCCTTTCACCAGGCATATCACCTTCAGGCAGAGATTAGTGAGCATTGTTAATATACATTGTTTTTCATGAATATGGTAATAAGTATACGTGAGAAAGGAATAGGTGAAGCAGAATATCCATCATTTGAATGAAAGCCTACCCTCCTTCCAAAGTTTTGAATACCCCGGTCAAGTGAAAATAAATTAACGTATCCTCTACAGGGAATAAACTTTGCATTAAATATGGCATTTTTCTGCAAATTTTTGTGTACAAATTCTATTCATGTGCTGAGTTCAACGTATTGGGGGAAAAAAAAAAAACTATATACTATAGTTTTATACTATATACTATACTAAATATAAAAAATATACTAAACACTGGTTGTGCAGAATTGTGTTGTCTGTAGAATATTTGTTAACTTATTTTATTTAGAACAACCAACATGTCATATGACCAGGGGCACCCAAAGTTTTGCATAGGACTGTATAATAGTGAGTATAAGTTACATTCTACTCTAATATAATTCTTAGAAATCATGTTTTAATTGACTGTTCATGCTCCACTCACAAAGGGGCGAAATTGTTTCTTAGCTTTTGTCATGAGGTTGGACAAGTTTTATAAACGTGAATGGCAAAAATCCCATTCAACCTAATAAGAAACTGTAGCACACAACTTAGTTTTTGTCAAATGACCTACATTTTGAGGGTTATTCATTTCAAGTAATATTTATTTTCAAAGCACGTGAGGTCACACTGGATTAGATGTTGTATAATCGTGCTAATGTTGCTATGGTGGCAACCTAGGGCATTTTTCCACTGGTCATCGGTTCAGTACTGAAGGTTCCAGTTTTATGTTTTTTGGTACTTGATTGATACCCACAGGGCTGTCTTCTGAAACACTTGCGGCTGATGCTAACAACAATTTAGCAAATTCTTTACTCTTCCATGTGAAGATAAAGTGACTAATCACTATTGCATCACCAATAAGTACAATAATGTAAGCCAGAGTGGTGTGTTGAGGTGTCATTTGCTATTTTTAGAACTATTACTTTATAAAGAGTTTGCTAAGACTACATAAGCTAGCTAGGAAGCTAACACTATTAGCATTTATGCTAGCTTCCACAAAACAAGTGTTTTTGTTCATATTTTCAACAGAAAAAATATAAGCTGTTTGATTCTGCACATGATTTTGTGTATGCATTTGAGTGTGTGAGCGCAGGACACAGCACTGTATTAGTTTGTGTTGGCAGAACTAGCTCTTAGTGCTAAGTGTGTGAGTATAGGACAGTGCAGTGTATAATTTCATATCAGACATTAAGCTAACTAGCAAGCAAGATAGCTAATTAGCCAAATTAGAAGCTTTAAAGTGGTGACGGCGGTTCCAGCTGTCTCTCAAGCAAGTGGAAAATGAACTAGAACTACTGTAAGTTCTATTGGTGCTTATTTGGGCTAGTTCCCATTTCTGATTGTGCAGTGGAAAAAAGCCACAGAAACTCAATGCTTTTTAACAATACGATGTAAACAAACATTGTAAGGGTCTGACATGAATGTATGTATTTTGAAATTAATACCACACTCTAAACTTAGATATTTTATATACATATGACTGAAAAGAGCTTATTTGTAAAAAGAGCACGGATAGATCAATTGGAAAGACGAACTGTTCCAAGATAGATGTTAAGAGTAAGAGTAAGAGTAAATCCACCACCAGTCCATTGATTTTAAGTTTTAAGTTAAGTTGTTGTACAGTCTTGAAATGTTCAGATAGTAAGAAGTCGATGTTTCTACTTGTGGCCATGAAGTGTTTGAATGGTTTATGCTCAATAATAGTGTGTACTGACATTCTTCTACTAGATCATCAGGTTAATTCAGATTATTTTCACTGTTTGTGTTATCATTAGTGAAGATGTTATGGAAAGTAACCTCACTGATGTATGCATTGACAATAAAAAAAATTGTATTAACACATACATTTATGATTAAAATAACAGCTTAGTTCTCAAGTTGCTTTAGTGAAAGCATAAAGTACTAGAATGAGCACGATCAAATCATAGAATACAGTGGAAATAGACCTATGTCTGTGTTTGTTTTTTTATGTGGACAAAATATTAGTATTACAGTTATATTGCTACCTACTGTAACATGCCTTACAATATATTAAAAATGCATTGGTGAATCAATAATGCATCATAGTTAAACAATGACTTTTATTATTTTAAGAAAGATAATTTACTCTTTTCCTTGTAAAGCTGCTTTGTGACAACACCTGTTGTAAAAAGTGCTCTATACATAATAAACTTTGCTTGCTTGCTTTTATCAGATTACATGATCGGGATGTTTACAGCACACAGTAAAAACCTTTGTGATTGGTTAGAACGTTCATTTGCATATTGCAGTCCTATGTGATATCATCTGAAAAAGTGACTATCATGATAACAATTAACAAATGATATATTGTTCAGCCCCTTATTTCTTCATTCCAGTCACATTCTGATTACTTGTACTTCTGTCCACAGATCCGGTCGGACCAGGATAAGGAGATTGAGATCCGGTACAGTATAACAGGAGCCGGTGCTGACCAGCCCCCCGGCGATGTCTACATCATCGACCCCGTTACTGGGAAAATGTCTGTCACCAAGCCCCTGGACAGAGAAGACCGAGCTTCTTACCATGTAAGTTTGCTGTAACATCTACAAGAAAACTGTAAAGTGTTGCATTAAACAATCTGGACTCTAGGGGTGTGAGGTAGACCGCTTACTGTGAAACCAAGACCGCTATTGGTATTGCATGTTTTGCTAATTTTCTAAGTGACAATACGTTGACACATTGTCTGTGTGGAACACGCTCCTGCACATTTTAATGCACAATCACTGTTTATTTGAAAAATGGATTACAGAATTGGATAAACGAAAAATTTGGATAAAAAAAATTGGGTTTGGTGGGAAGTGTGGTATTATTTCCTGTGCTTTAACTTTCATTTGACGAAGATTAAGCTTCGGTTCACACAATATTACCGTGTTTACTAAAAGTGTTGCTATAATAATTGTTATTATTATTATTATTATTATTGTTGTTGTTGTTGTTGTTATTCTTTCTGTAAGTACTGATGATTGACACTGATGTGTCCAGAAGCATATAATAATAGAAACACTTCTTACAGTAATATTGAAATGGTTCCAACTCTAGAGTGGGAGCAAACACAGTGATATTTTTAATTTCACCCTTAATTAGGTCACATGAACTTTACCGTTCAAGGCTGTGATGTCTGTGGTCACTTAGCTTAACTTGTATGAGAGCTAAAACATGATGCCTTCCACTGAGATTCACAAATAAATATTATATTATTATATAAATATTATTTTAAAAAACTTTTTTTACTTAAATATACACTTCATAACATTTTATTACAAACTCTGGCGCTGCAGCATCTCGCTACGTGTGGCTGTTTCCGCTGTTTTTCAAATTCTTTTGAGCTGTGTGTGAAGGATTGTGGGAGACTGATGGTCTCGAAGGACACACCAGCTGCATCCTTCGATTTCTCACAAATGAAGGGTGCATTCTTGGCCGCATTTAAAGGATCCTGCAAAACGGAACAGACTTCAGTGACAGCCAAGAAATGCAGTCTTTCTCTGCTGCATCCTTAACTTTGAGACACTGCTGATATCTGCCTGGCACAACAGCACAAAGTGCCCACCACATAGTGCAGCTGAACAGTTGGGTTAGGGTAGAATAGATAGAATAACACGTGAGAATACTAGTGTCTTGACATAGTTTGCATGAAATAAATCAATAAATAAACAATATTTTTTTAAACTGGTGGTAAATGAGTTTTTATCATCACTAGTGTCTGTTACCATGGTGACTTAGTTAACTGTCAAGCCTGTTCTTGTAAAGATAGCAGAAAATACTGTGATATTAATTTTACCCTGACTCAATAGCCGTTTTAGAGTTCTGTATTTTCAGAAATCCAGTTTCTTCACTCTTTCAAGGGGCCACTCGCAACCACTTCAACAATCAGTCACTTTGTGATTTGAGTCTAGAAAGTTCTTAGCCTCCATGCTGCACGTTCTTTTCGCTTGACAGTTCTTTTGCCGAACAAAAGGCAAACTCATTTTGTTGCTTGTGAAGCAGAATTGGTGCAATAAAGGGTAGAGAATGCCAAGCTATACACAACACAAAGAAAAAGCAAGTCTGAGACTTTGCTGAGTGTTTTTTCTTGTTATGAGCCCTGCCACATTCTTTATTTCAAAACTTTTCTGTTTACATGTGTGTTTTCCTCTTGAATAATGCTGCACAAAGGCAAGAAAAGCAGCGGAGAATTGCTTTGGCAAAGCAGGTTTTTACGCAGTTAGTCAATTAGATGGAAGTTTGGTGACAGTGTGCAGATGAGAGCGAGAGAGAGAGCGAGAGAGATAGCGAGAGAGAGAGAGAGAGAGAGAGAGAGAGATTACTCTTGTTGGCTTGTCAGGAATAATGAGTATGCATGTCAGTCTGTTCTGACTCGACCAGGGAAACAAATAACAGCTCGACCCTGCCCTTCACATCTTTCTGTCTGTCTCTACTCCTGCAACACAAAACACACAGAGACAGAACCCTCACTTACCTCTCTGTTCTCACACACACACACACACACACACATACACATACATACATACAGTACCAGGCAACAGTTTAGGCACACCTGTCTTGATTGTGCACTATATCTCCAAATATTTCCCTTCACCCCTTCTAATTAGTGAATTCCCAGTGCCATGCTTTGGCTAGAGGAGTATAAAGCTAATCATCATCAAGCTAATCATCCAGCATCAGTACGGGACTTCACTAATCCTCTCATGGCTGAAAGGAATCAAATCCTTGCAGCAATGTTCCAACATCTAGTGTTAAGTCTTCTCAAATGAGCAGAAGCTGTTACTGCAGCAAAAGGAAAACAAACTCCCTATTAATACCTTTGATTGTAGAACGCTGGTTGAGCAGGTCTACAAACCTTTAACACACCTCAGCAGGCCTCAGATTGCTCAGAGTTACTGTTGAAGTCTGTCTCTTGGTGAAGCTTAGTGGCTTATTTTAGATTATGGAGCATTTTTGCTCACTGATTGACTGACTGACTGACTGAGTCACTTTGAAACCCGCACGTGCTAGAAAGTGTAGCTAGCCATATTTCAGTCTAGCTAACGTCAGCTAGTAAGCAGTGTACCAAGGACAGTTGTGGAGATGAGAGACAGGTTAGCTAAAGTTGTGCTGTTTTATGTGGATGCGCGTCATGAGGTATTACAACATTTTGGTTTTGTGTTTGCTGCAGATTCTGATACACAATCCATTATTAAAATTATTCATTATATGTCAAAAGCCTGATTTTGGTAGGAATTTGTTTTACTTTTTTGACATGTAGGCGAAACACCAGTTACTGGGTTAACAGCGCATATACTAGCAGATGTTTGAGCAGTGTCGCACGTTATTATGAACTGACGCAACTGATTAGTGATTATTTTAGGAGGTCTGCAGCAAGCTAACCATTATAACTCTGCTATAGCTGTTATTATAACTTTTAAAAATGACATGTATAAGTAGAGCTGAAATTTATGTGAGACAATGTCTATAGGTGTTAAAAATACAATTTTCATAAATACAAAAAAACTACTTAAAATCTCTTGAATTTGTGATTTTGTCAGTTGTGGATTCTAAGTTGTCTTTATCTCTGATTGAGGTATCTTAAAAAATTAAAAAAAGAAACATTTGTAAGATTTCATTTTCTTGATAAACATTCAGATTCCAAAAAAATTACCATGTGTAGAGTTTCTTCAGGCCACCACACATAAGTAATAGGTTAAAAGAAGGGGTGAGAGGATGTACTGTGGCATGTATGTGTTTGGAGCTATATAGCTACTAGCTGTATACTTATATACTATATAGCTATATACTAGCTATATTTTAACTTTTATATTGTTTATTACATAAATGCATGTTTTGAGCTTAGCTAGCCACATTTCAATCTAGCTAACGTTAGACCAGGAACGGTTGCAGAAACAGGTGGAGGACTTCTGATCAGAAGGTAAAGTTATATGTTTGGACCCTACATGAATGACTGGTTCCCTCTTGTTAAAATGCACTTGAGTGGCAAATACTATGTAGCCAGCGGTGGTCCAGCAAAACTACGCTTGCCTAGTCTTGTTCGTAGTCTATTTCAATCAAAGGCTTATGCATAAATGCTTGAAATTCCCTTCCTTTACATGGTGAAACTTCCATGTTGTATAATACATACATTTGTTTCAGTTACACAAACAAATTAAAAATGAATCAAAGTAACATGCAACAAATTATTCCACTAGTCAGCAAGACTCTCTGCTAGTATTTTTCATAAATAACATCATTCTGCCTATATACATAGTCTCCAGTGTATGTTTAGGCCCATAATTGCATCTTTGTATGATCCTTATGTCATCAGAGTAGAATAACTTAGCTAACAAAGGACAACAAACACGGGCAGCCATTCACTCAACTGTCATGTTAACATGAGCTAGCCAGCTAACATGCTAATTAAGCTAACTGGTTACCAACAAATAAGCAGCATTATTCCAAGAGACCATCTCTCTCTGATTTATTTTCCTGTACATTATGTGTTGAGTGGAATCAGTGGGTTGATTGTTTGATGTGATCACATGGTGTATCTATTACACATTTTTGTTTTAGTTTTATAAGACTTGTTCCACAAAGTTGAGATGGATGCAGCGGTTGCATCAGAGTATCAAACAAGTTTCAAGTGAGCTGCATGAGGCTAGTGAAATTAAGTTTCATTTAGTTTTAGGTTTCTCACGTAAAGTTGAGTGACAGTTTCACCTTATACAGCCAACTTTGGACAAATATAAATAGGGATGCGTATGTATGAATTTATTTCCAAAACAAAAAAAAATTAGAGATTAAAAATGTTTTTTTTAATTCCCTTTTAACTGGCAGTTTTTTGCTTAGCATGTGTATCTTTTTCAGCCCTGCTGGAAAAACATCCCAGGTGGCTCCACATGAAGCTGATTGAGAGAATGCCAAGAGTGTATAAAGCTGCATCAAAGCAAAGTGGGGCTATTTTCTAAGAGAATCTAAGATAAATTATATTTTGATTTGTTTAATACTCTTTTGGTCACTGCATGATGTTATTTCACGGTTTTGTTTTCTTCACTATTATTCTAAGATGTATAAAATAGTAAAAACAAGGGAGAAATACAATGAATAATGTGTTCAAACTATACCCATATAACCGTTCCTGTATTTGCACCAAAGCAAAAACTGCAATATTTTTTGGTGATTTGGCCTTCCAGTACGCCTGAACTTTGTCAAGAAAGCTTGAGAACTCCATGGCCATGTAAGGGGTTAACAGAACAGGGCTTCAAACTTAACCCTGGAACAAGTCTTGAAAATGGGATAGTCCAGTGTATCTCACTCTGAAAGGCTCGTTGCTAATTTGTGTGCAGCACTGAAAATTGCCTGCAACTTGCATTTAGCTTGATAAACAATCACTTGTCTCCTGTTGGATTGATAAAACAAGTGCACGGAAGAGTGGATTGGCCGATAGTTGATATTATCAAATATCGCAGTCATTTAAATGAGCAGTGGTTTTACGCAAATTGTTGTTCTTTTGTTCTCTTTCGCATGTGATTTGTTTTTTTTACAAGACAAAAGTCTTTTATTAAACTCTTTTATTTGTTCAATCATTCTAGTCTATGGCTCATTCAAAAATGTATACAGTAAAAAAGACTTCACATAATTATAGCTTATATATGTACATATACAAACTTTGAATGCTGCTCGGAAACTATAATGTAAAAGTGGATAAAAATGTAACAAATAAAATAGATGAGCTTGTCCAGAAGTGCCATTGTGCCAGCTTGGCAGTATTTTGGTTTCCAACCAAACAAGCATGGAGAATCACTGGGTATTAACAATGTTACATGCCATCTGTGCCAAATATTGTTATGATCATAAATTAAGTATATTATTATATTCTAATATAATATTAGAAGCTAGCCCAGTTGGTAATTAAATGGTAATTATTTTGACATCAGGGAAAATGCAAGCTATAGGATAAGACACTGTAATACTCACATCTGGTCCCTGAATTTGGATCACAGTATCATTTATTGCTATAATTCTGCAGGTGATAATTGTTTGTCGCAGATTACATTATCATCCAAGCTTGTTGCAGACAGCCAAGAGAGGCTGTTCTTAGCCTGCAGTAGGCTGATATGTCAGATGCAGGCAAATACGTCAGCTGCTTTTTGTTGATCAACACTCTTTTTTAATGACTGTGAAGTAATGATGACTAGTTAACTTACTTGCTAAATGACTAGGCAGCTGGTAAACATAAATAGCTCATTGAACAAACACGCTAAGCACGCACACAGTCCCTTTGATGCTCATGGGCACTACTTAAAATGACCAGCACTGCTTCTTCCTGCCTGCTAAAGTGCTGGAAGCATTTTGGTGGCCTGCGTGTAAATTTAGCTCTCTAGTGGAATGAAGTCTGTATCTGACTTCAGAGTTTGACTCATGCAGTTTTCTCTCTCTCTTTCACACACACACTCACATATACACACACAACACTCTCTCTCCCTCCCTCCCTCCCTCCCTCTCTCTCCCTTCTTCTCCCTCTGTCTCTTCTTTTCTCTTATTTCCAGTCCATTGAGCGCTAGATGATGTGTCCACCCTTCAGTCTAAATTATAGCTGCTCCTGTGTCACTGCAGAGCGTAGGCTTATGTGTATGTGTTTTCAGGACATCTGTGCCGAGACAGACAGTTGTCAGCAGAGTGTGGGTCAGGTAGCAAGGAAGTTTGAATGTTTTTGTGTTTTGAAGTTGACTTGACAAAGCCAACTGACTGTTTTTCATTTTAAACTTATTATTATTCTACACAGAAAACGTTTCTCCTTCTATAGCTTTCAAGATAGAACTACCAAACTTTCTGCGATTTGTTCAAATTCTTTTTTTCCCCTGTAGGAAATGAATGTTTGAATGTTCAGATAATTCAAATCTGCTAGCAAACACATTGGGTACCGTTGCAACCACCTAACAATACCCTAGTGGCCACCTGGAAAACCATAGCAACCACTTACCGACCCCCTTGCAACTATAAGAGAAACTGTAGCAACCACCTAACAGCACTCTAGTAGTCTCCTCCAATGCCATAGCAACCAGTAACTCTACCACAGCAACCACCTGGAATAAACATCCAAGACCATAGCAACAACCTAGCAGTTTATTTTCAGGGTGCACTGATCATTAATTTTTAGAGCTAATTCCAGTTCTCGTTTCTTTATAGCCAAGTTGGCCAGTTGTCAATTATTTTGGGCCAGTGTTTATTCCTCCGAGTTGTATTTCAAAGTATTTCAAAGCAGAGTTGTTTTTTAACAGCATTTAGCTGGTGTGCATGTACTTGGCTGACTCACTATGTCCATCAGTAAATCATAACATAGCTCTACCACAGTAAAAAACTTTACGTTAGAAGTGAATACAAAGCAGCCCTAGTTTTCGTTTATACAGTATTGTGCAAAAGTCAGAGACCACCCTTCATTTATTTCATTTCCAGTCTAAAGGACTATTAAGTACAAATTATTCATTTTTCAGGAGAGATTTATGAGGAGATTAAATCTAAGATAATCCACTTGTGTACGGAAGTGAAAAGTCAAAAAAGCTTCCAAAACCGAAGTTTTATAAAGATACAGAGAAAATGGACTTCTAAACTGTGGAAGACCTGGTTTACCACAAAAACTGTGGTAAACATTGCTTAAAGCTTTCATCTTTGAGAGAGAGGAGAAATCAAGGTACACTCTTGCTTCAGAACTAGAAAAATCCACAGGTGTTTCTGGGTCTGAAAGGATGTGTAGCTGCCAAGAAGCTCTTACTGAGAAAAGGAAGTAGATAAATCAAACAAGTTGCAGGTCTTCTCAGAACAGTGGACTGGCCGCCGCAAAGTCCAGACCTCACTGAATGTGTATAGGGTTACTCGGATTGTGGGAAACAGAAAATGCAAACAAATTCTAAAACTGAATTTTGGAGGTGTGGAAAAATATGCTTGCTGATTTCTGAAAGCAAGTCTCCTGAAAAGAATGGAGGCTATTAAATGATATTATATTTAGTTGTTGAGGCTTCTGCATTTTTTCTGTCAAATATATGTTTTCTGCTTTTTTTTCTGATGCTGAAAAATGAATAACTTATTCTAAATGGCTGTTTTGACTGGAAGTTGTCTCTGATGTTGCACAGTACTGTGTAACAGGGACAATGCACATTAATGCAAAAGTAAATGTACCTATATTAGACTTATAAGCTCACTTTCATCTCTAGTCCTTGAGGCCTTATGTTATTAGCCACAAACAATAAAAATAAAACACAGTTTACACATGGACAAACTAACTGTATAAAAAGGATAAAGCACACAAAATAGAGGTACATAGAAAGTAGCAGTTTATGTACTGGTGAGTGAGCATAGCAGTATACAACACTGCGAAAGGTTACAGGTCATGTTCATACTCTTGAATGGCAATAAGGAATTCCTTTAAAAAGTATGTTTAAGTCTTTAATGTCGAGTGACAAAAGCATCTTTTTCTCATTTATTTTGATATGTAAAGTATGTGAAAGTCTGTTGATTTTCGTTTTGTTTATCACAGACCATTTTGAGCCAACATACAAATAGGATTATACATCACACTATCTTTAATTCTTTTATCCACATTTACGTTCTTACTCTGATTAAACAAATCAGTAACAAATGTTTCCATAATAATGTAATTGCATTATGAATGTGTGCATCTAACAATAAAGGCAGCATGTGTTTCTTTTATACAGTGATGGAACGCATAGAGAACTCCCATTCCACATACTGATTCATTTTACTTTGGACATGCACACATAACAGTAACTCTGGAGTTAAAGGAGACAAACACAAAGACTCAGAATGTGTCACTTACTTTGGGTAAGAGAGGGATAAATAAAATACGCAAGCCTCAGTATCCGTCTAAGCCATTAGGGCTGATATCTGTTCCCAACATTTATCACAGATATAATACAGAATTGTTTTTTAAGGCTAGCCGGTATCAGTATAGAATGTGAGTAATTGAATATTGTCAGAAAGAAACTCATTACGAAGCCTCATTTCAGCTCCTCAGTGTCACTGAGATAAATTAGGAGAGCGGTCGGAGGAACTGCACTGTTTAATTTTTTTCTTCAACGTTGTTTTGGAGTGTCAGTTCCTTGAGGCTCTTCTGGAGGCTGTTCCACCAGCTGAGTTTATTTTAACACTCGCTAAAGCTCTGCCAATATTTTGACAGTAGCAGGAAATGAGAATAAATATAAGAGAACTCTCTCTCTCTCTCTCTCTTTCTCTCTCTCTCTCTCTCTCTATTTCTCTTTCACTGAATCTCTCTCTCTCTTTCTTTCTCTCACACTCACACTCTATCTCTCTCTTTCATTGTTTCTCTTGCTTTCTCTGTCTGTTTCTCGTTCTCTTTCTCACTCTCCCCTCTTTCTTTTTTTTCTTTTTTTCTTACTCTTGCTCTCCTCTTTCTCTCTCACTCTCTTTGTCTTTCTTTCTTTCTTTCTTTCTTTCTCTCTCATTTCTTTTTCACTGACTCTCTGTCTCTCTCGTTCTCTCTCTTGCTTTCTGTCTCTCTCTCACTCCTGTTTCTCTTTTTCTTTCTTTTATATTTATTTCTCTCTCTTGCTCTCTCTATCTCCTTCTCTTTCTTTTTCTCTGCCCTACTCTCTTTCTCTCTTTCTTTCTCTCTCACTCTTTGTCTGTCTTTCTTTCTTTTCTTCTTACTTGCTTGCTTTCTTGCTTTCTCTCTCCCTCTCTCTCTCCCTTGCACGCTCTCTCTTTATTTCTCTTTCACTGCCTCTGTCTTTTTTCTCTCACTCTCACACTCTCTCTCTCTTGTTCTTTCTGTCTGTTTCTCTTTCTCTCTGTCACTCTCCTCTGTTTCTTTCTCTCTCTCTCTCTCTCTCTCTCTCTCTCTCTCTCTCTCTTTCTCTTTCTGTCTCTCTCTCTCTCTCTATCTATCTATGTTCCAGACCTACTTTCTAGAATACTAATGGTGGCGTAAAGCCACACATTTGCAGTCCACACACCGGTGGTCTACAGATCAAAGATGTAGTGCCTCAGACACCAACAAGACACAAACAAACACACAGGCACACACACACACTCTGTCCACCCTCTTTACTCCCTCTGCAGTAAATTCGTGTTGTGATTCTTATTTATTTATCTAGTTGCTGATTTGTCATGCTATGGCCAGTGGAAATGTGCACCCTTGGTGTATGTGCATGCAATAATGTTCACACATACACCTGCCCTGCACTTGGCAATGGTTAACCAAGTTACCACGGTAACAGCCTCCAGTGAGGGTCAAAACATCATTCATTTATTGATTATACATGAACGAAACTGATCTTTTTACCATGTTGGGTGATGTGATATGTTATCAACTGATTAATAACACATTTATTGTACCTAGAATAGATTAAATTGTCATCTTATCATACCTGTACTAAAAACCAACTATTGTCCCTAAATACAGTGGACAATTCAGGACATCCTTATCTGCTGATGCTTCTGGGCGCATCATCTGTGATGTACTAACAGAATCAGCAGATGTACTAACAGAATAAGAGGATTCTGTTAACTTTGTGTTGACTGTTATGTTCTGTACAAACCCACAAAGGTATCTGTAAACAAATGTGTTGTATTTATATACAGTACTCTTAGAGGTGGCTCATACTGCATATTCCGTATTACAAAAAGTCACTCATAAAATGCTTTTATTATTGCTTTCTCTCGTCCTCTACTCTCTCTCTTCATTTATCTCCCTTCAGTCACTTCTCAGAGCGCTTTCTCTGAAACACAATGATTGGTTTACGGGGTTGTCCACTGTACCATAAGCCACTTTTCAGGAAGCTAACCAGAATGGGCTTCTTTTTTTCTCTGTGAAGTGAAAAATGCTCACAACAAAACTGCGAATAGAAGGACTTCCATACAAAAGCATCATATAAGCAGTCTGAAGTACACAGTGGTTTTAATACAGTTTTATTCATAGTAAGTGAGTGAGTGCAAACATTCACTTCATTCATTTATCAGGCTTTTCTAAAGGAAGATTTTCTTCAAAATTGTAAAAAAGGTTTATTTCATAGTTGTATCTTAAAGATGTTAAAACAAACAGATGTACTGGTGTGTAATAGATGTTTAAATGTGTAACAAATTGCTGTTTCATTCAACAGCTGAGGGCTCATGCAGTGGATGTCAATGGAAATCAAATGGAGCCTCCCATCGATTTGTATATCTACGTTATTGACATGAACGACAACAGACCAGAGTTCAAAAACCAGGTCTACAACGGATCGGTTCCGGAAGGATCCAAACCAGGTATGCATCAGGCATGACGATGATAATGTCAATAAGGTTACAATAAAAAATAAGCTGTATTTTTCATAGAAAATGTTTTATTTGTATTATACGGAGATGAACAAGCCAAGCTTTGAAGGAAATGCTCTGCTGGTGTTCATGGTACAGTAAAGTTAGCTTCACTGTTGTTTTTATTTGAGCATTTAGCTTCAAATTGCAAACTTTAAGCTTGTTACACAAGTGGCCCGACATGGCCAACAATGTGGTGTCACTTTGTAGAAAAGTATACATAAAATGGCAAGGCTAGTGATATCAGTGGCTATGTTTACATTACATTGGTTGGATATATTTATTTTTTTGATCAAAGCAGTGAGGAAATGATCATTCAGCCTGTCAGGATCTTGTACTTTTATCTCGTCTAATTGACATATAAATAATTGACGTTAACAATGCAGTTGCATTTTTTGTTCAATGTGCAGTCATATGCAAAAATTTGAACACACCAAATTGCATGTTTTCTCTAAAGTAAACACATCCAAACTACAGCTGGAGCTCAAATACAGTGCTGTGAAAAAGCTTTTGCTTTTTCACTGCATATTTGTCACAATGAATGCTTCACCTTTACATGGGTTGTAACTTCAGGCAAAGAGAGTCTTATCAAACACAACAAACACAAACGACATTTTTTGAATTGTTTTCTTTTATTTAAGGAGCCAATATATCCAGCATGTGAATCACCCTTGTGAAAAAGTAATTGCCCCCTTAAATAACTTGTTTTGTGACCTTTTTGGCAGCAATAACTGCATCCAACATTTCCTGTAATTTAATATCATCCTTTCACATTGTTGTGAAGGCACTTAAGCCTCTCTTTGCAGAACTGCTTTAATTCAGATATATTGGTAGGTTGGAAAGGCCACTGTGAGTTTGCTTTCCTGTTTTGGATTATGTTTCAGACAGAGGAACAGACACTCTCAAATACAGAACAGAAATCGTGGTTCCTTCAGTAATAGCAAGTTTTTAGGACCTAAAGCAGCAGAATATCCTCACACCTTCCCAACATCATCACCATGTTTTAATGTCGGTATTATGTTCCTGTTTTGAAAAGCAGAACTTGCTCTGTAGCAGATATAAAAGAGGCCGGTGTTGTCCAGAAAGTTATGCTTTGAACTGGTTTGTCCATGGAACGTTATCTCAAAGGCATAGGGATTGTCCAGCTGCTTTTTAGCAAATGTGGGACGAGCTTTGAAAGCAAGTTAAACGTTCTGTCATTTTGTGAAGATAGAATGAAAAAACAGACACTATTATTTTCTAACAGAGGAAACTCAGGGGTTGTGTGGCTGAGTCATTAAAGATATGCTTCATATTGCAGTTAAAGCAGGCTATGCTAGCGTGCATGTAAAAGGGACAGTGAATAGACTAGTTTTTTAAACATCTAATATAAAAACTCATGATGACGACAATGATAATGTCTCTGGCAAGATGATGGGAATTGTGGTGATGACAGTAACATCATTAATGATAATGATAATGATGATGATGTCAGTGTCAAAGTCCATTAATTGCCCTCTATCTACTTTGCCCTCTCTGCAGTAAAGCCAAATAGCTCCACAGCAGTGCCTTGAGCTGTACTCCCTGTACTGTCAACCCTGCTCAGTATGATCAAAGTTCAGTGCAGTTTTTCTCCTTTACTTTTTTTTTCCCACATGCTGTGTGGTTCTGCGGTCACAGCGGAGCGGCTATCAGGCGAGGACAGCCGAGCGCTCATCAGCTGTCCGTTCTAAACCAAGTGTTGTGTTGGGTCACGCCTCAGAGAAGTGGGCTCTCAAAAGAAGCATTCAGTCTTTACAGTTTGGAGTGTTTTCTTACAGAAAACTTTGTCCTCCTGGGGATTCATAAACAACAAAAGAGAGCGAGAAAGAAAGAGAGGTTTTGTTTCTCTTCAGTAGAGCGTGGGTCTGCAGCATGCTGACCAACCGCTGCTAATTAGCCTAGAAAAGCACACACACTGCAGCCTGTTTTTTCCCCTCCCAGCACCCTTTCCTGTTGTTTCCTGTTTTTTTTTTTAATCTAAAACATAAATTCTTACTGACAAGTGTTAACTTAAGCCGACTCTGAGCTCTTCCCTGAGATGAAAGTTGCCAGGGAGCTGAAAACGACAGCATGTTCCATGTTCTGTTGATGTTCAATGATTATGAAGTTTTAATCAAACAAGTCGCTCTCTTTTATATACATTTCTTGACATGAGTCTCAAAAGAGTGTTATTATCTGTTAAAGGCATTGAAAAAGAGGCTTACACCCAACAGACAAACCATATCAAAGTCTTTCCGAAGGTGTTGTGGCAGATTTCCCACCTGCTAGTGTGGTACAGGCGACAGTCAAAGAGGAGCATGCTGGGCCTAAGCCTTATCGCTCTCACCACATGTATCTCCACTTATCATTTCAATCTATCAGTGGAATTCAGCTCTAAATGCCACGTTTTGGGTTGTTGTTTTTTTTTTTCTTTTTCTCTAGAAAGGCCCCCATTGGGAGACGCACGTAGGCACATTAATTGAATCTCGTCTTTTGTAGCCCACACATAAGCAATCGTTCCAATTACTGTATACTTAATAACAGCTAATCCAATTTAAGTTCAGTTCACTTCTGGTCATGATTCAGATTTGGCACAAATTAAACTGGGGTTTTTGTGAATCAGCCACTTTTATCTGTGTGCATGTGATACTGGATGATGCTGTACACCCACAAGGCATTAACTGTGCCACAAATGTCTACAGCGTTCTTGTCTTTTTGGCAACCAGGTCCGCTCACACTAAATATGGATTATTTTATGGATACACTCATTGTTGTATGTTTAATTGAACTTTTATATTGTGCAAAGGGTCTTGCCAAGCCATTAAACATATACAAACAAATGACACAGGTAGTGTAAGTAATTAAACAGTAGCACAACCGTTGTCTATGTAGCTTAATGTAATCCCCTGTCTTAGCTCTGCTTCTGTGTGTATCTGACCCTTTTTTCCTACCTCAGTCTCATTCTTCAACCATGTGCTCGTTTTTGTTTTGGTTTTGTGGCCTTCTTCTAATGCCCCTCGCCTCTGTTATGTCTGTAACCCCTCCTTGTAATCATTTGTCTAAGCTGTTTCTTGTTCTGTTAAGTGTATTACCTGCCCCCTTGTTCAGCCTTGTCCTTCGTTGTGCATTGTGTTTGTTTTTGTCCTACTGCGCTGTCTTGGATACTTCTGATTATTTCCGTTTCTGTCTTCTTCCTCCCATTTTGTTGTCAGTGTAAGTCATTTATTTTTCAATTTAGTTCAGTTTACAGTATTAGTTTGTCTAGTCATTTTGGTTCCTGTTACCACTATGGATGTCACCACACCCCACTATTAACCAATTCTTTGACCATTTCAACCCCAACTCTAATAAAAGACACATCCTGCCTCCATGTTTCCTCCATTACTTATGTCCAGTTTTTTTCACTCTGCCATCTCATGCATATACCTTAATGCTGAGTACCCCGGCCAATACTGATATATGCAACTGTAGGGATATTCGTAGGGATGCAACAATACCACTTTTTGTTTCTTATCTTGATAAATGATCCTTATGTCTTGGCTGTTATTGTTAGTATTTACTATTATTTGACTAGTAATAGGACCAATATTGAACAGCTTAAATAAAAATATTTTTATTGTGCAATATAGCAAAAAACATGACTGAACAATATATAGATGAACCTATGGTGTGTACTCATGAGCTCACAGCAGCATCTCTGGCTTAGCAGCAAAAGCAATACTAGATGTTGTTTTAGTCCTGAACTTCATTTGTCTTTTACATTGTCTCAGACTCTGCTGTAGTTCAGTAAATAGTCATTCATGCTGTCTGTAGCACCTGTCTTAAGCAGATTTCTTGGCATGGAGCAACAGGCCGCGAGACTTTGTAATGTAGCTGACCAACAGAGGTGCATCACTGGCTGGGCTAGAGGGCAGTCCCACTAACAGGCTGCTGTGCTAAAGACTAAACCAAGGCAAAAGGCTATAACCCCAAGAGGCTGGCAGTTTCTTTCATATGTCTCTCTAACGTTCGCTAACTAATATTAACTCAGACTCAAACTGACTACACAGAGGGAGATGAATGATTACTGAAAGAAGCCTGACTCAGCCATTGAGGTAAAGGGCTACCGTTTTGTGTTTTGTACTGTATGTATGGTGCATTATCTGGCTTATTCGTGGCATACTACTCATGCTAGTACCTTAGGAAGAATTACATGCATTACAGATTTGTAAGGGTATTACATGCATTACATCATTTTTACTGCTATTTGTAAACCCACACCGTCACCATGTTGTTAAGCTTCATCTACTGGTGCACATGCACGTGTCACTCAGCAACAATAATATTTACATGTATTACATAACATTTAAAGTACACTAAAGAAATGTGTACATATCTGGGTGTCTGAGTACAGCTATGTGAGAATGAACATATAATAATATACAGAAATTATATAAGCAGTGCTATTGTATGTTCTGAGATTTCTGAACATTTTACTGGACCTCCCTGTTCTTTCCGCCGAGTCCTGTTTACTGACTCATGAGTCAGACTCGTCATCTGTTCTCGCATTCTCCTAAATGGCCCTCGACGCAGGGATCCTCTTAGTGCTGGAGTTAAAAAGGCAGGCGGACTGCCTGCGACGAGAGCGGAGCCTCAGAAATTCCAGCTGAGTGCACTCACACACCCAATTTGTCCTCTGGCGAGTGGAGCGGGGGGAAAGTTTGCTAACAGTGTGAGCGGAGGTTTAAGCATTTTTTTTTTCCCCCCAGGGCAGCAGGGCCACGGGGTTCATTAGGCTCTGACGTCTTCTCTCCGGAGAGAAGAAAAACGTAGGGCTGAAGATGGATGAGAAAGAGAGAGAAACAGTGAGAGAGAGTGGGAGAGAGACAAAGACGTTTCAATTGGCTTAATGGACGCGGAGCAAGAGTTGGCCCCGGCTCCTTTGCAAAAAAGCCGATTTGCCTTCTGATGGTCCTCAAAGGACCCACGCTGCTAGCAGAGAAATCCACACTGAAAGCTTTGTAGAGGTTCAGGGTAAGGGCTGAGCACTACCACCTCTGATGCTGTGCTCATAGCTGCTAGCTTTAAGGAACGCTTAAGTGGTTTTGCAGCTCATCAAATTCAGCCATTCGACTGTAGAGTGCTGATATAGGTTATTTTTCCCAATGAAACCATATGCATGTATGGAAATGAGGACTCTCAGTAGCAACCTTTACCTTACATTTGCTGTGGCAAAAAAAATGATGATCGTAAAGAGCTCTTACAATGTTATGTAGCAAAGAAAGCTTGTTGTTGAATTAGATAACAAGAAACAGCCACAAAGATCAACAGCGTGGGAATGGTGGTGAAGTTCACGTAGGTCCCTCTCTAGCTAATGCAATCTTAAACACTGACAAAACTAAATTGTGTTGTGCCAACTTAATAAAAAAAGAGTCAACGTTCTGCTTTTGCACTTCTAAACAAACTCACCTTTTGTGTTAACTGAACAGTAATGTTGAGATGGGACTGTTTGCTTCCGGCTAGTTGGGAACTCAACATTTGGAGGTAAGACAGATGTGCAAACCCAAAAACGTTCAGCCTGCATGCAAAATGCCAAAAAACAGAACGCAGTGTTTAGTCAATTCTGTTTGACCTGTTTTAAATTGAAAACACAATATTTGATGGTTTACATTACAGACTTGTTTTTTTGTAAATATATGCTCATTCCAAATTTGATGGTTACAACACGTTCCAAATAAGTTGGGAAAGAAGTAAAAGAGCATTTAACAGCACTTATTAAGTTTGATGACATCAGCTGATCCAATTTACACCGTGTTATTTTTATAGCTCACAGTAAGTTGTACTGTGTCCTAAATGACATTAACAAATCTGCATATGACGCTAATGATGACCTGAATATGGTTGGAATGGCTTGAGAGAAGTTTATTTACAGAAAATATTTGGGTGATTGTTGACTTCTAGTGTTTATTAGCAGTGTTAGCCTTGTAGTTCCAGGGCTGAATGTAAACTAGAAAATTTGGACGCCAAAAATATGATTTACTGTTCCTTGGGTAAGTGGAAAATTGTGCAAATTTGATTTTTCACTTCTTTTAAGGTATTTTTCGTTTGAGTAGTAGATTTTTGTGCAGCTTCATTTGTATGAAATGCTGTAAAATCGCACTTGCCAAATATAATTTGTACAAATTCTTCAAGAGACTGTGTTTTAATCATGTCTGAGCATTTAACTCTCCTTCATTCACTCTCACTGCTAAATTAAATAGTTTCTGTCCATTCTCAGTCTGAATTTAGTGTTAAATTAATGGGTTTGTGTCCATTTTCAGCCTGGTGATGTTCAACTTGTGCAAGCTAATGATTCCCCAACTACAAGTCTGGCAGAGACAGAGTGAGAGAGAGAGAGAGAGAGAGATAGCTGTCCAACCTGCATGTCCACAATGAAAGGAAGAATGTTGAGCTCTGCTGATTTAAGTCGAAAAGCAATTACAGCTCTGAATTAGTTTTTGAATTAAAGAGCAATTGTAAAAGCTCAGAGGTTAACTGTTTCCTGTATGTTCATCTTTCTCACTTTTACCCACTAAGAGCAAATAATCCTGTTACAGAATTCGACTCATTGAAAATTGAAGGTGACATTTGACATGCAATTCAGTGTTCTCTGTCTCTCTCTCTCTCTCTCTCTCTCTCTTTCTCTCTTTTTCTCTCTCTCTCTCTCACTCTCTCTTTCTTTCACAAATTTGACAGGTAATCAGGCAATTCTTTGCTCCCCCCTTCCCTTTCCCTTTCTCTTTTCCTTTGGTTCTTCAAATATTGATGTAGCCCTATCAGGAGAGGGCGTAATTGTTTTTCGTCTCACTTCATGTTTCTTCATGCTCCGTCTTCGCTCTCCCTCCTTGTTCACCTCAGACTTGGTGACAGATCCCACTCCTAAACTTAATGAAGTTTGAAATAGAACCCTTAGCCACAATTATCCCTTCATAGGTGTTGTTGTCATGGAAATGATGGCACTATCTTCTGGCAATTACAACAGAGCCAGTGTCTCCTGTGAAAATGTAGTTCAATCAGGATCAGCCAAAACTGTCGTGGCCAACTAAGGACTAAATGAACAACATCTCACAAAGAATATCTGCGTTATTTCCACATGAATAAAATATATATTACATTAACACAATTTTGCCCTTCACTGGCCATAATCTCTTTGCAAAACAGATTGACACGCCTCTCTGCCAATCACAACTGTCTCAAAGTGCTACTTACTCCATCTTGTGAAGGAGAAACTTCTCACAACAAACGGCAGTGGCAGTAAATGAATCAGAATTATTAGACTACGAGAAGTGCAAAAAGTGCTATTGGGAAGCTAGCAAGTCAGACATGCACTGTTTCTCCTTAATTCCCAGCTGGAAAAGTTTCGGATTAAACTATGTTGTGGACCACACTCACAGTTCAGTGTCAGAACTAGCAACATGTGGACTGATTTTATTTTAATAAGATGTCTCACAATAAATAATGTTGTATAACAATGTTAAGAACAATGTTAAGTAAGTTTTTCATAACCTAGCTGCCGACAGTTAGCTTGATGAATCAGTCAGAATGAATAGGACTGTACAGTACACACATTTGTGATTAAATTATTTTGTGTAAAGATAAGTTAATGCCATCATTCATATTGTTTCACTAAAGTTTGCCAGAAGTTTTTGTGCATGAGATGACAAGTCCTCCTTAGCATGTAATGCTGCACAGTATAACTCCAGGGTTAGCTTTAGTGTTAGCTTTGGCATTAGGTATCATCTCTTTATTAGACATGAAAGCCTAATGCTGTTACATTCATTCGCTAAAAGATTTCCCTAGTTTGATTCATGTAAACATGATTTCCAGAATTGCTTTTTGCTTTTTATTTAAATTGTCAGGTCATAATTTTGCTTCTCAATATTTATGTCTGCACTGAACATCTTGTAAATCTGCTCTATCTGTGTGCTTCTGTCATTTCCTTTGTGCTGCAGACGTTTTTGTGTGCTACAGACGCTACAAGGTAGCATGAGCTAAAAGTTTTACGGACATAGCAACAGCAACCTAGGGAGGCGAGACTTATAACTTGTTTTGCAAAGAGTCAGTTGACCTGTCCATGCTCTGCCCACAAATGCATTCTTTCGTAGCTTTTCGTAACTTTACGGAATGTAAACAAAATTCCTATTCAACATAAAAAGAAATTGTAGTGCACTTTGTTTAGATAATGTAGTTCATAGTGCTACGCTAACAAGCTGGACTGTGTTGTTGTAGTTAACATTGCTATGGTAACATTAGCTCGAGTACACAACAACAAACATCCAATCTTGAAACACATTTGAAATTAATAACACATTGTCATTTCTCAATGTGGATAGGATTTTTTTTCAGTGTTTTGTAAAGATTGTCCAACACATTTGTGGGTGGAGCATGGATAGTTTAGTTGTGTGGTAATATACTTTATTCATGTGGAAATTCAGTGCATTGCTCTTTTCATTGTAGGCATCATTACAGGCTTGGAAGATTTCATGAGATTTCTTAGAAATTAAATCGTTAAAAAATAAAAAACAATGCCTGCTGAGCTGACCTTAACTCTAACTCTTGGAAACTGTTTGGAACTTTTATACCAGTTGGCTGATGCAAATTCCAGCTAATTTGCAATTGAAAATGTATTTATTTATTCTGGCTCTTGGTCTGCCAACAAAAAAAACTGTAAACAACATTGCTATTGTTTGGAAAGTCTGTTGCTGAGTGCCTTTCTTTTACCTACCACTTGCAGAAATTGATGGTGTTTTTGTTTTTTTGGTTATTTTTTCTGAGGTAACTGCAGTTTTTATCCCTGTGCCTCAGAGGCCAATGATACAGAACGACACAGAGGCTTAAACATAAGAACGACAGAATGACATTAACAAAGAGCGACAGAGTGACATTTCACCCGCGACGGGGGAAAAAATGGGTTTATCTCTCATTTTGTGCACGCGGAGGGACTGTAATTGCTCGCTCACATTTGAGACCGTGGGTGACAAGCTTGTTGAAATCGATAATCGTGTTTTTAGGGGTAAAGGCCAAGAAGGCTCCTACTCCTCCACACACGTAAGCACAGTCATGCTCAAATGACTGTGTTCATGATGGCGAAAACAACAATGGAGCGTGTTGTGTCATTAAGTCTGGTATATACAGCAGGGCCTTTGGGATAACAAAGGGAGGTGATGCAGAGAGAGACTTACTCATAGCTCTAACTAAAGAAACCCCATGAGCACTACTGCACCTGGGGATTTGCTGTGTTGCTGAAGTGATTGGTTAGCATGTTAACTGGTTCAATTTAAGGTGGTTTTGAAAAGAATCCAGCGTGCTGGCTGGCACAAAGGAGCACGCAGCTAAGAATCTACATTGAGGAGAGTTGTTAGATGTTTGCAACTTAATTTGCAGGCAATGACAGTTACGCAAAGCAATTAAAAAACTATCAAAGTTGCACACATCACATTCAGTTACTCCACTACTAAGCCAAATTAGCAGCTTGTATTTCCTCAAATACCATATTGTCTCACTATATACAGTCATCATTTACATATTTACAGTATTGTTATAATACTGTATATGTAGGTACTGTATACCTCTTACTAATTTTTTATCACTGCCATTCTTTTACTTAGTTGTATATCTGTCCTTTATATGTGATTCTTTACTAGATATTTGACTTTTAAATCTGTTTATGTTAAGCCTTTTAAAATTGATGTTTAGGTAGCTGTTATGCTTGTCTGTCTTAGAAGTGCATCAGCATCTAGATAATTCATTTTCTCGCTGCGTAGATAATGATGACAGCAGACTAGAGAAGAATAAATACTTACACAAGCAGCTGTTTAAACAGCTGTTGTTATTAGCTGGCTAGTTAAACCAACTTTGAAACATTAGCTTCGGGAAGCTCGTTTGTTGGTTTGTCAAGGCTTAGGAAATTGATAAAATGCAAACTAATAAACTTTGATAAAGGTGATCAGGATCTTATTTTACAAACACGCAATAAACCAACTTCTGTTTCATTTTCTTGTGCATTGACCCATTAAAATTAGTCATTTGAAATGATGTTGTTGAATATTATAACATGGCACGTTACAAGGCTTTTGATCAGCTGTTTCACAAAACTTGTTTCATGGAGTTGAGACACTTGGAACTGTTGCAGCTAAGTTTCAAATGAGTTGCAGCAAGCTTTACATTATGCAACTGAAATTTAGTTTCCTGTAAGTTTCAACCAATTAAAGTTCATGAACGTCTCACAGTGTAAAGCTAGCCATAGTGCTTCATATAGTGTATTGGGTAACATCTTTGTCTTCCATTTGGCATTATAAGGTTTTTGATTGGCTGTTTCATGAAACAGGTTCCATGAAGTTCAAACACCTCCAGCTGTTGCAGCTGAGTTTCAAAGGAGTTGCAGGAAGCTTTACATTATGCAATTTAAGTGAAATTAAATTTGTTTCAAGTAAGTTTTAAGCAAGTTAAGCTGCAGTAACATCTCATAGAGTAAAGCTTGGATATAGTGCAGTGGGTAACACCTTTATCTTACATGTGGCAGACCAGGGTTCAGTTCCTTGCTTGGGCAAGAGCATCACACTATACCAGTAAGAGTCCTTCAGCAAGACTCCTAATACTACATTTGCCTACCTCTGTAACTTTACAGAGATAACGGTAAATTAAATGGGAAGTTGCTCTGGATACGTGTGTCTGCAAAATACCATAAAATATTGAATTAGTGCTATAAATACAGCACAACATAAAAGTAATTTCTGTTACTTATTTTCATTTTTAATGTTAAACAACTCAACCACAAAATTAATTGAAACATCCATCAACATCCATCACAACTGACTGTTGTTCAGAATCGTGGGCTGTTACTTTTAGTTCATGATAAAATGAGTTGCTTGTGTGCTGTTATTCATTGTGTGTGTGTCTGTGTTTATAATTAGTCATTTCCACATAAAGTAATAAAAGACTACAAAAGGGAGTGAGTCATTGAGTTAGTGATTCATTCAAAAGCATAACAGTGTGTTCACACACTCTTTCTGCAGGTACATCCGTGATGCGCGTGACTGCGTTCGATGCTGATGACAGCACCATGCCCAACGGCCTGGTACACTACCGCATCCTGAACCAAAGCCCACACATCCCTATCCCCAACATGTTCACCATTAATGGAGCTACAGGAGAGATCAGTACCATCGCAGCGGGCCTGGACAGAGAGGTCAGTCTCAACACTGCTCCTGCACCACTCTAGCACTCTGAAACTGAAGTGATTTTGGCAACGTGATTGTTTTCTGACATTGTGTGGTCTGTATGTATGTACACTGCTGATGACAATTTTTGGAATTTGGCAGGCAAGTGTATAAATTGACTAACATTTTAGTCCTCAGTTCTCAAATAATTAGTAGAAAGCTTGGAAACTGTAAAAAAAAAAAAGATGTGTCCAGAATGAAGGACAGAGCTGTAGATGATTCTGTAATGATTGAGAAAGTTGTTAAAGAGTTAAAATCCAAATTGTCTTGCAAAAGTAGTGATCAAATCTCAAGACAGATAATGTGACAGATGTTGAAAATTATTAATACATTGCATAATTGCCAAGGAAATTTGCACTTAATTACAGTATACTATTTATATTTTATTAACTTAAATTTAATAACATAATAAAGAAAATCTGTGACAGAAAAAAACAGTAGTGAACCATAAGACAGTCCAGAAAGCAGTTTTTCTGCTAAACACTGAAATACAGTCTCATGGACTGTATAGGTTTCGAGAATGCTTTATCAGAAAGGGGTGATTTGACAGACACGAAATGTGTGCCAATGGTGTAGCCAAAATTTCATTTCAGTGGGGCCTAGTTACAGGTTGAGGGGGCCAGATAGCAAGCATTAAAGCTCAGAGACATCACCAAAGGGAATATGATGACCACCACCTAGCCAACTTTGTTACATCTAAATTGTTAGAAAATTGCTCACCCATTGCCATAATGAAAGGGAAAAAACATTCAAATATTAAACACACAACACACGATTGCTCACCTTGCATGTACCTGCCCATATTAGTAACTATAACAACCGACAGCCTATCACAGTGGGTAAAGGCTGATTGACCAGAATCTTACCTTTTACAGTACTAGGCATAGACATCTAGGGTGAATGCTTGAATGTTCTCTGCGCATTTTCACAGTGTTGAACTTTGTTTTCTTTACCTTGTTTAAGTAATACTTGTTAGCCAGGTAAGTAGCCTATAGTAAAGCTTGCTATGGTGATAGCATCTGCTAAAAATTTGCGATAACCAAGGATAGAGCTTTATTAGTCTCTTTTATTTATTCAAGGTAGAAAAATGTCTTCTGAACTCAGCGCCTTTGCCCATGACAACTTTCCATTTTGTAATACTTTCATTGGCATCTGGCATTTTTTTACGGTCAGAAATCTGGGTTAGTGGGTGTAGCTATGCCCCAGATGCATGCACAACAAAAGCACACTTGCCAGAAATAAAGTGGTACATTTTTCCGCAAACACACAAGAAGATCTCATTAGCTACTACTTGGCTTCAGCAAAAATTCTCGAATAGTTTTTAAAAATAACACTCCATGAACTTTTTTCAGTTCAGTGACTTTGTCCTTCTTCTTCATGTATTGTGGTCATGGTGTGCAAAGATGCTTTTTACTAGCTAACGTAGTTGTTTCTTTCCCATTGGATTGATTAAAACCAGTGCATGGCAGTACGGATAGACGTGAGAGGCAAGATTCTGATATCTGTGGTTATTTTAGCGGGCAGTTTACATCAGAGATAGTCAGAGACAGTACATGTACTCTGCACATTTACTCGGCAGGCAGACTGTATGAGCCTACTAACTAAAATGCCACAAAAAAATGTTCTGCAGTCTACCTCAAAATACCTTAAAATGCAGCATCTGCCACCAGCCCCTCCTAGCAAGCTAGTAAAAAAGTACTTTTCATTTATGAATTTTCATATCAAAATTTTTCCTTTGGTTATTGGCAAATAGTCAGCTATGTTTTAGAATGGCTGGTCAACTATATGAATTGAATAGTCATATAAACCCCTGTTGTACAACTAAACCCTACAGAGCTGAGCTGATTAGTACAGTTCAGAAATGAAACTTTGTCCTCTAATGCACAAGCAAAGCCAAATCTATGAGATACTAAGAGCTTGTCGTATTCTTCTTTGCCTTGAGTGCTCCACTCGGATATAACCAACTGTAGCCGCCAAGCAAGCTTGATCAATGTTACGCTCAAACACACGTTAGGGGTCATGGAGTGAACCCAGCTTCTACATCCCTCCAGCTCTTACCTCCTTGCTGGTTAGCATACTTCTTTAATCTCTCTCCCTCACTCACCCTCTCTTTCTGTGTCTCACACACACATACACAGACTTGCAAGGCTTCCCTTAACCTCTCTTTGCTGCGCTAATGAGTGAGGTCACACAGAGGTCAACACAAGCCATGCCAGAGTACATCAGCAGACCTGCGGCAGAGTCTTCCAGTTTTTCCTTCATCTTTCTGTGCTTTTCTTCATCTTTCCGGGCTGCTTCATCCCTCATTTTCCCTCTGCAGAGACTACATCTCTCTCTCTCTTGCTTTCTCTCTTTCTTTCTCTCTCTAGGTCAATAACTGCATATTGATGATAGCCGAGGGTTATAATCCAGGTTGAAAATATTGATTTAATATCAGCAATAGAAAGGAGGTAGTGAAAGTGTTATTGTTTTGTGCTTTGGTTTTATTTATTTAATATAGGCTATTGACTAAACCCATAATGGCTTTGTTAATTCCTTTTTAATCAACAGAGCAGAAAAGCAGCAAATAGAGACATAGGGTGCAGGTGAATGAAGCATCACTGAGGCATGTGCTACAACAAAGCTACCAGCTGAGCAAATCTTGTCATGTTTTTCATGTGTGTAGGTCTATGTGCTGTAGCAGGGATCTGTTGGTCTGCAGTACAAAGGTCTATGTGCTGGTGGCTATTGATCTATATTATGTAGGTCTGTGTGCTGTAGCAGTGGCTATTGATCTACGGTATGTAGGTCTAAGTGTTGGAGGCTGTTGGTCTGCTGTAAGTAGGTGTATGTTTTGTAGCAAATATCTAATGGTCTGCAGTATGTAGGTCTACGTGCTATAGCAGATATCTGTTAGACTGCAATATGTACATAGGTCTGTGTGCTTTAACAGTTCTAGTGCTAGTGGCTATCAGTCTGCAGCATGCAGGTCTATGTGCTAGTGGCTATTGGTCTGCAGTATGTAGGTCTATGTACTGGTGGCTATCAGTCTGCAGCATGCAGGTCTATGTGCTAGTGGCTATCGGTCTGCAGCATGCAGGTCTATGTGCTAGTGGCTATCGGTCTGCAGTATGTAGGTCTGTGTGCTAGTGGCTATCAGTGTGCAGTATGTAGGTCTATGTGCTAGTGGCTATCAGTCTGCAGCATGCAGGTCTATGTGCTAGTGGCTATTGGTCTACAGTATGTAGGTCTATGTGCTGGTGGCAGCGGTCTGCATTATGTTGGTCTATGTGCTACGGCCATTGGTCTACAGTATATAGATCTGTGTGCTGGTGACCATTGGTGTCCAATATGTAGGTCTGTGTGCTGTAGCAGATATCTGTTGATCTGTATTAAGTTAGTCTATGTTTTGTATCTATTGGTCTGCAGTATGTAGGTTTGTGTCCTGTTGGCTGTTTCTCTGCAGTGTGTAGGCCTACACAGATGAGTCAAAACATTATGACCACAGATGAAGTGAGTAATGTTGATTATCTTAAAACAGCAGTGCATGTCAAAGTCTGGGGTAAATTAGATGGTCAGTGAAGAGTCAGTTCTTGTAGTTGACATGGATCCCGAAGAAATGGGCAAGCGTGAAGACCTGATTGACTTTGACAAGGATCAAATTGTTATGGCCAGACGACTGGGTCGAAACATCTCTGAAACAGCAAAGCGTGTAGGGGTGCTCACAGTGGTGAGTACAGCCCGACAGTGATCTGAGTAGGGACAAACCATGAATTGGTGACACAGTGTTGGGCGAGTGTGATGAACGCTTTCCTGTTTGGTCTTAACCAACAGAAGGTCTACTGTGGCATTAGTCAAAGATATTTTTAAATGAAGGTTACAGGAGACAACAGGTCACAACACACAGTGCATGGCACCCTATCAGAGGCACACAGAGGACCAGCAGCATACCAGGCAAGTAGTCATAATGTTTTGGTTCATCAGTGTATGTCCTGGTGGCTGCTGGTCTGCAGTATGTAGGTCCATGTCCTGGTGGCTATTGGTTTGCAGTATGTAGGTCCATGTCCTGGTGGCTATTGGTCTGCAGTAAGTAGGTCCATGTGCTGGTGGCTATTGGTCTTCAGTATGTAGGTCTGTGTGCTGTAGCAGGCTGGTGCTCTGTGCTCATGATGCAGGTGAGGTAACACCCATTAATCACTCTGCCTCCCACCTGTGCTCAGTAACACCCTCTGCCTGCCACCTGTGCTCTACCGCCAGAACTAGGGCACACCTGTGGGTTTACATACCTTCCATCAGAGATAATAACAGACACACACAGGTTGCAAAATGAATCATCCTCTTTATTTTGTTTGAAAAATAAATAACTGAACTAAAGTACCATAATTATGACAATAACCACATGTGGGCATAAGGTAGAAGGCCTGCTTGCTGTATTGGGGCTGCTGCAAGGCAGTGTTGTAGTCATTTAAAGGCCAGATTTCACAGAGCAGAATTTCTCTGCTTAGCTGGATAACTTGGCCACAAATCAAGACTGACTGATAGGAATATAGTCATGTGAAAAAAATAGGACACCACATTAAATATTTTGCACTGTATTAAGAAATGTGGACATACTAATATTTGATCTTCTTTCAAACAGTTAAAAAACTATTAAAAAAAGATTCCAATTCCTACTTAAGAAAAACTTAGGACACCCTATGCCCTAATAGCAACTGTTTACCCCTGAAATAACGTCAATTACAGGTTATAGTTTCCTATAACCGTCTATCGGTCTCTGATGTCGACTGGGAGAAGGTTTTTCCCACTCTTTCATGCAGAGTATTTTTAGTACTGTGATGTTTGAGGGTTTTCTTGCATACACAGCTCATTTCAAATCACACCACAGCATCTCAATATGATTAAGATCTGGGCTTTGACCTGGCCGTTCCAGAACTCTCCATTTCTTTCTTTTGATCCGTTCCTTGGTGGATTTACTGGAATGTTTTGGGTCATTGTCATGTTGCATGGTCTACCTCCACTTCAGCTTCAGTTTTTGGTGTCAAATTTTCCTCAAGCATCCCCGGTACAATAAAGAATTCATAGTGGATTCTGTGATAGAGAGCTTGCCTGGCCCTGCTGCAGCGAAGCAGCTTCATAACATGACATTTCCATGTCCATGCTTCACAGTTGGTATTAGGTCCTTGTGCTCAAATGCTATGTTTGGCTTGCGCCAAACATGTCTTCTGTTACTATGCCCAAATAATTCAGTGGATTAATCTGTCTTTGTATTTGTCTAGGTGTTTACTGGCAGACTTGACCTGATGTACAGCAAGAGTTTTCTTCTTGCACACCTCCCGTGAAACTCAAACTTGTGCAGTCTCTTTCTGATGTTAGATGCATGTACTTTGAAACAACTGTGGCACAAACTACCTGTAGGTCCTGCAATGACATTTTAGGATTGTTGGAGACTTTTTTAGACATTGTACGGTCTGTTCTTGGGCTGAACTTGCCTGACCTGGCCATGTTGGCAGTTGTTTTAAATGTTCTCCACTTGTAAATTTTTTCTGGACCGTGGAATTGCTGATTCCTAATTGTTTTGAGATCTTTTTTAAGTCCTTTCCCAGACTCATATGCATCTACAACCTTCTTTCTGAAGGCCTTTGTGAGCTCTTTAGATCTCACCATGGTGATACCACTCACTTCAACAATCAAGAGCAAATCAAACTAAATGTCAGAGGTTTAAATAAGACAGGCTCCTCCAAAATCCTCTCTAGTGATGTTCTAATAATTTGCAGCCGTTTTAATTTTAGGCATTTTAAGTAGTAATAAATGTGGGGGTGTCCTAATGTCTTCCTCACAAGAAAATTGCAGTTCTGTTAATTACATTTTACAAATAGACATTTCTTCAGTTTTATTTGTTATGTTACCTTAATTTCTCAATATTGCTAAAATGGAGATCAAATGCCCTTATGTTTAAATATGTTTAAAAAGACAAAGATTTTCATGGGGTGTTCTCATTTTTTCACATGACTGTATCTCTGACCTCCTATAGGACAGGCTTGACCTTTGACCTAAATTATCTGGTTTACCCATAGAAGTTAATGTTACTGTAATTTTCCTATACTATTTAAAAGTAAAACGGTAAAACACAACTACATTAGTAATTACATTATTTTTCCATTTGTTTCATGTCTACAAATGACAAATAAATGGCAAAAACATAAAGGATGTTTTTGCTTCTGCAAAACAAGACTCTACACACAACAATAACTTTTCATCAAATTCAGATCAAAATTACATATCTCCTCTTCCATTTACACACACAAACATGGCTTTAGTTTAATGTTTAGGATTTGACTCACATCAAAAAGCTGAGTGAGAATGAATTAATATCACATTACACCATGGTTTTGTTATCTAAATTATAAACTATAGTAAATTTCAAGGCAGAGGCCTTCAAAATCTGAATCCACTCTTAATTCTTACTCGCTGGTAGGTATGACACTATGTGGCCTATTAGTTACATTAACTGTTCAGTTGACTACAAATGATTACAAAATCCAGGAATGGAAACTAGATTTAGTTTCCTGAGTTGAGACCTAAGACCAAAGGGTTCTGAGGGTTAACTGAGAAATCCTGCTTTGTGCAATACCTCGCAAGCCAACAGTTCTGAAGTTCAAGTCATCTCACCTTCAGATTCAAGTCAAGTCCTTGTCTAGGTCTTATCCTGATCATAATCTGGAAGTCTCAAATCAAAGAACACTGATTACAAGTTGCAAATTATAGAAATCACAACTAGAATCCAAGTCGAATTCTACATCACTGGCTGACTACATCACTAAAGTGCTTCAAATTTGGATTACATTCTCATTTCTATGCTAAGGTGGCACAAATATAACGCATTTGACCCTTTATTCACCTTCGTCTTCCTTCGTCAGCCGACAACTTCTCAGACCAAATTATCTTCACGAAGGTGGCTTGTTCTGATAGTTTGTTGTTCATGACACTCATGATTCATCCACATGACGTTATTGATTATGATGTGCACATGTGGGTCGTTTCAGAGCGCAGGTATACATCACTGACAGATGTGAGTCACCTACCCACGCAAATGTAAACTATCAAATTAGATGAGGAAAAATCAGAATTGAGTAATGAGGCTTGTACTGTGAATGCAGCCTGTGGTCCTAGATCAGATACACACAGCCGATGGGAATTGATGATGGTGGGAGTGAGGGTGTGACCAAGCAAAGACAAGGAAGCAGCTTCATGGAGTCAAAATGGTGAGTTTAATGACTCACCAAAAGGAACAAACTATTTACAAATCAGTTCTCTGCCTTGTGCAGAGATCTCCCCAACAGCATTCTCATCAACACCAACATATGAACAATCAAGGCAGGTAAGACTGGAATTGGAATTGAGCAAAAAAATCTGAATTAGGCTTGTAATGTGAATGTAGACTTACATGATTTAATAGACTTACATGGTTGCACATGAGCAAACACAATTGCTGTCTTTCAGTTTACTTCTTTTGACAGAAATTATGTTGATGTAGCATATTTTATGCATGTGCAATGGACTGACACATTTGAATCATGTAAATTCAAAGCCCCATTTTTTTTCAGTGTACTGTTACCCAGTGCTGTATCCGTGCTGAATGCCTGCATTTGCTTAATGGGCTCGCCGACAGCCCAGAAGAGCCAGTTCTCCACTAGAGCAGCATTTAATCAAACGCTGTGGAAATGTCAGCATCCTCACCACAGGACGTAGCGTCAGATGGAGCTACGGCAGGATACTGAGGAGAGATGAACAGTTTATCACAGACTCACACACACATACTCGCACGTCCTCATCAGGAGGGCAGAGCTCTTTCATCAGTAGCAGTAGCCTAATTGGAATATTTATGCAGTAATTAGTGGGGTGAAGAAGCCTTGTGCAGTAGCATTGCGCTGCTGGGACTAGAGGTTCACTCTGGTGTCATAGTGAACTGGTCAGAGCAGCATACCAATTAACCCTCTCCACCAGAGAGTAGCTGACCTCTGCTCTCATCTCACAGACACATGACCATACACACACGTTAACACACATACACATACAAACATACAGACACATACACAATGCACTTCTTACTAGAAATACAGTCAGAAATCTCTCTGTTTATTTTTTTTCCAGCATCATTCTTCAGTGTTTACGGGTTTGATTCCTAACTGATCACACTTAGATTAAATGTTGTGTGACAAATGTTGTTATAACTGAGAATGGCCCAAATTATACTTGGAGTATTCGTTCATTAAGTTGGTATCCATTTTTCTATTTAATATTCAAAAGTTTTCTCTTTTTTCAGCCACAAAAATTGTAGCAATTTCATCTGCAAAGGCCTTTAAAGAGAACAGTGTTTGTTAAAACAGTCATTTGCAAAAGTTTGTGCAACACTGGTCAAAGTACGTTTTGTTGATTTTCTAAGTGAAAACAAGTTAACACATTCTCTACAGGGAACATATTTAATTTGGCATTTTCTGCACATTTTAGTCATTTTCTTAACATATTGGGAAAAATAAAACAGGCCACATTTTATGTTTTTATTTTCCCCAGTGTGTTAAATTCAGCAGATGAACTGTAATTTGTTGAAGTGTGTTCTCTGTAGAGGATGTGTTAACTTACTTTTTCTTAGAAAATCAACAAAATGTCATTTGACCGGGGTGCCCAAACTTCTCCATACAACTGTATGTTAAATGTTAAAAATAAATAAAGCATCGCTGGTTTAGTTTAGAGCGCATCATAAAACCATGCCAGGCATGCACGTCCTCTCGCCTTACAATGCGTTACTTTCCACGGTTTCCACAGTTATCCATTCATTAACCCCTACAGAAACTCAAATATCAAAATTAGTCAGAATACCCATTCCTATTTTGAAGTGCTGTTCAAGGAAGCCCTATTTATAACAAATTTGTTTTATTATTTAGTTATTTATTATTTAGTTGCAGGTTTATTACATACACTTACCTTGTATCTACACTCATTGACCATTTTATCAGAAACACCTACCATATTGTTGCACTTTGTAGGTTACAATTACTGACTGTAGCCCATCTGTTGCTGCACAGTTTATTAAGCCCCCTCCTTTTCACCCATCGATGGAAATGAACCGCCACAGCAACAGTTTGTAAAGAATTTGTGATGTTGCAAATGATGTCCACACTGGCCGTTGTAGAACAAATCAGAGCTCTGTGAACTACTGTGCTTTCTAACACTATATAAAAGATACATGACGTATGTGTTACTTATACTCTTGTTTATGGTTTTTCTTGTTCAAAAAGGAAGTTGGTGACACAAACTTAAAAAAATTCCTGGATTTTTGACCTGGTGAGATCACATTCTTAAATGCAGCAACTGTGTTGAGAAGTTATGCTATTAACTGATAAGAGCAAATTCAACAGCAGAATAGCCCCTTTTTGTGTCAGCCTTAAAGTAGGCCTAATAGTGTTTATAGTAGATTCTAGGCTTTACTTTAGGGCTAATTCCTCACCCATCAAGCATTGCTCTGAATAAATGCCAGTACCACTGGTACAGATTTCTCTTCCTTTGCCGCTGGAGGGCTATCTCTTTATGCAGGTCTCTCCACCTTTATCTCCAACCCCAATTAAACTTGCCTAATCCAGCTAATCAGAGTCTTCAAGACCATCTGGCCATTAGAGCCAGGTGTGTTCAATTAGGAATTGAGGAGGGTAGCTGTCCAGCAGCAAGATTAGAAATATTAGCACTGGTGTTTATTCACCACACTGGTGTTTATTCACCACAAGCATTTCTCTGGTCTAAGATACCAGCACTTGCTTTTTCACTCTAGGAGCATTTCTCAGGTCTGGGAATACCAGCGCTTGCTTTTCTTCTTTAGGAACGTTTCTCTGGTTTGAGATACCAGCACTTGCTTTGTTCTTGTGGAACATTTCTCAGGTCTAAGAGTACCAACACTTGCTTTCTTCTTGAGGAGTATTTCTCTGGTATGCTATACCAGAATTGGCCTTCCCGCTCCACTAGCATTTACTTGATCTGAGATACCAACGCTGACTCTGATTTTCCTTCTGCAGCAGCATTTCTTTGTATCAGATACCAGCACTGGCTTTTCTTCTCACAGAGCATTTCTCTGGTCTGAGATACCAGCACTGGCCTTTCTTCTCCGAATTGACATTAGCGCCAGCAGCTTGACGGCTAGCAGGCTAAATAGCGGAGTGATGGACGTGAAGCTGCAAAATTATGATCAACTTGAGTCATCCCAGCATAAGGCTGTTATTATGGGTTGTGAATAATTGCTCTGAATGGGCATATGTTATGAGCCAGCTTGCTCTTTTATCGAGCTCTTAGTGGAAGATAAAGCGGCATGCTCTCGCTGGGCTCCTAATGAGCCTCTGGCAATATTCCGTCTGCATTGTTTTGCTCCCTCCTCCAGAGTGCACGTCTGTTAAGGGCCCTAACTGTGGCTCTCAGAGCAGTGGGAGTCCGCACAGGCCAGATTGTCCAGGCTGTTGCTTTTCTTCACCTGTACCTGCCCAAGGCTCTGTGTGTGTGTGCGTGCATGTGTGTGTATGCGTGGCTGTTGGTGTCAAGTCTGGGTTAGAATGTGTCCGCTCTGCTACGCCTGATTAAGGAATCGATCGGCGCTGTGTGTGTGCATGTGTGTGTGACTGCCTCTGTGTGTGAACAGAGGAAAATCAGAAATCTGTAGTGGCTCGCTCTTCCTATTTCTCCCTCTCTCTCTTTCTTCTCTCTCTTCTCTCTCTCTCTCTCTCTCTCTCTCTCTCTCTCTCTTGCTCTCCATCCTTTCCCTTTCTCTCTCTCGCCCAGCCCACTCTTCTTTCCTATTTGCGGACTGAGAGGTGTGCAGAAGTAGACAGGTCAGGGTCCACTGGGCTGTGAAATGTTCTTCATAACAGTTGACTCATGTGCATGTGGAGGGAGGTAGGCGGGGGGCATTCAATGGTGTATATGTTCATATTTTTGTGTACTCTATGTATGCTGAGTTGCCACTTTGCTCCTGCATTCTTGTGATCATTGTCTATTGTGCGGTAGCCAGTTTCACATTTTGGCCACTAAAAGTTGCCTTGGAAATTTTTTTGCGTTTTGCTTAACTGCATCAAATCTGATTTTGTGAGAATTTGGCAACTGTAACCGCTGTGACTTTAGCACGCATGACAACAAGTGTTTTTATTAATGGAAAACTTTAATAAATTTTGCCTTTTACAAAACAACATCTGACTGATTTACTGAAGTATGCTTGTTTATTGTAAATGCAATGTGTATACAATAAACATTTATAATTTTGGTCACAAATTCTTAATTTTAGTCACTAGATTGAGTGGCTTGAGTTTCCAGTGCAAATTTTATATCTGTCAGAAACACCTACCATGTAGGTGCACTTTGTAGGTTTACAGTTACTAACTGTAGCCGAGCTGTTGCTGCAGTGTATCAGTCCTCCTCTGCATATTCCATCAGTGGAGAGGGACCACCACAGAATCACCACTGTCCAGATATAATTTATCTAGTAATATTTTTCTGAACCTGTTTCAGGTTTAGATTTCACATTTGTGTTCTTACAGACTTTACCCTGTGTTCTCCCACTTTAGTTTTTCTGCTTGCTTTATTCCTCATCTTTAGATTCATCACCTTAAAATAGCTTTTAATCTGGCATGCTTGAGTGCTGTTGACAGAGGTCTTCGCTTGTGAGAAAATGTAAGTAAAAAAAAAAAAAGTGAATCGTGTCAGGAGAGACAAGACAGTTCAGTGCAGCCAGAAGGACATTTATATTTAATTTTGCCCAAATATTTTTATATGTAATATTTTATATGCATTGAAATAGAGCTTTAAGATTAAGTCAGCAACAGTGAAGGTTAACACTCTGCAATATCAGCACTGCAGCGCAGTATGGAAAGCTTATCCAGACTAGAACACGTTTGGGAAGTTGTTTGGAAGCATTGTGTGAAGGATAAACTTGTTCAAGTGGAATTTAAACTTAATTTTAGACAGTTGATTATTTTGAGATATTATTATTTTAGCTTTTTTTATTTTATTAGTCTGTTAACTAATGATAGGTATTGATGTATTGGGTATTGGTGATGATGTGGTGATTTGGGTCAGTTTTGGACAGAACCTTATTATACTTGGGTCATTTTCAGACTTTGATGTGGTTCGGGTCGGGTCAGGATTTTATCTCCAGTGCTGACTATAAATATTGCACATGTACCCTGCCATTGAAAATGGCTTTTAGAATATATGTTTATGGCATTAAAGATATTTTGTAAATGTCATTTTTTATGTAATATCATAATAATGTAAACTGTGATGCATTTTTTATACTGGAACATGCTTATTTCAGTTTCACTGGTGAATTGAGAAAAGTCAGCCAACCAAAATATCTAGCCAACAGTGGTCCTGTGGTCAGGACTAGATGATGATTAGCCTAACTGTGCATCAACAGATGTGTTTCTGTCTCTAACTGTGCATCTGCAAAGTAAAATAACAGTGTTGGTGTGGCTAGTAAATGTATGTATATATGTGCATGTGGGATTGATGGTCAGTTTGAGATTTTTCCCCTGTCTCACTCTGCAAGCTGAACAAGGCTGAATGAATGAATTTAGACTGACCCTGTGTGTTCTCTTTAATCATTCTAGCTTGCCCACCATTGGCCTTCATCACTCCCGCTGTCTCTGTTTGAAAACGGTGATTGTGGATTAATTACACTGTGATTTGTTTCACCTTCTCGCTGCAGTGCATAAGGGAGTTGCTATCGATATTTCATTATGTGTGCATAATAAAAGGCCGCTGGCCACTGTTGAGCTGTGGATCTGGCCACTGCAGTAACATGCACATGCTGCTTTAATGAGCGGTCAGGCCGGGCCAAAGTGTTCCGCTGGAGGTTAAGTGCTTTGGAGCGGCCCCTCTAAAGAGCCTCGGACCTGCCTGCCTCTTAAATACACTGACCACATCAGAGGGAAAGAGGGAGTTTGTGTGTAAGGGGTGTTGAAATGTACAATGTGAAGGTGGCAGTTCAGCTACATTGATTTTGGAAAGTTAGAATCAGCTAAAATATTTAATAAGGTATGTGCTCATTTTTCACCATTGATCTGCATGTGTAACAGAATATATACATTTTATATTTATATAAATAATGTTTATAGAAATAAATACAGATTTTATGTATTAAAGATTATGAGAGTGTACGTGTAGTGTGTTCATTGTACTATGCAAAAGTCAGAGACTACCATTTTATTTATTTAATTTCCAGTCATTTAAGAACAACTTATTCATTTTTCAGCATCAGAAAAGAAAGCAGAAAACATGTAATCAACAGAAAATTGCATGTAAGTCTCAACAACTACATTTTTCAATAGATGCAAGAGTGGAGCTTGATTTTCTCCTCTCTCAAAGATAAAAGCTTTAAGTGCTGTTCAAGTGATGGTTACAGGGTACTGCTTTGAAAAGTATTCAAAGCATGAAATTAGTTTATTATATTTGATTATTAATTAAATTCATTAATAAGCAGTTATAACAAGCAAATAAACAGAGCAACAGTGACCTGTTGTTTGCCTAATAGTAAACCCACATTCATACTGTTTAACCTCAGATTTTGATGTTTACTGAACAGCTCACTTTTGCCCTTTTTATTAGTATAACTGCTTATTAATGCTTTGTAAAGTGTTATGACCTAACTAATAACCACTAATAAAATAATTTCAAACCATTCATACATTCTTATTCTAAAGTGGTCACGGTGACAGATTTGGTGGTCTACTAGGTCCTGCATCGTTGTTAGGAGTTAAATTTTCTTTTAACCTTTATTGTTGTTTTTGAACTAGAGTTTTGGAAACTCCTGTTCACACTTTTCCACTTCACTTTCTCCTTCCTTGTGCAAGTGGATTATTTTATATCTAATCTCATCAGAAATATCTCCTTCAGTCGTTTCAGATGTACATGAGAAATTTGCAAAGCAAATGAGGTGTGTTTAGGTAGTTGCTTTCGTGAATGTTAGGGTTGTTTATATTTGTAGTTTGGTTCCGTTGGTCCATACCAAAGCAGAAAATTACATGTCGCATTTTTCAACATATTTCACATCAAAAGAAAGTAAACAAAAGTAATATGGGTAAAGGGTCACAACTGATTGGACAGATTTTCTGATGTACAATAGCTGTGATGATGTCCACTGAACTTTCTGAATCAGGCTGTTCTCTGTTCTATCTGGGCTCGTTGTTTTTATTTATCTTGTTTTAACTGTCGTGTGATATTAAAGCAATAAGCCATGAAACTCCCTGCGCTGCTGCGCTTTTGCACATTGCAAAGCAGGGTGAGATTCATGTAACCGCCTCGAGTGGCTTACTGCTTTTACAAAGCAAAGAAACCTTGGTGCCTTAATATAATGTAATTTATGTGTGCAGTCATATATGTATATCGAGTGTTTTATAATGACTTTAAACTTGCCTCAGCCTCATTTAAAAACTGAAACTATCTGTTTTATGATTGCCGATTCAGAGCTTATGAAGAGATGATGAAACATGCATCAAAACAGCATCAGAAACTCGTCTTTTCAACATACCAAAAAAGTTCTGCTGAGAGGAGACGACAGTTCATTCTGACTTTGGTCAAGTCTGGTTTAGATGTCTTTGCCGTTTGGCATTCATAGATCAAATGAACTGTACCAGAGTTTGTTACAAAGTGAACCAAGACCAACCTGCTTATTAGGTGTGCACCAGAGTTCTGATGGCAACATTCTCACTTGCTCTAACGAACTGCATTAACAAAGCAGTCGCACCAGGTTCGCTTTAATCGAACCAAACCTGCCAAGTCTGAATGCACCATTAGTGTCACAATTAAAGGGAACATAATGTCAGTGATCTTTTGGTAACAGTTTTGTTGGGAGGACACAGCTGTAACTGGTTGGGTTTAATGCTGGAAGAATGGAAGAGTAAAAGTGGCAGTAGAGTGCACAAAAGGAAAAAGTGGACAAATTAAATACTGACAGATTTGATATGTAGTGTTGGAGGCTTTTGTACTGTATATGAGCAGGTTAGTGTGAACGGTCAGCAGGATCCCCATGACTGTACTCACTCCTGTCCTTGACATGCTTGCCTGCTTTTCATGCAAAGGCAGCCTTTAGTCAATAGGATTAATGAGGCAGGAGCTGAGAGACACTTTGGCAGTTCTCTGCTTCTTTCCGGTGTGGAATCACTTGAATCAGACAGAGAAAGAATTTCAGCACCATGGACAGCAAACAGCTTTGGCCTAGATGTCGGAGAGGATTTTTTTTCACTGCATTCAGGGCCATAAATACGGTGAATTATGCCAAATGTTCATTTTTGAGTCGTGGGTGCCGACTGCTAGACTGCATTTAACTCAACAAATCATTTTTATTCATCTTTGAAGGGCAGAAATGTGTTTCACTGCTGCAGGTTAAAATGGACAAAACACTATTAATAACATGCAGTTTAATTAAAATGCTGAATAAGGCCACAATATGTCTTAATGTAGTAATGTTATAGAAACCAGCAGGGATATTCTTGTGGGTATCCAAACTGTTCTTAGAATTTGTTTACTTAATTACATATTTGAATAAGGCATGTGCAGTTTCAAATAAAAAAATAAAATAGTGTATTGTGTATTTAACAAAAATGATTATAGTCTTTAACTACAGAGAGCTGTAGGTCATGCAAGGCAATGAATTTTCTCATTTTTCAGTTATACTTTGCACTTTGGCTCTGTTGTTTGTCAATTTTTTCATCATTTCTATAACTGTGGCTACAGATGGCGTCAGAAGTCTAGTGGGGACTTTCCTTTCTGCTTCTGTTGTTTTACCGTGTTCTGCGTATTGAGCAGAATGTTGTATTTTCAAGTGGAATCAAATCAGTAGTAGAGAAGTCTACCACCTCTCGATACTTAGCAAGAACACTGGTTACAAATTACTTGTGCAATATCCCTCATAGAAACTGTGAAATGGCTCCACATATTCAACATCTCTACTGTTGATCTGCTGCTCAAACTGTTTGAACACATCTATGCTGATTGGTGTTGCAGAACGAAGGAATAACAACGTTTTCAATCACTGTTTCTCATCTTCATTAGCATTCAAGGTATTTGTAAAGTCTGTACTGATAATTGACAAACTTTGACATTTTGTTGTAGGCCTACTTGTTTCCTAAAAACTGACATTGCCATTTTTGACAATTTTTTTGGCCGAAAATGTTCAGTGGGCATAATTTCAGTGCATCCTTAACTTTTTTTTATTTATTAATTTATTTATAATATGTTTTTTATTATGAAATTATAAAGTTATAAAGTATAAATTTGGGATATTCTAATACTATATGTTTATAAAAATGCGTGTGTGTGTGTAAGTGTGTGCTTTGCTGTACTCTGTGTTATAGTTCTTTTTCCCCTTTGTTGTTTGCAGAAAGTGTCTCAGTACACACTGATAGTACAGGCCACAGACATGGAGGGCAGTCTGAGTTTCGGCCTGTCCAACACAGCAACTGCGCTAATCACCGTCACTGACATCAACGACAACCCTCCAGAGTTCGACTCCAAAACGGTGAGTAGCTTCATTTCCAAACTGCTCCCTGCTGTTTGCGCACTGTCCAGCCTGCAGGTGTTGAAAGACTACAGAAACTCCTTACTTCAGTAAGAATATCACAACTGTAATGGTAATTCACTAGAATATAGATAATATAGATAACATGGAAATTTGAGAAAGTGAAAGGTGAGAAACTACACAAGTAATTACTTGAAGTTACTTTAGGTTAATATTTGTCTTACAGAAAGCAGGTCCAATCTTGGCTAGGGTTCTCTAAGTTTATTGGCTACTTAAAAGTAAACAGATTAAGGCTTATTACAGAGCTGTCATGTTATTCTTGTTATTCTGAAAAATCAAAGAACAAGAATATGCAAGCTCAATTTTGCTGGACCACCATCAGCTGCATGTTATTTGTGTAACACAAATGTCTAGGGTAGAGGATACAAAAACTTTTTAGTCCACCAGCCTATAGTGTCTGATGGATGTCCACTTAGATTTTTTACAATTTTTTGACACTTTTTGTCAATACATATTCATGCTACTACCACTAATAATAATCTGAAATAATAAAGCAAAAAGACAAAATGTGTAATAATAATTCTGACATGCTCTATCCACTGCTATTTTATGAAGAAATCCATGAAGACTGTTTTAGTTAGCTCTCTAGCTAGGTCTAAATTAGCAGACTCAAGGACTGTCATTAGCATGATAATACCTCCACTTGCAGAAATGTCTAAACTTAACTACAGTTGCACAGGATCATGTATCAAGTCAAGCAAATGTACCTTTCTCTTAAGAGTGTATAAATAATAAAATAAAATATGAGCAAAAACCACATGTTCTCTAGCCATTTGTATATAGGCTAATAGTGTTAGCACTAGAGCTTTTAAGCTAGCTATTGTTACATTGGCAAACTTATTACAAAATGCTAATTATAAAAATAGTGATCAACACATCAAAATACTATTAAAGCTTACATTCTAGTGCATGTAGAGGTCGTGTGCTAGTGCTCGATAAGTTTATCCTCACCTGAAAGAGTTAAAAATTGCTATATACTGAAGGCGAGAATATCCAACTTTAGTCAGACACAGCCCAAGCTCAGATAAACTCTGTACTCACAGCTGTGTTACTGCTCTATCAGAAACAGCTTTTGTGTTTTTTGTCTGACCCATGACATATTCCAATGAATGTCTTCTGCTGTCTTTTATTATGTGTATATTAGCCCTACATTTAATGTATGAATATGAGGACAATGACATGGCTTTATTTAATTGTAGTGTATAGCACCACTTTTTGTTTGTCTTGGGCAGTGCCTGCACATGTGCCTTTCAACAATAGCTATTGGTCGGTCAGTCAGTCAGTAAGAGACTTTCATAAGAGATTTTCATAGGCTGGCAGTCTGGAAAAAGAAAATAGTAAAAGAACACAGTATCTACTTAGATTAGTTAGCCAGCTTTCTGATTGCTTTCTTGGGTTGGAAGCTGTGAAAAGCAGAATCTTTAACCAAACTCAGGTAAAAGTGAATTGACTCTAATTTAGTTATACTTAATAAAATACTATTACTCATGAGGTAGGGGTTTTGAGTTTTAGAACTGATCATAATAATATTCAGTGAAGTGTGTGCTTATGTTTGACCCAAAATGAAATTCTCAGGCTATTTAAATCTATAAAAAAGACTTTTTCTTCCAATCATGTTTGTGCATTTTTTTAAAAATAACCACACCAAAAAAATGCATGTCCTAAAGAACTGTAATTGAATCAAATAGTGAGGTCAGTGATCTTCATGTCCTGGAGAAAGCTTGTGAGCTAGCTAGCGAAACACTTTGGTTGGCTAATGGTTTTTGGTTTCTGCATGTAAAATGTTGCAGAAAACACACATCTTTTTGCTTAATTGGAGTTTTTTTTTTTTTATGCAGGGCTTTTTTGCCATGCTAACTTAATGGTTCAGTGGTACTAACTTAATGGTACATCGGTGGACTAATGACAAGTCTGTTGGACAATGTTAACAAGCACAGTATTGCCCCCTACTTTGAGCTCAGTCCTCATTAAGCAGTGGATTGGTTTAGAAGTTTCACACTCAGATTGTTTCCACCCTAAAAAGTGAACGTTCCCACCCACATTTAGCCTATGATCTCTCATGGTTGTCGCCAGATGTTCTCGTTACCAGATCATGTCTGGCCCTGTGAGACTGCTCTGTAACAGGATGTACGTTTTACCACCTCTGCCAGTCTGTCAAGGAGACGCACACGTTCAACTTGTGGCCTCTGAGCTGTGCGTGAAATTCTCAGCGTTCACACAATATGCATGTAGGAGGCAAAATAGGACAGACAGAGAGAGAGAGAGAGAGAGAGAGCGCAAGAGCTTGTAACTGAGAGAGCTAACAGATCAGACACACTCTTTGTTGTCTCTCTCTCTTTCTCACCCCATTCTCTCTGTTTTGTGCTGGTGCCAGTATAGCCTCAGGTGGCTGTGGTTTGTCTGCAGGCATCTGGCTCCTACCCTTCTCACACACACACACACACACACACACACGCACACACACACACACACATTGCTCCTAGCCCTGCTTTTCACGATGTTTGTTTCTGTCAGCCTTCATCTCCCTCTCTCTCCTTCTCTCTCACTCTCGCTTTTACCATCCATCTCTCTCTCTCCCACTTGCGCTTTTTCTCTCATTCTCTGTGCCTATCCATCTCTCCTATGCCATTTATCTCTCTCTCTCTTTCTTTCTTTCTCTCTCTCTCTCTCTCTCTCTCTCTCTCTTCTCTCTGCCCCTTCCCTCCCATCTCTCTCAACATCCATCTCTTCTGCTCTTGCTTTTGCACTCATTCACTAATAGCCTCAGGCTTGTAACATAGCATTTGGCATTGTATGATTTTAAATTATTTCTACCTTATTTCTCTTTCCTTCCATTTTAGCACAAAGTTTTTATCGTCAACAAGGACAGTTTCCGAACAGGTACTGCAGTTGACTCATGTATTTTAACATGGTCACAGATCAGCTAAAATACAACTGAAATATAATTATAAAGACACAGTTTTTGTTTTCTTTTTTTACAACTGCATAGTTTTCATAGTTCAAATATTCAGGAAGAGAATTAACCTATTCATGCTCCGCCCACAAATGCATTCTTTGACATAAATGGTTTGTGAGGTTGAACAAATAATATCACCATAATGAAAAAATTGACCACACATTGTTTAGTGTCGTCACTACATAATGTTGAATTTTCTGTTTTAATGCTATGCCAAGCTTAACCGTGTTGTTGTAGCTAATTACAGGGACTTCTATGCAAACTGGCTGAGCTATTAGGTTATAGAAGTGTGTAATAAAACGTTGGGCCTGCAGGTGGGCCCATGTAAGGGGTTAATTTTGGTGCTAGAAATACACCACAAACAAGGGTACATCCCCTCTAAATCCCACCCACAAATTTCTCTAGTTCATGCTCTTTTAACATCTGGAGTTATCAGTAACAAAGTAACAGAGTAAAAAAAGCTAGCGAGTGAAATGCTATCACTGGCTAATGGAACTGTTTTTCCCTAATCAGAATTAGAATCACTTTATTTCATCAAGTATGTTACACATACAAAGGATCTGTTTTGGTTGTTGCATGCATGTATGATATGTAACATTCTGAATAGACCAGATAAGCACATAGACTGTTAATAAATATTTAACTAAGGGACAATAAGTCTACATTCCCACTCATATTTCAATCTTAACTGTTATCATTTTAGCTATTTATTTTGTATATGTGAAAGGTTACACTGTAACTGTAGATTAGGTGTAGTATTTTGTCATGTATTCAAGCTAACATTAGCATGCTGGCAAATTTGTTGTTGTTTCAAGCTAGTCTCCTGGGGGCAGACATGATTTTGTATCGACAATGTCCAAGGACAACCATACGAACTTTCATGAGATCAAAAATGGCCCTGAGAGACTAGTTGGAAACAACAATGAATTTGCCAGCATGTTAACTTTAGCTTGAATACATGACAATAAATTATACCTGATCTGTCATTACAGTGTAACCTTTCATGCATTCAAAATAAGTATCATTTGAAAAAGATAACACACTCCTCTAGACAAAACTGAACATGTGTTCACTGGGAGACTAAAACCCCTCGTAAGTGAGGTACAGCTCAGAGTACTAAAAGTGTATGGGTCTTTCAGAGCCCTTTACATGGACAGTAAGGTTGATGGCTCTTGAAGATGCTGTAGCAGGTGGGCATCTTAGAGGGACCTTTGTTTTGAATTTGAATTTGACCTTTGAATTGATTCCATTTAAATAACAGATAAATCAAATGACATCTTCTATCTGTTCCTCTCCACATGTTGCTCTCACTAGCTCTCTACATGGTTCTGGTCCACTAATGTAGCTCTTTTTAGCTGTGCTTTAACTTTGCCCCCGCTCAGCTCTACCTGTCTAGCAGTGCAGTAGCATTTGAACTGTCTGCCTCTGTTCTGTTTTAAATCAATGTTTGCTGGGATGAGGGAGCAATAAAACTAATACATTTTTTCTAGCTTTTGCCATAGCTTTGGTATTTCTCTAATTCGGGGCTGCCTAAAGCCAGAAAGATGCCCTGTTCCTAGTGCTACTACATACAATATTTTTTTACAACTTATATACATATTTTTTAGGATTTTAAGTACTTGTAGAAATAAAACATATAGTGTAATGTTCAGAATGTATATTTGCTTTAATCTATGTTCATTAACACCATGCATCACTGTGGCTCCTATGTAAGTTTCTCCATGGATACATGGCAATGTATGGAAAAAATAAGGCAAAGTAGTTACTAGCCAGCCGTCATGCTTGACATGGCACTCTCCTCAGGACTTCCACAAAAATATAAAATGTATCATTCTGTAAAACTCGCTGTACCAAAGGAAATGATGTAGGTCTTACATTCATTATAGAAAACCTATAAATAAATATGGCACCTCTGCTCAAGCCCTTAGGTCCAATCCCATTTCTTATTTTTACCCCTACCCCTTGTTTTCAAGTGTCACCTTGCCCCTTGGAATTGAGTTACAAGAGGGAGTGGTTGAAATGTTCCTCTATGAAATGGGAGCCTTAAGTAAAAAATAACATTACTTCATTAACAGGCTACTAGCGCTGCTCTGTAGGCGACCCTGCCAGTCTGCAGTGATAGCAGAGAAGGGTATTGTTAAAGTTCAGCAACCTTACTGTTGGGCTTTAGTTAAATTTAGAGGATCAGAAGCTTTCAAAAAGGGGGACGCGATCAGTATGTATTGTCGCCCATCCCTAATTTTTTGGTGATATGAAGCTGAAGTCAGCTATTCGCCAGCTTTTTGTTCAAATTTTCCCGTTCCACCTTAAATGGTGCTGCAGTTCTGACGCTGTTGGACACCTAAGGTGCCAGAATGTAACCACTGCACCATTTAAGATGGAACTTAGTTAGCTAGCTACTGAGACATCAGCATACTACTAGCGATTTTTTTATGCTTGTTATAAAGAACTGGACCAAAATACATTGAAACGACATTAAACTAATATAATACAATGGTTATTGTAATTTTTAATGGAGTAAATGCTCACATTTGCGGGTTTCTGTGGTCTCTCGTGCAGCCATCTTGCTGGTTGTTCTTTTTTTTCTCATAACACTCCGTTTGGAGTGTGTCTTTGAAAAACCTCTGTTTGGAGGAGCATGCAGCCCTAACACTCTGCCCTACCCCTCTATCTCAACAAGAATCGGGACACCCTACCCCTAGGCGTGAATGAGCAAAATGGAGGGGTAAAGGCTAAGTGGTAGGGGCTAGGGGTGAAATGGGTTTGGGCCATAGTTCTGTTTTCTTGTAGTTCTGTTGTTGTGCTCCACTATAGCTCTGTCTTGCCTCTTGGTCTAGTTCATCTTAGCTCAGTTTTGATTTATGTAGTGCCTTTCTGACAGTCATGGTTGCTTTACAATATTTTGAATAAGCTGGAATCTGTTTAGGCTTCCCAAAAATAGAACTCTAAGTGTGAGGAGAGTGTGAACCAAGGTTTCAGCGTTTCTCTCACCAGGTCAGGGTGAAAGAGGAGCAACATTGTGAAGCTAATGAAAAGGGCTTTTAGTAAATACTTCATATGAGGGTCAAAGGTGTGGGAACACAAACTGTGCCAAGATTGTGAGCATTAGCAGGGGGTTTAAACAGTTCAAAAGCCAATTTTGAGAGCAACAAGCAAAATTTTGTCTGGAATTAATTTAAGACAGTTGCAGTTTGTCCTACATATTAAATCATAGATACATTCAGGGGTGTATAAAATATAAATAACAATATACAATAACACAACACAATAATAATATAAAAATTGTGTTCTATGTAACAGTTGAGGCTAAGACTGAATCACCAAATAAATCTGGCCAAGGGGAAACATATATGATGAAAAGAAGAGGGCCTAGGACTAATCCTTAAGGCACACCTCTGTCTCTAATGTTGTAGCAGTTCTGCCCTCTCTAGCTGTAGTGTCCTAACTCTCTACCTATGCAGAGTCTCTGACTCTCCTCAACTCTTGTTGCCTTGGCTTCAGTGCAGGAGTGTTTCAGAGTGTTGGCTGGTGCTGTCAGGTGTGTGTGTGTGTGTGTGTGTCTCTGTGCTTTGTCTCTGTGTGACAGAAGCAGTGAACAGGACAGAGCACAGAGCAGGGAGAGCACTTTGTGAGGATGAAAGCAGAGGTGTCCAGGCAGCATCTTTAAAACATACCAGCCTAAACACACCCCCCCCACACACACACACAGGTTATTATTAACATTATTACTATCCAATACATCCATCCATCCATTATCTAAACCGCTTATCCTTCTGGGTCGCGGTGGGGTGCTGGAGCCTATCCCAGCTGTCATTGGGCGGAAGGCAGGATACACCCTGGACAGGTCGCCAGTCCATCGCAGGGCAGACAGACATACACATTCACACACTCACTCACACCTAGGGGCAATTTAGCGTGTCTGCATGTTTTTGGACTGTGGGAGGAAACCGGAGTACCCGGAGGAAACCCACGCAGACACGGGGAGAACAGGCAAACTCCACACAGAAATGACCCTGGTCACCCAGCCGGGAATCAAACCCAGGTCCTTCTTGCTGTGAGGCAACAGCGCTACCCACTGCGCCACCGTGCCGCCCCTATCCCATACAGTAACTGAAAATTAACATCTTATTGTGACCAATACCTATATCATAAACCAGTAATTGAAAATAAATATTTAAATGTTTTACATTACTTAATGTTGATATTTTACATTATTAAGCTGACACTAAAAGTGTCTAAAGCCTTTCATAACAGCAGGTGATTAAAAATTCCTTAAAAAAATTAAGAAGATAGATAGATAGACAGACAGACAGACAGACAGATACTTTATTGATCCCGAAGGAAATTTACATGGATGAATGTATTGCTCACCTTTTAGCACACATAGGAGTTCAGCTGATGATGAGACTCGCAGGCAGACATACACAAAGCTAATGTTCTTTTTGCTTGGTTTTGCTGCAAACTAGAAGCTTGACAAAAGTAACGGTGGACAGCAATAATTGCAAAGCAGTGATTTGAGGGCATACCGGACGAAAAGTTCCACCATGCAGAGTCGCAGAAAAATGTCAATAAACATCAAGCTCAAACTCATTTTGCACTCTATTGGCATATATTTAAAGAAATAAAACATCAACATAATTTGGTGAGTAAATCATATCATATTATCTAACTTGACTCTCTGTTTATTAAGCTTACGGTACAAGGTGAAATAAGTTACTGGGCCACGTCACCTACTACAGCTTTTTGTGGGTTTAATTCTGAGTTTAATTTAATGCAGTAGCAGCTGAGGGGTGCGCATTACAGGGCAGTGCTGTGTGTATAACCTTAAAAAAATGTGGTGGGTCTTCTTCTGCAGATGTATTGATAACAGATAAGCAGAGACGATTCACGAGCCCCAAGAACACAGGCCTGTAGGCAACCACATACCCTGCATACATAGACGCTATGTCACTGATTGGCCATCAGCACATTGCCCATTCCTAATTACTACCATTAGACCTCTCATTATTACCTGTATTGTTACCTCATCCCTTGAAACACTGCTTTAAAAAAGGGTAAACAAGACTAAATTAACTAAAATTAAAAGAGACAGAAAGACAGAAAAGGAGAGGAAGAAAAAAATAGAGAGAGAAAGCACCTGTCTCCTTACAGCCCATCTTTTCTCAGAGAAAATCACGCAATCATGCACTCAAGCCCACTTTGCCCTCTATCTCAGAGGCTGAGAAAGAAGGGGGAAGGAGAGAAAGGGAAAGGGAGGGTGAGAATGACAGGCAAAAGTCAGGTGTGTTTGTATGTGTCAAGAGGAAAATAGCTCTTTAATGTTAAAGAAACATTTCACTCAAAAAAGCTGATATGGCTAATGACAAATGAACACGAATAGAAAACAGTTAGCATAATCTCATTTTCAGGAAGCTAATTGACCTTTCCTTGCTTCCATTAATTTCTAACAACAGTAGCACTGTCACAACATTTCTTTCTCTTTGTAGGTAAAGTACTGAAATGTCAGGTTTTTGCAGCGACTGCACATTTTGTTCCTAAGACAAGGATTCTAGGTTAAAAACCGATTAAAAATTCCAAAACGCTGCTCTGTGTCAGTCTAAACTCTCTGTATGTTTTTTCTCCTTACCCTCTCACTCCCATTTGCATGGGTAGATTGAGCACTGTGGCAATGATCAGTGAGTATTTGCATATGACAGCAGCCTGAAAGACTGAACATCTTTCCGCAGGAGACGCAGAGAAACGTGAGCAAGCTAATTAAGGCAGATTGCTGGAGGGGATGTAAACCATGCAGATATATTAGTTCCGATTTTAAAGACACCAGTATGTTTTATTCATTTCAGATGGGGAGGAAGCTGCTTGAAGGTAGAATTCACCAGCTGTGGTAGAAACACAAATACAGCAGCACTTTCCACATCTTGTTAAGGCACACAACAGTAATGATGGTAATGATATGATGATGATGATGATGATGATGATGATGATGATGATTCATAACCTTCCATATGTAAATTTCGGCAGATTTGCTGTCATGAGATTCTGGTTTTAGACTGCGGAAAGAAATGAGATCTAAACATGGCTATTATAAACTACATACTGTCTTCTCATGTTACATGTATTCTGTCAAAAGTGGATTTTCAAGCATGTATCGACCAAAAGAACCAAAATTAAGGTACACTGATAATAACTCCAACTGCATTTTTACTGCAGCTAAGTGTCATATAAAAAGCAATAAGCCACAGGAGGCCATCATCAGAGCAATTGTAAGAGGTATTTTTTAGACATAACACCAAGGAGCCTTAAGTGCCTTAATTGCTTTTATAAAACAGTAACAAAACACAGTGATAAAATACACCAGTGTTCAATAAACAATAATAAGTATTATTAGTTATAATTGCAATTAACAGTTCTTCCCACTGTTAGTTCATTAACAGTGGGCTATGGTTGCTAAGCAACATAATGGTTAAAGGTTGCTTCATAAACAAGTGACATGACTGATGTGTTTTTAGTACAGCAAGGTGTTTCAAGTTGGGGGTGATGACATTTTAAAAAGCATGTACGTGATGTGACATCACACAAAATGATTTGCCATTTTCATTTGACTTTTTAAAATAATTTACATCAAACAGAACATGTTCTACAATGTGGCGAGAGACGACAGTACATACATATAGCTGAAACATCAAACCACTGATGCACCCTGCTCTCACACTTTATGCAAATGTGCTGAACAGCGACCAACCAGATTCTTGATATGTCATGCCGTTATTATGAAGTGCAGATTACTATTAGTAATTATTATTATATTTTTAGCAGCACCCCCAATTCCTGTTTCCCTGTAACTTACAGGGTATATTAATACAAATGTGCAGAAAGAATGTGCAGGTTTTACAATCCCATGTAGCACTGACTCTTATCATTATCTGCCTCTTATCTACTCACTACTTTATATTGAAAAATAGATTTTAAACAAAGTTGCTTCTTTCTTCTTTCTCTTCTTACAAATCCAGCTGCATTTTAACAACAACTCTATATTTCGTGGCATACTAAATAATGACATATTGACATACTGCTGATGTCATCTTGTAAGACATTGACAAACACCACCGGATCAATATACTACAAGTAGTTTTTGCAAATTGGCTTCTTTGATAACGGCAATGAAGCAATACACTCATACTAATGTGGTTGCACTGAGCCGGGCTGCACCTTGTATTTGTGTGTTTGCAGAGTTAATATCAGTAGTAGTTTTGTCACCCGGTTTGCCATTAATAATTTCTACTAGTAAAACATTCTTACATCCATGAGTTAATCCTGACACCACAATGTTTTTGAGAGTGTTACTTGAATCCAAAAGTATTTACTGAATGGCTTTTTGTCAGTGGTAGCTTACAGAAAACATAACCTGTTTAACTTTACCAAATTCAGTGAAACCTCAGTAAGTGGTTCTTTAATTCTTTCAATCATCATTCTTTTTTAGTGTATCATCAAACTTGCATATGAAAAGAATTATCAGATATTTGTATTTAATTACTACTTAATTAAGGAATAATCCATGACATTTTACTCATGTAGGTAGAAAATAAATGAAAATTAATGGTTCCTCCTGAAGGAAAGAAACAGAGGTAAAAGAAAAAAAAGAAAGGGCAGCAGGAGAGAGAGAGAGATAGAGGTGATGGAATAGTGATGTGACACGTTGCTTGCTTGCTTGGCTTTGATTGGTGGTTTTCAGTCCAGGGAAATTGAATGTGATAACTATCAGCAATGAGAAAGAACATCCTCTCTCTCTTGCTCTCTCTTTCTTACTCTCTTCTCTCTCACATAGGTTTTTTTGTACAATGCAAGGACACGCGTTCATTCATGTGCCCCATGTGTATTATATATGTATAGGTACCTATATGTATCTCCATCATATATAAAGTCAGAGACCAGCCTTCATTTATTGAATTTCCTGTCAAAACAGCCATTAACTTCAAGTTATTCATTTTCAGGAGGTTTTTCTGAGGAGGTTAGATATAAGATACTCCACTTATTTAAAGAAGGAGAAAGTCAAAGGAAAATGGGTGAAAAAACAGGAGTTTACAAACCTGGAGTTTAAAAAATGATTAAAAGTTATAGAGAAAATGGGACTCCAAACCACCGTGCAAGCCCTGGTAGACCATCAAAACTGTCACCATCAGATAAACAGCACTCTCATCTTTGTGAGAGAGGAGAAAATCAAGCTCCACTCTTGCTTCAGATCTAAAAAAATTCACAAGTGTTTCTGTCCATCCTTCTGTGGTGAGACGACAGTTTAGCACTGTGGGTCTGAAAGAATGTGTAGCTGTCAAGAAGCCTATTAATATTATAATAAGGTAAAAAAGAAAATATGCAAACCAAACAAGAAAGCTGCTGGTGTGCTCAGATCAATGAACTGACCAGCCCAGAGTCCAGACCTCAATATCATTTAATGTGTTTGGGATTACTTGAATCATGAGACGCAGAAAATGCAACAAACATCTAAAGACTAAACCGAAGATGTTCCTGTTAAATGTGTTTTCTGCTTTTTTTAATGCTGAATTAATGAATAACTTGCACTTAATAGCTGCTTTGACTAGAAATAAAATAAATGAAGGGTGGTTTCTAACTTTTGTATAGTACTGTATGTGCAGCCTAATCCTAAACCTAACCCTAATCTTACCTTATTAACCAAAAAGAAGTGATGTTGCTCTTTCAATTTAAAAAGTGAAACTGAGCTTTTCTGAAAAAGTATTCTACAAAAATTCAGGACATTGTTTTTACTCCTGACATTGTAGATGAACATCACCATATACAAATTCTCTTTAAAAATCAACTTAGCACTTCTTTTGCATAACTAATGAGTTATTTATAACATTTGTGAACCATGTTCAGACATCAGCGTCTGGCAGTAGACCATAATGCATCTCTCTCTTTAGCAGCAGATCAGTCAGTAGTTCATTTTCAATCTACAAATCATCTGTGCTACAGTTGTATGTGCTCTTTAGTAAAAGAGCATTGCAGCCTCTGTGTGTGCATGTGTGTGTGTGTGTGAGAGAGCGCTTATCAGTAAATGCACCTGGTCTGTTCAGACAGCATGCAGCACCACGGACAGCGCACAGTCCTCTGATGGGCTCATCATTAAGGCCAGTCAGCATCACATCTCTCCCCTTTCTCTGTCTCTGTCTCTCTTCCTCCCTCTCTCTCTCTCTCTCTCTCCACCATCTCTTTCTCTCTCTCATGTCAGCCCTCTCTCTCATTCCCTTTTGCTTTCCTCCTCTTTTTATCTCTGCCTCCTTCATCGTTGACAAATAAGCCCTAAAAAGTTCTTTCCTTCCTAAAAAGTTCCTTTTTATCATGTTTGTGCCTCTGATGTGAAAATGGGCTGTTCTGGCTTCTGTTGCTGCTCTATGGACAAGTAAGTGCATCAGTTGGTGAGAGTCTGAGTAATAAGGCTGATCACTGAAATCATTTCAAGGAGTATCATTACAGTTTTTTACATTTGCTAAAAATTCTTTTTTTCTCCAAAAGAAAACAGTATGTACAACACATTGTGTTGATCTGGATGAGAGTACATGGCCATATATATGTATATATATATATATATATATATATATATATATATATATATATATATATATATATATATATGTATGTATATAATTACGGACAATACTGGGCAGCCTTGAAAAGGAGTTTGGAAATAGTTAAACAAACACATTAATATACACAAACTCACTACTTGTTATTTATATTTATTCTAACAATATTGTTTTCTGAGAAAATAAATGCTTACTGATAAGTAGATTAATTTAATTAATTAGAATCATATTTATATATATATATATATATATATATATGTGTGTGTGTGTGTGTGTGTGTGTGTGTGTATACCTAAAAGGTGAACTATGCTGAACTACACAAGAATTCTCTTTGAATACTCCCTCAGCACGTTAGCAATCATTTCTTTCACTCAGGAAAGGGATCAGTAGTACAACTGATATTACAACGTCATATGTGCAGTTATGCATTTCCACCAGAGAGGTCTCCCAAGTCCCCAAAACTTACATAGTGTTGTTTTAATGTCAGTAGTTGTTAGTGTTAGGTGATTGTGCTGTGATCAACAAAGTATTGTTTTTGTAAGGCAACTAGTGTTGGTGTTTTGATAGAATGAGGTTATTTTAAGACATTTATGCTGTGTAGCTGTAGAGCATTTTGGGTATAAAATGTATTTTGCATACAAATTGTTGTGCCAGGTTGCATTTTTCTGCAGAGACATGTGTGAAGAGTTTTGAAACTTGGTAATGAGAAATGCTTTTTTGTATGATTGTAAAAACTAATATAATTATGCAGTTATTAATGTATGTAAATCACAGCAGGATCACTTAAATGCCTATGGTTTGTGAGACTGTGAAGTCAGAAACTTTGATGGAAATATTTGAGACGACCCTGTGGACTCCAAATATTGCTGTGATTCACTCATTTAATGAATTGTGTTGTTTTTGTGTTGGAATCCTTGGTTATGCTATAATGGACACGTGAACTGCATGGAATTCCAACTTGTATTGCATCACATTTTTGTTTCTGGTCTCTTTATAACTGTGATGGTTTTTAAAGACAGTTCACCTCAGATAGTTTTAGTGCATCACACTGAATAGGTAGATAATGGATCTGCTGAACAGCATTGAGTCTCATGAGTGAAATCTAGCATTCTCTATTCACTTCACTGCCATGAACTGATCTATTCAAATGCATTCTTTCTGTTGCAACCTGGGACAAGCCAAAGTCCTTATAGGAAAGTCTGTCCACTTGACAGCCATCTTGGCAATGCCCCCAGGCAGTAATTTGTACTGCTTGGCTCAAATAATGCTCTTTCAGCTTGTTCTGGCACATATTGCCACAGTGAGCAGGAGGTTTTCCCACTTTCGGCGTAACCAGCCGCCGATAGGCTCATTTTATTGAAGAGCGGGACTTTCCCCATAAACAAACGCCATGTTGAGTGTTACAAGCTTTCTGATTCATTGCCCAACCAGTAAACTAATGTCTCTGGACAAGCTTTACAGAACGCTGACCCATTCAATTTAAGGGCCCATATCTTGAATTTTTCTTGCATTTATGTTTTTTCATTTAAGCACAGTCTGATTGGCTGTACTCATTCAAAAAGCAGACCAGACTGAAACACTCCTTGTAACCTCAGTGTGAATGGACAGAGCTGAACTGCTGTAGGCTGAACAGGTGGTTATATGGAAATGTGTTGCTTTTTTGTGACATTACAGAAACAGCTTATTTTTTATATATGGTCTGGAGAGTTAACAGTATGATTTGGAACTTCAGCAGTGTTTATATTGTTTCTTTCAGAGCATCTTTTGAAAATGCCTGATACTCTTTAAACATTTTGACATTTCATGACAAATCGACCAATAGAAATGGTCCAAAACTACTTAGAATAAAATCTTACTGCTTTAACGCACATTGAAAATTAAGGTTTTGTTCATTGTCTGGTAGAGTTACTTTTCTTGGAAATATATGTTTTCTTCTGACATTAACAGTAAACTTTAAAGGTTTTTTTTAAATTTTATTTTAAAAAGTAAGAAAAAATTTCCAAGATATGGTCCGTTTAATGAGAAATTGTACCAGTGTTTAGATTTGCCACATAATGTTAAGTTGAAAATGCTACACTGATGAGGAATGTGTTTTAGCTGACAGAAACCAGACAGATTGAAAAAAAGACCACAAATTTGCCACCTTGCTAAGGTTAGCTTAACTGCATTAAAAATACCTAATCTGTTCCAGCAGTGTGACCTGTCATATGCATAAAAATAAATATAATTTGATATTAGTAACACAAAATCTTCTTCTTATTAGATTGAATGTGATTTTTGCAATGCAAAAGTAGAGACAAAAGAACACATTTGTGGGCAGAGCATAGATAGTTCTGCATGTGTAGCACTGGCAATATATAAAGACTAAACTTGTTTTTATACTAGTACAAGAATGTAGTAACTTCTTGGACACTGGTCACTGCGTGGTCACCTACTGTACTGAGAATGACCTTTAGCTTAACACATTTAACAGATTATTACAAAAGAAAAAAGAAAAAATAAACTAAACTAATATCTGTAGCAGATTCTTTCAAACTTCTGAGAACTAAATACTGAAAATCGATACCAACCACGTTATTTAAAGAAGTACAACCTGAAACGCTGTCTTCTGATTCAGTTCTGTTCATCTGTTTCTGAGAGCATTCTCAGCCTGTCTATTATGGGCTGGTGCAGAAATACAGATATTCAAACTTGGCATAAGTTTCAAAGAATTGTTTCTAAAGCTCTAAATATAATTGGAACATTTCTCCCCTCAGTCGATTCTGTATTTATACAGCACATTCTTAAGCATGCACATCATTTCTGATTCTTCTCATCCAGCTTTCCATCTTTTTCTCTCCTTTCCTCTGGGAGATGCTACTGGTTTTTAAAAACTAAGACATCCCTTTTCAGAAATAAGTTTCTTCCTAGTGCTATGAGGACTTTAAACTCTTTCTATTACTGTCTAAATTAAGATAACATTTTATTAATCCCTAACGGGAAATCAGTGTTCCAGCACTGTGGTTTGAATATTCCATGTAATGTATGTAATGTAGAGACAATGATACAGTTGCTATAGGAAATACAGCTGTCAGCAGTAATGTCAGCTATCTGATTTCTGAGGTGTCCTTAACATAAGACACATTTTCAGCCAAAAATATATATGAGACACCACAACATTGTACTGAACCAAATTATGAATTTTGTGATTTATTACACTCCTATTATTTTACAGCCTTAGCAGTTTTGAGAAATTTTGAGAAACCCACTACGCCAGTGATGTACTGAATTAACTCATTACAAATGTATGTAGAGAAAGATGTCTTTAAGTTTTACATATGAAATAAAATCCAGTGTTGTGACTCAAGCAAACTATATTTGTGATACCAAAATAGGTAGTCATATAATTTGTTCTTCAGTGGGAACATCGCATATAATTTTACAACACAACTAGTTGCAGAATAAGAGAGAGAGAGAGTTTTAACAATGCTGTAGGGAGTGCTTGGCTGCTATTACAGTAAACAGCATCTGGCAGACACACATGGTAAACTCTTCAAGCTCGGGAAAAGACCTCCAGATTGCAGAGGCTTCATTAGATAGCCCACATAAGCACCTAAAGCTGTGAACACTGACTGTAGATTCTGTGTGCATGTGTGTGGAGGCGTGTTAGTTTGTACGTATATGCATCTTGACATGTTTCATGCAAAGTTTGAAGCGTGCTTTCACACGTGTCTGTATGTGTTAGAACACTGAGCTTCTAAGACGAGATAGAGTCTGAAGGCAAGCATGCAGAAATTTGAACACAGGGCACTTACCTTTTCTAAAAATAAGACTTTACCACAGATTCTTCTCACGGTCTACAATAAAAGCAGCAGATATCAGTATGTAAACTGCAATGCAGAGTAGTACAATTTCAGGCAAATTCTATATATCACTTGAGATTGATGATAACAGTAATAAAAGTAATATTAATAATAATAATACAGTTATTTAAATAACACCTTTCATAAAAAAAATCTTAAAAGCTTAAAGTGGTTTGGTGTGAAATGCTCCATTCTAGACAAATATATATCGAGTCAGTATTTCATGGCGGTGGTGATAGGAACAGATGTCTGAAGTGTTTCATCCTCCCTCACAGAAAGTTATTACATGAAATTGCTACAAATATGTTGCTGGGTGTCTTACAATGGTTTTGAGAGAAAGTTTTTTTTTTTGCCTAAAATGTATTTTTAAAAGACATTCAAGATGGAGGATGGTACATGCAGAGCATCATTAGACAAAACAGTCCGGAAAGATTTATTTTTTTATTTACTGTTTTGCCATAACATGTTCATCTTTAACATCTTTAACCTCTCTGGACATCTTTAACCTCTCTCTCTCACTCTCAGTGGTGCCTGCATGCTTCAGACTGGCCACTACTGTGCCAGTTCCAAAGTCAGCCAAGGTTACTACTTTAAATGAATGGTGCCCGGATGCTTTGACCTCCATCACAAGGAAGTGCTTTGAGAAGCAGGTCAGAGACTTTATCTGCTCCTCACTACTGGCCACTCTGGACCCTTTGCAGTTCGCCTACAGACAGAACAAATCCACTGATGACGCAATAGCCCTGACTCTACACACTGCCCTCTCCCATATGGACAAAAAGAACACATATGTGAGAATGCTGTTTGTGGACTACAGCTCAGCATTCAACACCATCATGCCCTCTAGGCTTGACATTGAGCTTTGGGGTCTGACTCTGAACAGTTCTCTGTGCAGCTGGATCCTGAACTTCCTGACGGGTGGGCGCCAGGTGGTAAGGATGGGTAACATCACCTCCTCCTTACTGACCCTTAACACTGGAGCCCCTCAGGGCTGTGTGCTCCACCCTCTCTTGTACTCTCTGTACACCCACAGTTGTTCAGCCAGACACAGCTCCAATTAGGGGCGGGGGAAAAATTGCTTCTTAGATGCATCGCGTTTGGGTCGCAACCCAAACGTTAATAAGAGTCATTTTGTCTTTTCAACAAAAATCAAACCACCTTGGGAGCCACAACATTTTGAGTCCATTTTACCATCTTGGCTGTACATGTGTCTCAGTACGTGCTAATGTACTAGTGTAAAAATATAATACAAACAAAAACGCAGACTTACTTTGCTCTGCATTAAGCTATAGCTCAGCTGTAGCCGCTTTTCTTGCATCACCAGCTGGAATCTTTACCACAAAAGTAGAACAGTTTCTTGTAAAATGTCTCTCAATGTTCTGCTTTTTACGAGGCTAAAGTCAGATTTTCGTTCTCCAGCTTCTCGTTCAAATTTTCCCGTTCCACCTTTAATGGTGCCTGAGGCGCCAGAATATAACTGCTGCACCATTTAAGGTGGAACGGGAAAATTCGAACAAAAAGCTGGAGAACAAGAACCTGACTTCAGTTTGAAGTGTAGTGTTTGTCAGTTTCTTGTTGCAGAATAAACATATCAGGAAACCAGCTGGTGTGATTTATAAATGCAAATAAGTCTATTCGTCTCCAATTATCAGTATTCGTCTTTGTCTTTGCCTTTTCGTTAGCTACTAGCTGAACTGGGTGAACTAGCAGTTATAGGCTACATTAATTCCAGCGTTTAAGATCATTATGGTTAAAACTGTCTTGAACGATCAGCAGAGCTTTATTTTACTGCAAAGGAGGATTATTTTATTTTTACCTAGAAATCTAACTCTGATGTGGAGCCACATCAGGCCAGTAAAAGAGCCACAGATTGCCGACCCTTGAGCTAGCGTATGGATGCACTTTGGCTTCTATGGAGTAGAGGAGGAAACCATATTACGTTTCCACCCATTTTCTGTCCGGTTGTAGTTGCTGCCAACCAGAGGACCATCGATCAAGCAATGTTAAAGCTTCCACCCAACTCAGAAAGGACGAAGTGAACAACAAACTATATCGCAACTTTTGTTGCCAAGGATTTGCATCCATACTCAGTCTTTGAGAACCAGGGCTTTCGCGCTATGTTACACACATTGGAGCCGAGATACAGCATCCCGTCTCGAAGATATTTTACTGACACAGCGACCCCCCACTCTCTACAACGAGACCAAAACCGAAGTTATGGAATCACTGAAGAAAATGGGTAGAATAGCTGTAATCTGCTGCGCGGACATCAATTACCATAGGATCTTATTTCACCGTAACTGCGAATTTTATCACAGATAAGTGGCAGCCTGCGTCTCATGTGCTCCAAACAAGAGCAGTGAATGAGAGCCTTCCAGTTCATTTGCCACATGACTATTAATAAACTTTAATTAATAGACTTTATTAATAAACGGTATTGGAAGTAAATTCATTATAGATCATTAGAAATACTTGGCTTTAAAAGTTCCATAATCATTTCATAATCGCATCACAGCCTCTGAATCGTAATCGAATCATAACCTGGAATATGTACATATCAGTATTCTATCCCCCGTGTACGCTGCATCTCATTTATCTACCACGGACTCACAAATTGCATACATTGAAATGTGTAAAACTGTACATATCATAGCTTTTTATTTCTATATATATATATATATATATATATATGTTTATATTTGTTTTTTATAATAATTTTTTGTATGTAAGTTCTACAAAGGGGCTATGCACCTAAGATTTTTACTCACCTTTGCATCTGTGTAAATGTGATGCGACAATAAATGTAATTTCATTTGATTTGATGTAAAAACTCATGTAGTTTCACTGGTCATTTGGATGGTAAATAAAATATATTTGCATTGTAGATGCACAACCCCTGGAATCTATCACGACCACTGTAAAGAAAAAAAGTTTTCTCTACAATGAACCATTTCACATCAAAGCACTCTGAATGACTCTGCTTCTTTGAATTATGAGTTGAATTATCGCCAGAATTCGACTTTAAAGCCCTTCGCTATACATTTAAATAAAACAGCAGAACAGTGTAAATAAAACAGTGCATGGCAAAACGTAGCATACGATTAAAAGAGCATGGTGTCTGAAAGATTTACCGCGTAAACACACCACCCCTCTGTTTTGTTGGTATAAATGTATTTTGTTAGTTTTTTTTTGCTCTTTTATTTTCTGTTTAACTGGGCTGATCTTAAGGATCTTCACTGACTGCTCCACCTGAGTGACTAAATAATTGTAAAATTATTTTCTCTTCTCTTTCTCCCTCTTAGTTCCTGGGAGAGGTGCCAGAGAACGCAGTGGGTGTGGTTGTGGCTAATCTGACGGTGCGGGACAGGGACCAACCTCACACACCCAACTGGAACGCTGTGTACAGGATAGTGGGCGGAGACTCTATGGGTCATTTCACCATCCGCACTGACGAGATCACCAACGATGGCAGAGTTACTGTGGTCAAGGTGCATGAGCATATGTGTATATTTGAGTGTGTGTGAGGAGCTTAAACAGTACTGTGCAAAAGTCAAGAGATCACCTTTCATTTTTTCAATTTCCAGTCAGAACAGCATTAAATACAAGTTATTCATTTTTCAGTAGATGTTTCTGTGGAGTTTAGATATAAGGAAGAGAACAAGTCAAGAGAAAAATAAGTGAAAAACAGGAGTTTCCAAAACTGAGGTTCACAAATTTCTTAAAAGATACAGAGAAAATAGGATTCTTAAAACCCGGGCATCACCATCAGATAAACTGCACTTAATGCTTTCATATTTGAGAGAGAGGAGTAAATCAAGATCCACTCTTGCTTCAGACCACAAGTGTTTCTGTCCATCCTTCCACTGTGAGAAGACAACTCAACACTGCGAGTCTGAAAGGATGTGTAGCTGTCAAGAACCCCTTACTGAGAAAAGGAAAAGGCCAAAAAAGGCAAAAATAGTCAAAGAATTTGCAAATCAAACAAAAGAAGCTGGTTTTCTCAGAACAATGGCCTGACCACCCCAGACTCCAGACCTCAACATGGTTGAATGTGTTTGAGATTACTTGGATTGTGAGAAGCAGAAAATGCAACCAACTTTTTTTTCCAGTCTGAAAATATGAAAATATCCCTGCAGATTTCTTTGAAAAACTGAAAGCAAGTTTCAACAAAAAAGAATGGGAGCTGTAATGAAGTTAAAGGGTGGACACACTAAATACACCTGTAAAGCGTCTGGATAATTTTCTAATAAACTGTTTTTTTGTGTCTTGATGCTGAAAAATGAGTGTACTAAATATCTCTTTTGATTGGAAATTAAATAAATGGGTGTATGTGTTGTTTGGTTGTTACAGGAAAAGATGAAAATCTTTACTTTTTTGCTAGTCCACAAACCTAAAACTTAAATTATCTATTGATCACAATGTGTCTGAATAAGATTTGATTAAGATATTGGCAGAGTATTTATTTATAATTAGGCATAGCTCCATTAAAACTGTTATTTCTTTTAGTCTTCTCATTATTCCCCTATGACAGAGCAGACTGAGATAAACCATGTGTGTATTTTACAGAGAGTGAGTGACAGAAGCACATGAAAAATTGATTTCACCCTCTCATGAAGTGTTACATGGTTCTTAGGATTGAATTCGATGCGCTGTGTGGAGTAGCACTGCACCCTGACACACGAGCTGATCAGCTATTGCAGATACAGTGTGCTCCAATCCACTACGTTCATACAGTACTCTACTCACTAATGTACTACACATAGTTCAGCTTATCCCTGGAACTGAAGTGTTACTAAATCATTACTGCTTTAAGATCATTAAAGGAGTGTATCTTTTGAGGTTTTTATAGTCACTGTTAAGAAAGCATTCTCATGTCTTTTTTTCCTTTTAATGCTGCGGTCTCACTTTCTCTTTTTGTCTTTCTTTGTTGCTCTCCCTTACCTGTGTGTACGCATGCAGCCGGTGGACTATGAGAGGAATGGTGCGTTTATGTTGACAGTGGTGGTCTCTAACCAAGCCCATCTAGCCAGCGGCATCCCGTCGTCTCTCTCGTCCACTGCGGGGGTCACCATCTCGGTGCTGGATGTGAACGAGGCTCCTGTCTTTCCCTCCAACCCCAAAATGATCCGCTTCGAGGAGGGGGTCCCTGCTGATACCACCCTCACCATATTTGCCGCCCTGGATCCAGATCGCTTCATCCAACAGACTGTCAGGTACTGTGTTTCTAACTCTATGTTTGTCTTTTATTTTTTATATAATTTATTTGTCAGGGATAGTTAAAAGTGCTAATTAACACTATTATAAAACATTTCAAATATAACAGAATACACATTATAATGCTAGTAAAAATGTACATCTAGCGGAGTACATAGATAAACATAAAAAAGAAGTGGCTTGGTGTGGTTTTGCCAATTAAGAGGCAGTGCTGTATTCATCACTCTAATACAGTGGCACAGTCGTTTACTGACTACCTTACCCTATTCACATTTTGTCACTGATGCTCTTCCATAGTTCCACTCTTCCATAGCACCCTTTCTGCTTTTGGTGACTGCCTGTGGTAATGAAATGAATGTTCATCATATCATAAATATAATTTTTTCCATAACCATTGCAAGTTCCTCCATTCCAGTGATGCACACAAAAGCTACCTGAGTCCTAAAGGTTCCCCCTTGAGAACTTAAAACAGCATGCGTTACAAGCCTAGTGCCTTGCATGTGAAACTAAAACACTACATTTATTTATATGCACATGGTTTTATAGATGTTACACCTTTGAATTGACAGACAAAGTAGCAGGCAGAATTGAGTGATTGTTGAAAACACATGACTGCACAGCACATATTATCAGCCTCAAGCACATCAAACCAGATAAACACTTGTTTGAACTCTATCACAACCAGCCTGTTCAAAAACACAACTCATTACTTGCATTCAACAAGTAACACATATATGAAATCAGCAAAATGAGATGCAAGAAATCTAGCAAATTGACAAGTCTGTGTGTGTATGTATATATTGCTGTAGTGCATTAGCTGTATTAGCAAGCTGTGTTATTTCAGTCATGTGTACTAAACCTGGAGCCTGAAGCTTTGGAATCCACAGGAAGCTGTGACTGGCACGCCTTGGCCCGCACAGACACCACGTCGACAGCTTCTAGTTATTGTCAATATGATTAATAAACTGGCATTCATTTTTTTCACCCTCCAGCCAGTGTCACAAATATAGACTATGTGTGCAAAAGGCACCTGAAAAAATGCAAGTTAAAGTGTTTTTGGTTGACCATTTCTAATCTTCTCCTCATAGAGGCCTTGTATTATTTGTAGTTATCATCCTTAGTCTGGCTAATCAGTCCTTCATTAAATTAAATCAGGTGTGCTTGGTGCAATGTATTCTTTTTTTGCACGTGATAATCAGTGGGATGGTGCCCCAGCGAACATTATGGGCAAAACACCCCTGTGCATAAGATAAAACAGCATCCAGTGTTACTAGAAATATAAATATATTTATCCTTCATAATTTTTTCACATCCATCATATCATTATTTTTTTGATTGATGTGAAAGGCTAAAGTCATAGGCTAAAGATTCTACTCTCTGAGGGCCATGTACTTAATGAGCAGTTGCATCAAACTTAAGACATTTCCCTAAATATTCCAACATCTGAGCTGCATTGTTTGTCTTTGGGAGACTGCTGTTGTGTGCTATTCGTGACTAGAGTAGAGCGAGGTTGCCGTGACCTCGCCTTGACCTCTCAGAGTGACAGACAGAAGTGCAGCGCCACGACAGATTGCTGCTCGGCCTCAGGCTCCACTGAAGTGTGAGAGCAGCACAGCCAGCAATCAACACACACACGCTCACACTCAAGCTTTACCGTGGCAAGGACGGGAGAGATACTCTGAGCCTTTTCACCAGACAGAGAGAATCTGTAAATCAAACTGAGTTCCAGAGCTGTCGGCCAAACCAGAGCCAAGTTTCAGAACTGACTTCCTGAGCCGGTTACACTAGCTGTACGTACATTCAGACACAGGCAAGTTATAAGGTACTAACTTAAGGTTATACATTATGTTGAAGTTAAGTTAGTAGTTGTTAAATATTTACATCTCTCATTATCCATGTCCCTCAGAGTCAAACCAAGAGCAAAATCATGACCCATATAGAAATTATATAAATGCTACGGCTACACTTCCTATAAGGTAATTCAAAATAAGCAACACTACCAGTGTGCTTTGGTTTAATATACAGTCTCACCCCCTTGTCTGATAACATAAAGCTGCTCTAACATTGGTTAATAACACACAATGCTGACACCAAAACTTTAATTCTGCCATTGTGTCTGTTTGCCATAAAACTATCACTTAAGACGTGTGTCACGTTTGGTTTCAAGCCAAGGGAAGTACATTTGTATAGCAAATTTCATACACAAAGGCAATTCAAAGTGCTCTACATTAATAAAAGCAAAATTGAACAGTATAAACATTTAAAAAGAAGTGAAGACAAAAATTTAAATAATAGATCACAATTAAATAAAAAAGATTTAATGAGGAAGTAATAAATAGAATTGAAACAATGGTTAGTGAATTTTCAAAATGCTAAAAAGATCCAACATCCAACAAATAGGCAATCAAACAAACTCAAAGTATTAAAGTATTACATTTTCTTTAATAAAAAATAAAAAATTAAATAAAATAAAAATAAAACTCAGTAGTGTACTTTGAATGTTTTTTTCATATTACCCTTCAGGACTTCCACTCCTGCCAGACAACAGAAATCATTATGATTGTAAAACATCTGTTTTCTTGTCATCTCACAGAATTCACATTACTACTGCTGTGTCAGATGCTCTCAGGAGTGTTGTTTGGTGAAATACATGAAAAAAGCACTGCCCTCCAAGAACATTGATAGATTCAGCTGTAACAGCGTACATATGCATTGGAGCGTTTTGCCCTCCAATGTTAAGCTGTTGCATAAACATAATTTGACCTTGAACATCTCAGTGCTTGGCTATGAACCTCAGAATATTGATCATAAAAATGAATATTCTTCTATGCCTTCATTTTCCGGTCTCTGTGGACTTCTTTGTTTCTCTGTTATTTTAAAATACTTCAGTACTTGTTGTCTAGATGTATTTGGTCAGTCCTTGTATCCGTCTCTTCTTGTTAAAGGAAATAAATAGGTTTAGTATACTAATTAAACTTTCAGATGTGACCTACATTATGCACGTCTGGCCACTGTGGAATCCAGAGTGGTCTGCCAGAAGAATGCTGGGCAAAATGACTGGTTTGTGCTTATTAAAATTTTGTCCACTTTCTTTTTCTGAGGTTATTCCCAGCTTATTCCAAGTTAAACGTCCTCTCGAAGCTCCCTTACCTTAACAGTACTTGTAGTACACTGAGTTTTAGTCTCTGATGTTTATGTGTATCTCATAGATAACCTCCCTTTTTATATTTTGTCCATGTTCATATTTTCAATACTATATTGATTTTAAAAATACATTATGAGAGAAGAACATGACAAACCTTACATTCCTTACATTAGATTTAGCACACAAATATTACTGGATGCATTTCTGATGCCTGTTTTATTGTCTGAAAATGGTCACATTAGTGTGAAATTACATGTCAAAAGAATTCTCAGTCAAATGATTCAAAGGTAATAAAACATGATGCTGTAATATAAAGTGACCTGTGGCTTTTGAGAAAAGATAGCGGTTAACATGGGTTTGTGTTTGTCTGTCTTAAGGAGAACATAACATAACTCCATGCTGTTGTGAGAAAAGCCTTATAGTTGCAGGTGTAATTCTGGCTCACTTATTGTATGGTGATGGAAGGAGGCTTGTGGGTGGTTTAGTGCCGAATCCTGCAGATCCACAGCAAAACTTTTTTGGGTAATGTGATATAGGGGAGCTCAGTGCAGGAGGTGACAGTTTTATAGTGTTTTCACACTTGATGTGATTTCTGGACCTCAAAACCAAAAAATCTCTGGTTCTAAAAAGTAAGAAAGGCATGTCATTCACAGGTGCTCTTGCATGTGACATGCCACACACCCAGCAGTAACCACTGTTCACCTTACTTCCCACATGACGTGACTTTACTACATTTCTTCACTGGCCACTCCAGGTTCCTGGAGACATGAGCAGGTTCAGATAGAGCTCCTGACTTCAAGCTGCAGTTCATTCAAATTAACTATAAACGTTCTGTAGTATTCTAGCATTATACTCTTAAATTCTATAACAAGCAAAATTGAACTTAGGACCTTTGTGTTCTGGTACTATGCTATGAAGCACTACAGAGATAAGGATGAGCTACTCTTGTGTTCTGAAGTCTTGACCTTGGCTTTGACTTCTGGCCTAATCAGCTTACTGGTCTGAATCGAACAAAAAGATAAATCCTCCATGAAGCTAGTAGTGGTTCAGTAAATGATGTGTTCCTTTGGTCTCCCAAATTCCAAGGGTTCAGGTCACACTTTGTACACTTCAGTCTAAAGGGACAACCAGTCAGTCTATTGTGCTAAGCCTTTCTGGTATCCGAGTGACCAGTTGGGTCATAGTGTACTTTCTGAAATCTTTTCTAATACTTCAAACCTGTCTTTTGCCACTAAAGTTTCAGAAGCCAGTATGGTTCAAAGTAGTATCCAGTAGGTCAAGGTAAAAATCCTCTAGATGCTTCTTCTGAAGTGTAGTGATTACTGCTATGGCACATGAAGCTGAAGGTTATAGCTTCACTTTTACCATACAGATTTAATGTTTTAAAAAAGCTCAAGCTTATGAGATTGTGTGACTCAACAGAATAAACTATGCTTCAAGATCAGGAGGTTTGTAGGTCATGCCCCACAAAAGAATTGCATAACCAATGTGCTGTTCTGAAAGAGGGCCTGAAACATCACTGGATGGGACCAAAAGAGCAGCAGTACACTTAAGGTTTTAAATTCCCTTTTCCAACTCTACCACTCCTCTTTCTTCACTTGGCTGCTCTCATGTACCCTCAGTAATGTCCCTCTCATTCATTCTAAGTACTGCTACATTGCAATTTGCTGTGTTTCTCACAATCCAAATAACCCCAAACACATTAAATGATGTTGAGGTCTGGGCTGCAGTTTACTGTTCTGAGAACACCAGCAGCCTCTTTGTTTGATTTGCAAATTTTCTTCTTTTTTGTCTATTTTCTTTTCTTCTACCCCATGGCTTTGAGTTGTCTTCTCACAGTGGAAAGATGGAAAGAACAAGGTCTGGACTTATCGTCCGCTTATTGTCCTGAGAACATCAGCAGCTTCTTTCTTTGTTTACAAATCTTTTGTCTATTTAATTTCCTCATTAAGAGCTTCTTGACAGCTACATGTCCTTTCAGACCCACATTGTTGAGTTTTTTCTCACAGTGGAAGGATGGACAGAAACACCTGTGGATTTTTTTTACATCTGAAGCAAAGGTGGAGCTTAATTTTCTCTCAAAGATGGAGGTCTCTGACTGTTGCACAGTACTATATGATTAGCCAGAATTAATCAAGAACATCAATCATCTTATGAACAAGGCATAGTCATATAACTTTATTTACAGTGCCAATCATTTTTAGATCTACTTGTTCATGAAGGTTGCTACTGAGTGAACACTCAAGACTCTCTAAGTGCTCCTTCTGAGTTAGTGCTTGGTGAAGCTGCTCTACAGGTAAAGCCTCAAGCAGTGATTTCTAAAATTGACTTGTATTTCATTGCAGACAGTATGAACACAAGGTATTTCATGTTTTGTCTGGTCAACTTAATTTAATCTGTAAATATTCATTCATTCCTGCTATTCAGGCATGCAACACATTCCAAAAGAAGTTGGGACAGGGCAATTTAGGACTAATAATTAGGTAAAATAATTAAATAATCATGATTTGGTATAAAAGCAGCATCCAAGAATCATCATTCATCTATAAATCATATAACTACATGAGCTCAGGATTACTTTGGCAAACCTTTGTTAAGCACTAAAGTACATAGTTACATCCACAAATGCCAGTTAAAACTTTACTGTGCCAAAAGGAAAACGTATGTTAACCATGTCCAGAAGCACTGCTGACTTCTCTGGGCTCAGAGGCATCTGGGTTCAACCATCACACAGTGAAAATACGTACTGGGGTCAGACAAATTTCAGGTCCTTTTTGGAAAAAATGGGCACCATGTGCTGTGGACCATCCAGACTGTTACCAGCAACAAGTTCAAAAGTCAGCATATGTTGCGGTACGGGGTTGTGTCAGGGCCCTTGGCAAAGGTAACTTGCACTTCTGTGAGGGCACCATTAACACCAGAAAGTACATAGAGATTTTAGGGTCAACCTAAGCTGCCTTCAAGTTGACATATTTTCCAGAGACACCCATACATATTTCAACAAGACAATGCAAAACCACCTTTTGCACACCTTACAAAGGACTAGCCTGCCTGCAGTCCTGATCTGTCACCAAGAGAGAATGTGTGGCACATTTTAAAACACAAAATTTGACAACAGAGACCCTTAAAACTTGTTTGCAGGAAGACTGGGACCAAATTACACCTGAAAAGCTTAGCCACTCGGTGTCTTCAGTCCCTAAATGTCTTTTAAGTGTTGTGAAAAGGAATGGGAACATTACAAAGTTTTTTTTTTAAATATGTTGCAAGAAGCACAACTGAAGTGTGTTTAATTTGGAAACAAAAAAGTTGTGTACTGTTATTTTTTAATGTAATACAGGTCAAAAATAATTAACAAATCACTGTTTTCAGATTTAATGTTAATTTAACATGCCAGTGCAGCTATTTCTGATTTGGGTTGTATTTTGCAGCAACTTTACACAATAACCTTTATCTGAGGCCAAATATTCTGCTGGCTCTCCAAGGTCAGCAAGTGTTGCAGTCTTCACCTGACCAGGCTTAACAATTTTTCACATTTGGTTTAATGTCAGCCAAAAGTAAACTTCCATTTCTCAAAAAACAGTCAATACAAAAATAACCACTCCTGCAGTACTTCTTTAAAGCACAAAACAGAACTGCTCACCTGCTCTTCCCGTCTTTAAGGCTCTTTAGTCCTAAATATTCCCAATGCATGCTGAATCCCTTTAGCGTGGCATGACACACACTGCACTGCAGCAGACATCCCTCATGCCAGCTGCACTTGGGAGACAAGCTAAATGCTTTTAACTGACTTTCTCCTGGTCCCAGTGTCCGGTGCTGCCTCGGTTGTCAGGCAACGGGGTGTAGAGGTCATTGAGTAATGAGCTAGACCAGTCCCCAGCCCCACTCTCTCTGTCTGTCTGTCTCTCCACTTCATCGATCGAGTTCTCTGCCTGGGCCGAAGCTGTTCGACAGGCAATGTGCCATCTTTGTGGTATTGATCTAGAACTAGGCCCACTCCAACACACAGTTCACCAGTTTGGCCCACAACACAAAAATAAAGGTTTCAGACTAGATCTTGCTTTGATGTACAGTTCTAGCAAATACTTTTAACCTTTTTCCCCACAGTAAGCAAAACATGGCATTTCCACCTGTTTTGGAGGTCCCTCAATTTTTGCACATGTAGTTTTTGCACTATGCACTTTTTTTCCTTCAGCAACGTTAGTGGAATATATTTTAATATATATGTCTATTGTTTACAATCTTTGTGAGTGCGCAAATCAATGTTTATAAGCGTTTTCATTGTGTTTTAATGCTTTTTTGGGGCCGTTCTGCATCATGTTTTGCTAATAAGAAAGCTGCAGGTCATGCTGTCTGTTTTATCTTGGCATAGCCATCTGTGAAGAGGTGTGATTTTTTTTTTCGGAGGGCTCTTACTTCTCCCCTTTTCACCCCTCATTGCTCACTAACAGCACTACACAGACCCACAGCATTCCACACATACAGAGCCAACAGTGTTCTAGTTAATCTGATAACAGAGTCATGGGGAAAACATTTTATTTGAATACATTAAAAGATTCCAGTGTATTTCTGTCAGTGAAATGGCCACTAGCGGGCCATCAGAAAGAAGTTACTTGGTAAGGAACCTTGACATTATGTGGAGATTCTTTAAACATTTTAAAGGTTCCTCACACTTGCACATCTTATTTGCAAAATTCCATCTACTGAAAGCTTCCTTAGGGAACCAAAACAGTTCTTCCATAACACTGTTCTTCTGTGACACTGCTCTGAAGAACTCTTTTTCCTTACCATGTTTTTTAACACACACTTCTTGTTGTTAACCGTGCTGCGCTCTTGCAACTGTAAATGGAAACAGCACAACTGAAAATATAAACCTCTGTATACCGAAACCTATTTGTTTGCTAGCAGAGTGCAGGTGCCATTTAGCACTTCAAATGCACTTTGCAAGTACAAAGTAATGCAGCCAAGCTGTCACACTGGCCACCTTTTCACTTTATCTTTGCAAATCATGTTCAGGGACAAAGATGTTTTCACAGATCTAAGATCTTTTCTCATTTTGTTCCCATTACTTAAGCAATGGAAGATGGTCTTAAAACCAGCTTGCAGTGGCAGGCTGTAAAATGAACAAATGACAACACATTTTCTGAACTGCTTATAAACCCTGCTTTACTAGGCTAATTATTTGGCCATTCATCAGAGGAGCAGACACCACCCGCTCAGTGATTCTGGAAGCGTCTGTCTGACCTTGGTCGCTATATCAATAGCAAGGCAGCCAGCACCAAAGCCACATCAATTATTCAGTATTCTGTAAAATAATAATTGTGTGTCAGCTCAGATATTTGATTGAGTATGAATAATTCTGCTTTGCACTGTGCCATGGATCAAGATTCAGTCTTTATATTAAACCATATACTGCTGTTATTTTACTGCCTCTGAAGATCTGCTGTGAAAACTACAGTTTTGAGAGCGTGTTTCAAACTCTTATGAGTACAAATGCAGACAAGATCTCATCAGTAGATGCTAATAATAGTGCTGATTATTGTTTGATTGTGCCACTTACCTTTAAAAAGCAATGGTCCAAAACCCAGTTTCAGTGTCAGGCTGCTACTAGCAGAAATGCTGGGTCAGATATCAAAGGAATAAAGAACAAATTCGATTAAAATCTGTAACAAATCTAACATGAAATATTGCTTGCAACATAATGTAAAGCAAAGCAAAGTAGCTTACATCGTTGTCTAATTGAGAGGGTATCATCAGCCTGTATCAGAGACTGTTTTTAAAGTATGGCTCATTTATGTTTGATTTATAGATACTCCAAGCTGTCCGATCCAGGAAACTGGCTCCGAATCAACAGGACAAATGGTCAGATAACCACTACAGCCATACTGGACCGTGAGTCACCTTATGTGAAGAATAACGTGTATGAAGCGACCTTTCTGGCTGTAGACAATGGTAAGTATCACCAAAGATTAGGGAAATCAGGTGAAAATGTGTGTGTATGTATGTATAAATGTATATGTAGATCAGAGCTTTCATGATTACTTGATTAAATTCGATTACAAAATTAAAATGTACATCCTCTTTGAATCAGCAGTTATTAGTAGGCTCTTTGCTAATTTGATAATGCATATTTTAAAGTCTCCTAATGATCTCTCTCACAGAAAGAAACAGCCTGATGTACACACCTATTTACAGTCATGCGCAAAAGTTTGGGCACCCCTGTCAAATTACATTTTGTTGACTTGCAGTGAAAATAAGTTACTACATCCTCTACAGAGAACACAGTTCTACACATTTTAATGCACAATTACTGTTTATTTGCTGAATCTACTGGAAAGGTATATTTCCGCCTGTGTAAAAGTTATGGCAGATTTTATATTTTGTGTTTCATTTTGTCCAGTAAACTCAGCAAATAAATAGAAATTGTGCACTAAAATTGTGCTCAAACTTTTGCAAATGACTGAATATGCATTTTTTGGCACACAGGGCTAGATTTATGTTTTATGACAAAACGTTTGTGGTGGCATTTTGTGCATGCACAGCAGGTCGTCACTGAGTGCCTTGGTAAGTTTTAGCAAACCTGATGAATTCATGAATATGCATTTCAGGGAGTGGTACTCCTGAGGCACATAGGAGAGGGGACTATGCAAATTAAAAAACTGGAACAGTTTACTGATGTGAACTGACCAGACAAATCACGTTTCTTAACAGCAAGGAGAAGGAGGCACCATTACTTTTAACATGGTTGCCACACTGAAGGCATGTGAGAAGACAGGTGTGTTATTAAAAGCAAGCTTTTCTTATACAAAATATATATAGTTCTGTCCATTTCTTTTTGTTCAGCATTTTTATGTTGTTTCTTTACCTTTGGGCTGAGCATCAGCTCTTCCCATATGAGAAACATGCAGTGTATTTATAAAATGCATTTGAAAATGTGTGAAAATGGCCAAAAAAATTAGTGCTCTTTTGCAAAATAAAAAACATGCACATATATTTTTCTCCCTCTTCCCTCACACGTTTCCTTAATGACGGCATGTTTTTTGAGTGAGTCTGATCATTAGAGCAAGGCATTATAGAAACTACTATGTAAATTTTAGACATATTTAAAATTATTAAGTTTTGATCTAAAAAGATGTAAAAAGAAACATACAAAAAAATTCACAAAAATTCTATTTTAGGTTTTTCCCCACGATTGAAACACAGGACTGTTTTGTTTTAGCACAATGCAAGAGAAACCTTGAGATTGTCCTATGAAATGCAGGGTGTCTGGTCTTTTTTTTCCCCATTCACATCTTTTGGTAGTACAGATACTTGGTAACAGATTTTGTCTGCTCCTTAGTACATCTGGCCCATAGTGTTTATTTTTTTTTTTTTAGACTTCCTAGTTTCATAGTTTATCTTTATCTACTTAGGCTTAGGTATTTTGGAATCTTTTAAAGGCTAGGCATGGTTTATTATTGTTCAGTTAAGTTTATTTTTATTGTTTGGCCTTTTTAAAAAACTGATTACTCAACTGAAGGATCCATTTAGAGGTCCACTTATGACATTTTTTTGTTTAATGTAACTAAAACAGTCATAATTTATTTTTACATGTTGCACTGTATTCCAGCCTCTTTAAAATTAGAATCAGAGATTTTGTTTTAGAAATAAACCAGCTGTTTTCATTAAAGATTGAAATCCAGACAGTCCAGCCTGAAACACTCCTTGTAACTTCAGCATGAATGGATGAGGTTAAACTGCTGTCATTTCAGTAGTTGGATATATGGAAACATGTTTGGTTTTTTGTGACATTACAGTAACAAATTCAAATGGGCTGTTTTTGGAGCGTAGTTTTCTTTATATAGATTGTGTGGACTGTGGAGTGAAAAGTACGATTTGACATTTTAACAATGTAGGGAAAATTTGAAATTCTGTGATATGGGATCAAAACTGTTGGTAGATTACATGATTACTAAAATAATCATTAATAATAGTGCTAATGTATTTAATATGTGTTTGTCTTTATGCTGGTAAAGGGCAAATTATAGAGGGCAGCATTGGCTAAAACAGCCGTTTACCTTCACAGTGCATGAGTGAGGCTTCACCAAGTTTTTCATGCCCAATCGATCGAACCCCCGCTCAACAATCACAAGCGCATTGCTCCTCTGATTGGATTTCACTTTATTTGCTCCACTCATCCACAAAGGAGCTTCGACGCAATCACAGCAGACCCACCAGTCCATTTTGCCTGCAGCTACCAGCCGGAGGGCCGCTGCCTTTTTTTTTTTAATTCGGCATCCGACTCCAAGCTCAAAGAAAGACTAAAGTGAAATGTAGCTTGCTGACCAGGGAGGAACGCTGTTACTCTACTAGCTTTGCACACTTAAGAGTGAAACTGCATGATGAACAAATTGGCCAATCGGTACAAACCAGCTCTGTTTTTCCTCCCACAAGTCTTCAAAGGTGTCTTAAGTGGCCTGCCTTGTTAACTGGGCTGATAGAAAACCACACAGCAGTGAATTTCGCACAGGCTACCTCCCAGTTGGATATAAAGGACTTAAGGTTTTTTTTTACCCCATTTGTTCTTCCAAGAGTCCATAGTGCCAGACAGCGTTTTGCATCATATCTGCACAACAGCATTTCTCCGAATCGATCTGTATCTAATATGTGTTTCCCTGAAGTCGGCAGAAGTGGGTTTGGGAGCGTGCAGCAGGCTTCTATAAAGCTCTGCATTTGTTTGTCTGCATCAGACTCAGCCGCAGGGAACAGATGCGCTTGTTTTTTCTAGGAAAGTCATTTCACAAAGACGTTCTCCAAGAGAGCACAACTCCATTAAAGACAAAAGAGGCGTGTGAAGTATTTATGCATCGTTTCATTTGTCATATCTGTCACCATGGGGAGTTTTTAAGAGGAATAACAGGGTGTAAACCTCTCCATCAGACCTCCGTCATCTCCTTCCTCTCAGCCCCGCTCCCCAATTTCTCTTTCATTTTCCCTGTCACCCTCCACTTCTCTCTTTCTGCTCTTTAAGGGTTTGTTTCCTCTACCTATTTCCCATCCATCTATCTTTATGCAGGCTTTGGTCTGCACTCCAGCAGTTTCAGTATGAAGTGGAATCTCACAGGCTCTGACCACCCAAAAGTCAGCATTTCAATAATGCAGAATGTTTAGTATTCAAAACAACAAGACAGGGTTGAACATTACTTTGCAGCAGGGCTCAGAAATAAAATTAAAAAATGAATCGGTTTGCTCAGCGTTTCATTTTTGCCTTCCAACTCTTAAGTTTCCTGAACTGGTTAGAACCAAATTAAAAACAGTTTAGATAGGCTGCGTTCAGGCCTAATATAATTAAACAGTTGGTCTGCTAAGCTAGTAAACACAGCAGTTATGTTTGTATTGATAAGAACATTCATACACGAACATCAACTATGGAATATTTCTGTTTTATAGGTTATTAACAAGTAACAGAGTTTCAAATTAGTGATTCAGTTCCAGCTAATAATGATGCCGTTTTATATTACTCATTATTTCATTTTCATTCTCAATACTGGAGTTATCAAAACTACTTGAGTCTCAAAGGCAACGATAGCCACATTCAGGTAAAAGAAAAAAAAATATATTCTTTCAAGAAAAAATATTTGTTCTGCTTTAGCAATGCTTTCCTCAAAAGGGACACTATCTCCTGGAAATTACATGCTACTCCACCTCTAACCCTCTCTTTCAGCTTATCTCTAAATCTGGCTATCACCTACTTTCTCTCTGTGCATCTCTTGCAGGGTCTCCTCCTGCAACAGGAACAGGCACTCTACAGATCTATCTGATAGATGTAAATGATAACGTGCCAGTGCTGGTGCCCAAAGAGGCTCAGCTGTGCGAGAGGTCGCGGCCCAGCTCCAGGATCAACATCACTGCCTCCGACGCAGACTCTGAACCCAACGCAGGGCCATATGTCTTTGAGCTGCCCTCTTTCCCGCCCTCAGTCCGCCGCAACTGGACCATCTCACGGCTAAATGGTGAGTCACTCCTTTTTAATACACTACTAGTATGTGCAGTACTGTTGCTTAGTACAATAAAACCACCATGCTGTCATAACTTTTTTTCATTAAGATGCTGAGGGTGCAGGAAGAAAAATCAAACTTTGGTAAGGATGAATGAATAAAATAAGATACCTACTAGGGCTGTCAAAGGTAATGCTTTAATAATGCATTGTAGTTTGACCCTAAGAACCATTCTTAGTAGTAGTAGTAGCTCATGTGCTGTATATTTTTTGCTATGATATAATCCGCGACAGTTTCAAATGCTGCTTTTAAACAGTTTTTAAAGCAATAGCTTTAAAAAAGCGCCAGCACTTTCAGTAGACTACAACGGACAGTATTTGTGTGAGAATTACGGATAAATCAAAGAGCAACAAAATAACAAATGCAAAAGTGGAAAGCTCCAGTTCTACTCGAGCCTCTCCACAAGCAGAAATAAACTGGAAACTGCATTCACGCTACGGAATTGACAGGATTTTCATGCTCAGGTGAGAGTGAACTGTTCGGGGTTCAAGAAGTACTAAAGATACTCAGCGTGTTCGGAAATGAATATTGTGCTGCAATTTATCACAAGAATGATAACAAATCATCATATTGTCCACCCCTACCATGCCCTAAAAGTCAGAAGTAAAGGATATCATATGCTGTGGTTGTTTTATGCTGTGTGCTTGTCGACTTCTGTTTCCGAGCTGAGGAAACGCTACGTCCAGATACGCAATCTTTCACCTCCAGCACGAGCACCAGCATCTTGTTTCAGAAAAAGAAATATTATCCTTGGTACTTAAAGGATCACAAAGAATCATCCCAAAGCTCTAAAATGTACCTTTATGTCTCCTCCAGGTGAGTATGCCCAGCTGAGGTTGCGGATTCCCTACCTAGAGGCCGGTATGTATCGAGTGCCCATCCTGGTGTCGGACTCGGGAAACCCTCCCCTGACCAACCGCTCCATGATCAGGGTGAAAGTGTGTCCCTGTGACGAGCACGGAGACTGCACTGCGGTCGGAGCCGTGGCTTCAGCCAGCCTGGGCACAGGAGCCATTATAGCCATCCTCATCTGCATCATCATACTGCTTAGTAAGTGCAGGAACGAGTGGGTGGACAACTGAATACTTTATCTGATGATCATTTACCCAAGGAAAAAAGTACATCGAAACAGAGTGAAAGAAAATAGCCTTTGTGTAAAACCAGCAATGCAGCAAACAAGGTTTAAATAATCTTTTCACTGTTAAAGCCTCTGGTTTAGCTTGTTCTTGGTAGCTGATCTCATGCTTTATTTATGTATGTGTGCACGCTCAGGCATGGTGCTGCTCTTTGTGGTTTGGATGAAGCGTAGAGAGAAAGAGCGTCAGACCAAGCCTCTGCTGATCGATCCAGAGGATGACGTGAGGGACAATATACTGAAATATGATGAGGAGGGAGGAGGAGAGGAGGACCAGGTTAGCAATGCACACTTTTCTCACACACACACAAAGACACAGGTATGATCTCAGATACACACAGTGCTGTTTAAAAGTCAGAGACCGCCCTTCATTTGTTTGATTTCCAGTCTAAAGAGATTAGCTAAAGCGATAATCTACTTTCAGGGGAAGGTCAAAGCAAAATTTCCAAAACTGGAGGTCAAAAAATTAATTAAAAGATACAGAGAAAAAAAACTCATAACCATGCAAGACCTGGGTTGATTTGCATGGTAATAAAGGATGGACATAATAAATGCTGAAAAAAATATATATTTAGTTGTTGAGGCTTCTGTGTAATTGTCTGTTAATGTTCCTGATACTGAAAAATTCAATAACTTAATCATTCTGACTGGAAATAAAAGAAGGGGGGTCTCTGACTTTTGCACAGGACTATACTGTCACTAATAACATTATTCAGTTTTTTATTTAATAGATTTGACATTGGGCTATTACGTCATTAACTAGTTGTTAAATAATAAAGAGAACTGACTAATGAAGTAGTAATGATAGAGTTTTGTGTGGGATCCATGAGTGTTTTAGTTGGCTATAATGTCATGCAGTCTGCCTTTACAAACATTTGTGAAAGAGTGGGTTGTTCTAAAGATCTTACTGAATTTGAGCATGGTGCTGTAATAGGATGCCACTGTTGCAACAAATCAGTTCACAAAATTTCTTCCCTTCTGGATATTCCACGATCAACAGTGAGTGGTATTATTTAAAAGCTTCCCAGATGAGTGGAAGAGCTGTTAAGGGGGCACCAACTCCATATTAATGCCTATGGGTTTAGAATGGGATGTCATAAGAGCTTCTATAGGTGTAACATGTAGGTGTCCCAATACTTTTGTCCATATCTCAGTAACAATCACTGTAATGCACTGTAGTTCTGCTATGGGAGCAGAGTCTTGGCTTGCTACTTCACCCATCACATGCCACTAGCAAAAAGATAAGCCATGTAGCCTAGCAGGAGGTCCATAATATCAGCCCTACAGGTGAAACATGAAACCATTACTTATCACACTTTTAACTCCCCCTTCCAGGACTATGACCTGAGCCAGCTGCAGCAACCCGAGACCCTGGACCACATGATGAGTAAGCCAGCGGGAGTGAGGAGAGTGGACGAAAGACCCATCATCCCTGAGTCTCAGTACCCCGTACGACCCACTCTACCTCACCCTGGAGACATTGGAGAGTTTATTATTGATGTAGGTCCATTGCAGTCCCTCTACTTTAAACCATCAGCTTAAGCTCATTTCACACTAGATGCAATGACACTTATTTCACACCGGATGTGATGCAGTTTCTCTTTGCATGTATTACATTTTCATGTAATATAAGTCTCTATATTGTCAGTTTTTTGCTTAAATAAACTTAATGTACATGATATAAAAAGATCAGCAACAAAAAACCTGACTTCCCTTGATGTTGCTACCTTTCTCACTGTGTGATGTACAAAAAGATGCATGTGTATTCACAACATTGTGATTACTATCACCTTGTTCAAAAAATTAAAACTACATTTGCTGATTTGTTTATTAGCCTAGAGTGTATATTATAGCATAAATACTGCATTTTATTACTGTTTCTGCCTAGCAAATGCCAGCATGCGTCAAAGAGACGCAAAGCGTAGTTTTGTGCTTCACATACGTTACCACTGCAGGACCAAATAGGAGCAAAGGACCAACTGTGCCGCACATCATGCAGCTCTTTTACCGTGTCTAGTGTGAAATGGGCTTTAGGGCTAAAGCTACAGAACACAGTAATTTGTAGGACAAAAAGAAAGAATGGAGATGCTTTGCAAACATTTGCTGTTCACTGTATTTTTATACTGGGATGGGAAATTGTTCATACAGACCATAGAAGGGTATTCGGTTCTGGTCCTGGAGGCGTCCAGTACAGTTTGGCGAGTTCCCTGCTGATTCGACATAGATTTAGTAAGTGTGTTAGAACAGAGAAAACATCAAAAACATCCAGGACTAATGCTGCCTACCTCATCCTCTGTAGAAAGAACAGAGGTTCATTTGGAAGACATCCGCTCCTCGGTGTAATATGAAGTATTCACTTCAGTGGAATATGACAATAATATTATATACTTAATATACTTTAGTACAGTATTATTGTATAATATACAGCAGAATTTCAAAGCACATACAGTACTGGGCAAAAGTCAGAGACCACCCTTCATTTATTTATTTTCCAGTCAAAATGGCCATTTCTTAGTTTTTCATATTTTTGTACACTTCCAAAGTTCAGTCTTAGATGTTGGTTGCACTTTTTTCCCCACAATCCAAGTAATCCTACACATTCAATGATGATGAGGTCTGTACAGTGTATTGTTGCTGTCAGAACAAAACTTTGTATCCGGAACTGTATCTTTACAGGAAAAGAAAAAACTCTCTTTTAACATAACAAAATTTTATTCCAAGCAGTTTTGTAACATTTCTGTTGGTCATGAGATGTTCACATAAAAACTTTGGAGGTTTGGAATTATTGACAACACGTAATTAGAAGGCAAGGCAAAGACTGGTAACACGGCAGTAAAGTTTTTCATGGCCAATACGCTTAAATCTGCCTCTGTCTCTGCAGGGTCTGCGGGCAGCAGATAATGACCCGACGGCTCCCCCATATGATTCCCTGCTGGTGTTCGACTACGAAGGCAGCGGCTCCACAGCTGGCTCAGTCAGCTCACTGGACTCATCCAGCTCTGGAGAGCAGGACTACGACTACCTCAATGACTGGGGGCCACGCTTCAAAAAACTGGCCGACCTCTACGGGGGTGGGGAGGAAGACTGAGGGCGGAGCACCGAGGAGAGGGGCGGGGGCTAAACGAGCAGTGAGAAGAGTGCTCGGTTCGAACATTACACTGAAGAGCCATAGGAACCGAGTCAAGGACCACATTGAGCATCCCTGTGGAAGACTATCTGCAAACCATAGGGAGTCAGAGAAATTTACAGCCTGCTCCAGACCCTTACTGCAGTCTGCCAGTGTGTTTTTCCTCCGACATTTCAGTTCTCCGCTAGGGCAAGTTTATCTCTGTAAGGGTTATTTTTTTTCCCCACTCTTCAGGCTGTTTGGAGAGTTGAGACAGCGCTGGTACGAGAGACTAAGTACTCCATGTGCTCTGGAAACAGAAAACAATGACTGCTCTCTCTCTCTTTCTCTCTCTCTCTCTGTCTGTCTCTTTGCTCTATCACTTAAGAGTGGTATAAAATCACCAACTCTTGTTTCATTCTCTCGACTTGAATTTCGTTAGAAACAGAAGCACTGTCGTTGATCAAGTGCCTTTCGTGGTGTGTTTTTGTACTGGACTCCTCCTCAGGGTCAGTTGCCATTTTAAATTCCTTTCTCGTCGCGCAGCACGCTCCCTCGTTCCCTCTGCCCCTCTCCTTCCACATTCAGTTTTCTTTCATCTCCCATTATTGGTGCAGAAGAAAAAATATCTACAACAAAGAAGAAGAAAGAACAGGAGGATCGTTTGGCAGACATTTGTGATAAAAAAAAAACAAAAAAGAGGAGAGTCTGATTCTTTGGAAGCTGACGTACAAGTATGAGTGGTGAAGAAGTCTAAACCTGTGGTCTAAATTACAAGACCAACCAATTCCCCAAGCGACAACCACACCTAATGAAGTGCGACAGCTTTTGAAAATTTTTTAAAGAATGAAAAACGAAACAAAAAACAAATGGAGAATGCCTTTTTACTCAGACACTTGCCTGCCTTGTTTTGTGTTGCTTTCCGATTTGTAGAGGTAATCTCTGCATGGTGGAGCAGACAGAGAGAGACCTGCTGAAGCACTGGCTGAACAAATATGGGACTGAAAGGACCGCGTCACGGAGGAACGCTTTTATTTCGTCTCGAACATTCCCCTTTTCTAGGTTTATAGGTTGATTAGACTATTATACATGCATGATTTCTCTCAAAGCAGTGTCTCGAATCAATCGCACTTGTTCCTTGTGGTCAGAATGTGAAAAAAGTAGTTGGCAAAGAATATACAATATACAGTTCAAGTATAACCTGTAAAGAACAACAAAAAAAAAAGACTCGGAAAATGAGAAAATGCTGTAAAATACATATTTTTTTTAAGTATAACCTGAAACATTTGCTGCTCTCAAGGTCCTTACTGGGCTGAATGACACTGTATTTGGCCCAGTGGTTTTAAGTGCGTCCGTATGCGCGTGTGCATATGCACATGCGCATGTGTGTTTGCAAGTATGTATGTTGTCTGTCTGTTCTGTAGGATTTTTAAATTCTCTTTTCTATGTTTTTTGGTTTCAGATTTTTCTTGATTAGTTTCTAAGTTTTAGTCTAAGCTTTGATACGTGTTCTTTTGATATGAGCAGTGTGTGCTCAGTTCTGTCTTGCTGAGAAAAGCCTGTTTTCTGTGTCCTGTCCCAGAGTCTGGGAACAAATGGCGACTGGAGGACTACCACCATGCCTGCTTCAAACGTTCAGTGTTTCTCAGTTACCCTTTCATTCATCTAAACGACTACTGGATTTGTGCTTTAGAAAATAAACAAGAACTGTTTTGCAGAAGTGGAGTAGTTTAGTGTCATACTCCACAAATATGACCCTCCTGTCTTTACCCTTTTACAGTTAGTGCTGAGCACAATCACACACACACACACACACACACACACACACACACACACACACAAACAAACAACCAAACAACTGATGATCTGGACTGATTCATTTTAAAACTAGGGATGCACAATATATCAGCAACAATAAAATGGAAAATTTAATTTAATCATTATCGGTCCAATAATGGAAACAGCCTGTAATTACAACCAATAATTTAGCACCTTATTTTTAGTTCTCCCATACAGTGACGCACATGGAGTCAATACTGCTGGGAATTTATATTCCTTTCAGCTCATTCAATTGGATAAAAGGTACATACACATAGTACAGAGAGGGTTCTATTCCCTCACCAGACAGGAGTAGTACTGCTGCACCAATAAGGGTTTTTTCCACCGCACATTCAAAAACAACAACAGAACCAAACAGGAACCAACAGAACTTAAGATTCTGTAGTTTATGTTTCACCTGCTTGAGACAGCTGGAACCATCACAAAACCATGTAACTGTTAAGTGTCTAATTTACAGTGTAATTGTAAAAGTTTCTAATTTGGCTAATTAGCTACATTACTAGCTAGTGTAAATACTAATAGTGTTAGCACTACCTTCCTAACTAGTTTATGTCACCTCTGTGGACTCTTTACAAAAATTTAAATTCTAAAAATAGCAAACAATAATTTTGGTAACGTAATAGTTCTTAGTGGTAGGTCTTAGTCTTAGCACAGTTCCAGGTTTCTGCTGTTGAAGTTGTGGTACTTTGTGCAGTGGAAAAAAGAGTCCCTGGGAAAAACCTCTACCGCTACATCTACCTACCGAGTGGCTGCTAATAATGTGAAATATTTACACACAATAATGTAGATGTAATTGCAGTAACTGTCAGACTTGATTTAGTTATGACCATGTAAAATTAATCCATGAATTTCATGAATTTGACAATATGAGAATTTTAACAGTTATCATTATCAGCCCAGAAATGGAGACAATTACAGAGTATTTTCTACATTTTCACAATGGTATTAACATTGTACAAACTCAGCTGCACCTTTCAGGTATGTGTGCTGAAAACCTGTAAGAAAAAGCTGTAAAGTGGCCACCCACTCATTCACTCTCTCCACCAGTGACATATCTTTAACTTCCTGCTGCAGAATATTTCCTGACTTATCAGCATGTATTTAAAATGAGCCGTGAGAGACTAGGCCAGTGACCTGACCAAGTGAAAGCTCAGTCCTCTCCGAGGGCATTCATCATCATTAAAGCAGCAGGCCTGCCACTGATGATGAAGGCCCTGCAGAGGGACTGCGAGCTGGAGACCAGAATAACTAGGAAATCAAAGGGGAGGAAAGAAGAAAAGGGGACGGAGCCGTAAGTGTTCCCTGCAGGAACTGCAGCAGGGAGCTTAACTGGTTCCATTCGTTTAGCAAATCAAGAGAAAAATGGGGCTTTTTGCTGTCAAAAATTTCAGGTGGCAGGGCATCTTGTAATCTTGTTTTCTTTCCTAATTTCTGCTCTTTCTGTAGAGATTCATTTGCATTTTTAATTACAGTCATAACTTGGTAGACCTTAGTTATGTAGAGGAGACTTTATCAACATGCCTCTCTCTCTTAGACTAATGGAAGAAACCTGGGAGGACCAACAATGTCAATTGTGCTTCATCTCCACACTTCAAGGTAACGGTAGAGAGTGAGTGTGTGTGGATGTGCGAGACCGAGAGCGATGTGGGAGAACGGCGCTCTCTGTGGTCGTGTCTATCAATTAGTTCTTTGATTAATCCCTTGCTTTAATCTCATCAAGTGGAACACTGCTAATTACCCACAGACGAGAGGAGAGAGTGAGGTAGGAAGTTAAAATGTGGCCTGAGACTTGCTAAGGTGTATGTATGTGTGAGCCAGGCTTGCAGTTTTCCCGCCACATTGGGCTGGTTTGTAAAAGCCATCGCAAGTGAAAATTATTCGTTTGCAGGGTATTTTTTGGGCTACTTCCTAATTTTACCACTGGCCACTAAAAAGCCTGATACACTTCAGAGAGTAAAAAAATGAAAATTCATCATATGAATTTTCATTCATAGGTGTTGTGAATAGCTGGCACCCTAAGAGCAGATAGGCATGTGCAGGAGAGAAGCGGCAGAAGAATGAGCGGCATGTTTGGTGGAGCGTACATCAACAGCCAGACTACATCCTGACCAATATAAATTTACAAAGCTCATTATAAAGGTGGACACGCATGCAATATAGCAAAAGAGATCTTGGTAAATCGACATTGCTAACTGTTAATCAAACGAATGCTTTTACAAGCATTCATGAGTAATACAAGTTGATAAGAGAATTTTTTTTAATTACACTTTTTTAGACCTTTATAATTAGTAGGTTTTTTTTTCCTGTTTCTTCAAACATTTACATTTGGACAATTTTTGGGCTAGCGTAAGCTTCTGGTGGGCAGGTTTTAAACTAATTTTGGAAATTTTTGCTGGTACCACTGTGTTGGAGTGGGTGTGTGTCAGGGACAGACAACAACAACAAAGAAGGAGAACAAGAAAAAGAGGGCAAGACAGAAGAAACAAAAGAAAAGAAGGAAAAGTCATTAAACTTACACAAAAAAAAAAAAAATGGAGAGGTCCTTTATAGATTAAACAAGCACTCAACAGACTCTCAGTAACACGTCAAAAACATATGAGGGTTAGGGTTAGGATTAGGGCCAGGGTTAGGGTCGGGTTCTGGGTAAGGTTGGGTAAGGTTTTGCGTAATGAAAGTAACATTACTTAAATTAAGTAGATGTATTGTTAATGTATAAACAGCACATCTACAAGATATTTAATGTATTCAGATGCTTCACTATTGCTACATCACTGATATGTTGTTGATGTGTAACTGATAATCTGTTAAGGGTTTATTAATCATCTACAAACAACCACCCCAAATAAAGTTACCAAAAACACTAAAAAACATGAGCTGTAAGTGACGCAGTTGTGAAAATGGTACTTGTTAAAGGTGCTTTAGGATCATCACTATCAGTCAGCTTTAATCTAAAAGAGCAGAGCCGTTTCTACCTGTAAGCCATATATGGAGATGCTTTGGACCCTTGAATATGTATTTTTAAAATGTAATTATTTGTAAGGGGGGGGGGGAAAACAGTGAATCCAGAGATCCTCCAACATTGTTACTTTATCCAAACTGATAATTCCTTCTTCCACCTTTAGGGCCCCCTAATATTTTATAATATTATTTATAGAGTTTATTCCAGGCATCTCAGCCTGTCCTGGGGAAAAAAAACAAAAAACAAACAAACAAAAACAAAAAAACATGGAGGCCTGCTGACGACTCGCTTTTTGTAAATAAGTGCTTAATGCGTGCCTGAAAATAGACAGCATGTACATTATAAATAAAGTTTGCCTTTTCAAGTACACAGCCATGGTCTTTTTCATTTCCCCATAAATAAGGGACCAAATCTCTGGGGCCATCAGACAGAACAATCTGAGAAAGACTCGGACAGCGTGTGCGTGTGGGGGCTAATTGAGTGCTCGCAGTTTAGTGCTGATAGAGCTGGCGTGCTGAAACAGCTTCCGTTTGTGCTAGGTCTGAGCTTTGCTGACGCAGCACCATGCGCGGGCTATTTTGGGTCTTTTGTGGATTATAATGGAGATCAACGCAGTAGAGAGAGGACAAGAGAGTGCGGCTGCTTGACCACAAACCTCTCTGTTTTTGCCCAGGAGAGAAAAAAGAACAGCAACTAATTTCCAGTTGAATAATGCTGGGCTGATAATTCACTAAAAGAAATAACAGAAGCAGGTTGAAACTTTGTTAAAATGTTTGTTTAAAATTATTTTTAAAATGATGGACTTTTTCCATTTGATTTTTTGCTAATTTACATCAAACAGGACATGTTAATGTGTTACAATAAGGCGAGAGATGGCAGTATAGACATATGGCTGACATGTCAAACCACAGACACACCATCTCTCTGCTCTCTCGTTCTAGATGCAAATCAGTTTAGTGACAACTAATCATTCTGTTGAAATGTGTGGGATTCAACGATTGTGTCATGTCACATGGTGAGATTCAACAGTGGAACGCACACCAAGTGCGAGATAACAAGTGTGTTAGTAGGAATTTGTGCACACTCAGTCAAAAGAGCATTTGTAAGGTCAGGCACTGAGGTTGGATGAGAAGGCCTGGCTCGCAATCAACGTTCCAATTCATCCCAAAGGTGCTCAGTGGGGTTGAGGTCAGGACTCTGTGCAGGCCACTGGAGTTCCTACACACTAAACTCGTCAAACCATGTCTATGGAGCTTTATGGCACTATGCATTCTGTTGGTTAGCGTTCTCCTGTCACCCGCCAAACCCAGCTTTGTCCATCAGACTACCATATAGTGAAGCAAGATTCATCTCTCCAGAGAACATCTTTTCACTGCTCTAGAGTCCAGTGGTGGCATTCTTTACACAGCTCCAGCTCTGCATTGCGCATAGTGATCTTAGTGTGCAGCTGCTCAGCCATAGAAACTCAATACACCCGTGAAGCTCCTCCTGCACAGCTGTTGTGCTGGTGTTGCTTCTAGAGACAGTTTGGAACTCTGTACTGAATGGTGGGTGATTTTTTCCACACTATGCACTTCAGCACTCTGTGGCTTCGCTCTGTGACTTTGCATAGTGAACTGCTTCGTGGCTGAGCTGTTGTTACTCCTAGAGGCTTCCATTTAAAAAATAATAGCACTTACAGTTCACCAGGGCAGAAATTTCACAAACTGGCAAAGGTGGCAGTGCCATGCTTAAAGTCAATGAGCTCTTCTTTACGATCCATTCAACTGCCAGGGTTTGTCTATGGAGACTGCATGCCTATGTGCTTGATTTTGTATGTCTGTTAGCAGAGGGTGTGGCTGAAACACCTGAAAGCAATGATTTTACATTATATGGCCACATACTTTTGGCCTTATAATGCATATATTTAAATATAAAAATATAAACTCTGCTCACAATATAAACTAATCACACATGGGTCTTCATTACATTTAAATTATTATAGAGTTCAGAACATTTTATTATTATGAGTATTCTTGTGTTTTAAACAGTTGCAATTCTGAGATCTGGGAGTGCTGCAGCCACCTCAGCAACCCCACTTCCTGCATCCCTGCTTGCTTTAAAACAAGTTAGAGTCTATGGTGTTTTCTGCTCATTTACTGAATACAAGCAACATATCAAAGCTGATGTAAATAGGGAAAGATTTAGTGTTAGCATTCCTTTAAGCATAAGGCAGTATGCATTTTCCAGCATGATGCATTCTAGCCACTATCTTTTCTGCTAAATATGAAGTAAAAATAACGTCTGTTTTTTCCACTGATGATAATAATAGAAGTAGTATTTTGTTTCATTTATAAAGTGCCTTTTGAGGGTGTAAACAAATGTGAAAGAGACTAGGAGGAAATGAAAGTGTTGGAGTAAAAAGATACGTTTTACAGGGGAATTCTGACCTAAAAACATTTAATATGTTATTTGTCATGTTATATAATATTCTATTGCGCAGCACTACATCTCATCCTCCTCAGTTTGACAGAATTCATAATCCTTTTTGCGTTGTCATGCATCAGTGTTCTCTCACTGCAATACCCAAATTATGGCAACACAGCATGCATTACACAAATATTTCAAACACTTATAGACAACAATCAAGAAATCCTGCTAGCATAGCCACTGACGTAGAGGATAATAAATACAGACGTGATGTTTGGTTTCCTCCCACCTTCAAGATACATCATTAGAAGGGGGTTTTCTATTCATTAAACCACGAAATCTCACTCTGGGTACTGCAGCACCACAGCAGGAGGCGCGTAAGCATGTTTACAACATGCATTTTAATTCTGCTGTGAGTGCTCCTTTAAAATAAGTAGGGAAAACTCTGAGGGGATGGCACTCTGAGGCCACTGCACTAAATGATCAGCCCCCATATTGATGTCAGTGTGGTGGACCTGAGACAGCTAGATGGGGTGATAGTGATAATCACTTTTCCAGGAACACAAGTTGTAGTAAGCCACACAAAACACAAACAAGGGTTTCAGCATTTTTCAGACAAAGAACAGGTTGAGGCTGGGACCTAAAATGTGGTCCTTAAGAAACTGTTGCCATGAATTATGCCAAGATTGCAAACACTTTCAGAGGATCTGACAGTGATGCTATCTATGTCAAATGAAAATTCAAGAAATTTCAGGACAAGCAAAATACATCATGAATTCTTCACAAATGAAGCTTCTAAACTGCTACGTAATGTACTGCATATCAGTATGAGACACTGTGGTTTGCTTGTCAGTACCAGATGTCGTGAGTAGCTGTGCTTAATTTTAACACCATTCACTAAGCTGCATGTGCATTAGGTTAATTAGTAGTAATGCATCTTGATTAAGAAAGTTTAAGCAGTAAGATAATTTGCAGTATAAATATTTCACAATTTGTTTGCGTTAATCAGACGATTAAACTGCCAAGTCACGCAGGCTAAATCAAATTCTATCTGCGTTCAGCAGTGTTTATTTAAGGCAGCATCTTATTAAATGCCATTCTTAAATAGTTAATGTTAGATTCAGCAAGAGGACATCCTGACACAAAACACAGATATTCTGCTTAGAGCAGGAGGGTCACACTAAGGTCCTGGAAGGTCCTGGCCCTGCAGATGAGAGTCATGAGCTGATTTTCCCCCTCTCCCGCCCAACTGACCACACTCCATGTTCTTTCATAGTTACTGTTAGGAGTTTGAATGGTTTTTACAGAAAGTCACAGTGCCAATTTGTGCCGCGTCTTGATCGAGCGACTGGAAACTACAAGTTTGATGCCAACCAATCATCATTTACATTCTTGCGTGAGTTTATAGATCCTCAGGGGAAGCAAGTCAATCAGAAGTGCTATGTGTGATGGTGGCGGTTTTGTGTTCTAAAAAGAATTTTTTTTTCTTTTCTTTTTTCGCAGTCAACAACTGAATGTCAAATCAAATAAAGTACAATTCAGGATTAAATCAGCCACAACTTCCTTATTACTCAACCGATTTTCACCAAATTTGTTTTGTTATAATCCTCAGACATACATTAATCTTGATCTGCACGGACTGCTCTCGGTAGCTTTTACTTCTTTAAGAACTGATCGTGCTAATTAGCCGTTCTGGACCAGCAGGAAAGTATTCAGTCTGCACCGTTAAAAACCAAGTTCAGCGTGAGCTCAGGTAGAAACATAATCTCATCTCAAATCCATCAATGTGTGATTCACTTCTAATCTTAATACAATAAAAAATAAAATAAATCCTCCAAAACACAGTAAGAAGGACTTGTTTGAGTTTTCCCGTTCCACCTTAAATGGTGCAGCAGTTGCTTTCTGGTGCCTGAAGCTGCAGCATTTAAAGTGGAATGGGAAAATTCGAATAAGACGCTGGCAAATAAGAAGCTGACTTCAGCTTCGTGTAAGAAGGTGCTAATGTTAATCTATTATGAATATCTACACGGATTAAGGAATGCAGCGATGTTGACTGCCCTAAAATGACAGCGCCATTGACATACCTGGAGGGACCCAACCCACCATCCAGGTATGTATATCTATGGTCCCTCCCCTGTGTGTGCATCACTCACTCCAGTCTCTGCTCATTGTAATGCACAGATCTGAATGGCTGAGTAGCGTCACGTGTGATACTCACAACACGTGAATGGTCTGTGAGTTTCCCGGGCCGCTAAAGTGGAACCGTAAAAGCTAGAAAAGCTATGCCAATTAAAATAGGTCCACCCCATCGAAATTGAATAATTCTCCATTATTTTTTCGGTTATAGGTCCAGGTCCACATAGGACAGCGTCTGGGTCCGGACTCAGACGGCGGTCCGCCTATCAGTGACCTCTGGCATAGGAGATGTCTAGGTGGAAAAATACAATACAAAAAAATCTGACATGCTAGACTTTTCGTTGGGGTGTCGTCGGCCGTCCTAGACAGCACATCTCTGTTCTTATATTATGTCAAACTACAAGACACATTCATCGTTCCCAATGCTCCTATTTGGGCCAGACGTTGGAAATTCAACAGATGTGACAAATTCATTTGTGTAGTCTGATCTCACAAAACGAGAAACTGTAACAAACAACTCAGTGTTTGTCAAAATATTCAGACCATTAGAACAAATGTAGTTAGCATGGCAAATACAGTCATTCAGTAGCTCAGCAGCTTTAAACTGTAAGCTCAATGTTATGTAGAGACTCTGGATGCCTACAGTTTTTTATTAGGTAAAATGAGGTTTCTACCAGCGTTCGGTAAAGCTTGGCCAACACTGCAATATTTGCCACAAAAGAAAGCATTTATGGGAGGAGCATGGATAGGTCAATTCAACTCCCGAAGACCTCGTCCACTGTGTTAGGCAGCAGCGCTCTGACCCTCCAGAATTCAGAGCTTAACATTGGCAGAGTTCAGATCTCCAGGCTCCTGCTGCTGGTTCTTTCCTTTCTAACGTAGTTGTGTCTCAAAGGAGGAAGTTTAATTGGCGAAAGGCAAAATGAACATTCCCTCCCTCTGGATTCAAACCATGTTGCGTTCAGCAGAAAGTTACTCCGGCACCTCTGATGGCGTTATCTTGCTGAATGGCTTGTCAACATTTTTAAAATGTGGAGCTCAGTTTGTTCATGTTAAGCCAACAGAAAACCAAATCCCTGGTGTTTCATCAGACATGCACTGCAAGAACTAAATGCAGCTCACAGAGGCTGGAAAAATTGAGGCTGAACAGTCATGTGCTTCCCATGCAGACTACACTCAACACCTTTGTGTGAACTGCCAACAACAACAACAGCATTTAGCAGCATCAGCTTTTACTTGAGTGACAAAGCTGAATGTCTGTTAGAGCTCAATTCAGTGTAAATGAATGTTCTAAAGTGGGTTTACTAATGTGTTTAAGGTGTTTGACAGTTGATGCCAATCTTAAAGGAGTACTACCTGCTGATTCTTCCGGTAATTAACATAGACACCAAGTTCTTTACTCTAGAAAAAAGCCAATTGGCTTCTATTACAAGTGTGTTTCAAGTTGATGTTACAATTGTTAAGATGTAAACAAAGTAATTCAGAGTAGCCTGATGTAAATAATTCTGACTGGGTGCCTTTGACAACAGTGGTGACTGGAACCACACGTTCAGTGAAAAATCAAATTTAAATAATTTTCCACTTACCCCAAATGCAGTTGATCAGCCAAGCCATGTTTGGTGTCCAAGTTGTGTTTGTTTTGTTTCAAACTGGAGCTGCTAGGCTAATGGTCCTAACAAACACAGTAAACAGTCACCAAAACCGCTTCCACAAATACCATCCAAAATCTCAATATACTTGCTTCAGATTAGATTGATGTAGTAAATGACATAAATAGCCCACATTTACACATGTAAACTCAAATTAGAACTACGTTATCATCCACATAACATCCCACATTCTAGTACTATTGTGCCTTTACCAGACTGTGCTCAGAAAAGAAGTGATTCTGTCTGGTTGTCCTGAATGGTGGCCCCTTCTTTTAACTACAGCTTGTGTTTTTATAGTCATACTGTGTTCTAAACCACATCTGCCCAATCTTTATTAAGACCTGGATGAGGATTGTATTTGGGCATGTATTTACAGAAACAGTTGGCCATTGACTTCCAGTTTTTGTTTGCAACATTCACCTTGTAGCTCTACACAGAAGAAGCAAAATTCTGACACCAAACACATCAACAATGCTGATCAACAGAATTTAGGGTAAAGGCCTCAGTATACTTCTTGCGGAGACGACGTTCGCCTTGCTTCAGCAAACAATATGATGTAATTGCAGAGAAAACGAACAACCGCATTTGTAGCGCGAAGGCTTGGTGACAGCATTCTGGACTTGCACGTTGCCACAGCAGAGCCGGTTTATCTAGAAATTCACTGGCCATAACTAGAACTGTGATAGAATCGTTTTCCACTAGTCATGGAACTTATCATAAAACGTCATAGCGTCACCTGCAGTTGTGGAGCGTACGAAAACGAAACCGCAGAGAGTATGTGAGCTTGTGCCCTGCTGTATCTAAACATCACTTAAACAGAACCTGTCTGGCAATGCTAATCAAGCTAGAAGGTCTGAAAAAGTAGCACATGATACGTTCTAAAAGAGACTCAAATACAGATGCGAAACAAAGTTATTGAAATCTACCAAACTGGAAAGGGTTACAAAGCCATTGCTAAAGCTCTTGGACTCCAGCAAACCACAGTGAGAGCCACTATTTACAAATGGAGAAAAACATGTGAAGGTTCACCACTGTTCCAGGAGTGGCCTACCAAAATGTCAGCAAGAGCACATCGACGAGTCATCCAGGAAGTCATAAAAGAACCAGATGAGCATCTAAAGAACTGCGGGCCTCACTTGCCTCAATGCACACAATTCCACAATGAGAAAGTCACTGTGCAAAAATGGCATTCATGGGACAGTTGCAAGGCACAAACTACTGCTGACCAAAAACAACACAAACGCTCGTCTCACATTTGCCAAAAAACATCCAGATGACCCCCAAGACTTTTGAGATAAAATTTTGTGGACTGATGAGTCAAAGTTGGAACTTTTTGGAAGACATGGGTCCTGTTACATCTGATGTGAAGCTAACACCGCATTACACCATATGAACATCATACCAACAGTCAAACATGGTGGTGGAGTGTGATAGTCTGGGGCAGGACCTGGACGACTTGTCATAATTGATGGAACCATGAATTCTGCTCTCCATCAGAAATCCTGAAGGAGAATGTCCCTCCATCAGGTTGTGACCTAATGCTCAAGCACAGTTGGGTTATGCAGCAGGACAATGATCTGAAGAACACAAGCAAGGCTACCTCAGAAGGTTTGAGTGGATGAGTCTAAGTCCTTACTTGAACCCCATTGAGAAGTTCATGCTTGAAAACCCTTCAATGTGGCTGAATTAAAACAATTCTGCAAAAAAAGTGGGCCTAAATTCCTCCACTGTGATATAAAAGACCCATCGCAAGTTATCGCAAACAGCTGATTGCAGTTGTTACTGCACAGTGTGGTTTAGAGGGGCGATTACTTTTTCACGAGTGAAACAGGTTTTGTATAAATCTTGATCTTTAATTAATGGAATGATCATTTAAAAGCTGCATTTTGTGTTTACTCATGTTGTCTTTATCTCATATTAAAATCAGCTGGATGATCTGAAACATTTCAATATGACAAATAAGCAAAAACAGAAGAAATCAGATGAGGGGCAAATACTTTTTCACAGCACTGTAAAAACTTAGATGTCACGTGTAGATTCACTGGACGTTTTGGATAGCAAATTAAATGTCCCTGGTTTCCATCACCACCACAATAAAAAATCTGTAAGTTTAAAGTCTGTAAGTTTCTGTACAATACAGTTTCATATTAAACCACTCTGAATGACTTTGTTTACATCTAAAGGATTGAACTATGCAGAAACCGGTGGAATTCCCCTTTAAGACAGACCTAACCCACAATCCAAAACCCTGAGTGTGAATAGCTTTACTGGCACAGCTATGGCTTTCCTCATTAGAGAGGATATAAAGGACCTGGTACCGTTATGCACCTTATCAACAGGCCTCCATCAATTACTGACAGAAACACGGAGCATCTACTCATTTATCACCACTGCTTTTGATCTCATACACACAGATCCACATCACGAGGGGCGTACTTTCTCTATTTGAAGTATGAATGAAAATAAAACGAATACCAGAGACCAATTTATTTTCTGTGCGTGTGTGTGCAGGCTGCTAATGTTTCCTCGCTCACAGAGGGCAGTATGTTCCATTAGACGAGACCAAAATAACAGCCGTGGCACATCACGCATTTTGTACACACGGTGTGTGTGTGATTACACCTTTCCCTCTGTTCCTGCTTTCTGACAGAGAAACGAAACGGAGGCTGGCGCGTTAACTATCAGCTTTCAGCCCGCTACTCCCCATTATGATTGGCAGAAGGTTAAAAATCTCAAAGAATAGCCATGAATTCAATTCTTGAAGAAATAATGAGATGTAGAATATTAGCGCTCAGATAAGCATCCTTGCTTATTTCCATCAATTAACACCAATCATGTTTGAGGCAGCAAATGGCAACAGACAGACTAATGCATGCATCATGTCTTGGCAACAGTAACTGAAGGCATCTGGAAAGTTCGGAAAGTTGGTTTGGTATAACAGTGCTCCGAAGTTCATGTTTTAAAATTCACTATTTTACTAACGGAAGAACACTCACCATCCGGTAGGATTTACTCACAGCTTGGCTCTTTCTGTTTAGCTGTGGCCCACCAGAGCAGAATTTGGCTCGAGTTGCTTTAGCAACATTTGAGAGATGAAACTTCAATATTTGACTATGTCTTTGGCTCCCCTCATAGCAGGACCCAAAATCTGTCCCTTTCAGATGACATTTACAACATGCACTCAGTGCATATTACACATAAGCTAATGCTAATACAGTGCGGATATGCTAATCTACTTCATTATCATTACTGACTGTTCTGTATGAAGGAAAACAGACCACATCCATCACAAACATGACATTTTATCTGATCATTCACTGCCATATACAGAGCTGCAATAAACAATGTCTTTTTTTATTATATGTATCTATTAAAGGGCCCATATCATGGAAACTTTTTAAATACAATAGCTTGCTGTAGTATGTAAACACTGTTAAAATTTCACTGTTCACGCCCCACTTTATACGGTTCATCAATAGAAATGAACCTGCCATTGCTTTTGTGATGTCACAAAAACCAATCTATATCCACCTATTCAGCCTACAGCAGTTTAGCTCCGCCCATTAACTCTGAAGAGTGTTTCAGCCCGGACTACTTTTTGAATGAGGTGCAATACAGGCCAATCAGACCTCATTTACATATATTAGATGTAAAAGCAAAGTAACAGAAACTGCTAGCTAAACAGAGAAGGCTAGGCACCACTTTTTCTATCCTGATACTGATACCGATACAGATACAATATTTTTATTTATTTATTTTTTAACTGTGGAGGTTGGTTGGTACTCATTTTATTCATAAGACTACAGCGTTTAAAATTTTTTTTCACATCCACTGTCAGACTATGTGTATCTTAGTGAGATGCTGATATTTACTGCCTTAGTCATCACCTGCATTGTCCCCAACTGTACTGAACTCACCGCCTGAACCCTCTGCTCCACTGCTCTGGGTCTTGTCTCAGCTCCAGCACTCTCAGCTCCAGTTAGCAGCTGTAAATGTAAATCCACTTCAAATTAATACTGACATAACAATGTATCCTTTCTAACTAATAGTAAAACATTAAACAGGAAACTGATAGCTAACATCACGTGAGTTCACTGGCTCTTCAGCTGTTTTCCAGCCTTTTCTATGGTGACTAGGGATGGGTATCATTAGGATTTTATGGACACTGATATGTTTTGATACTCATTGAAATTAATCTCCATAACTTGCAAAAAAAAAAAGACATAGGCTAGTTTAGGCTATTAAATTTATACTAATTATTCTTATAATGCTGGAAACATTTTCTAAGGACAGTTAGACTGTCAAACTACGCTACCTGTAGTTTTAACACAAGGCTCGAGTTGGCTTCCTAGCCACTAGCTTCTTGTTCGAATTTTCTCGTTCAATCTTAAATGGTGCAGCAATTACTATGACGTCTGAGGCCCCTGCACGTAACTGCTGAACCATTTAAGATTGAGCGGGAAAATTCGAACAAGAAGCTAGCGAACAAGAAGGAGCTGGTGAATAAGAAGCTGACCTCAGCTTTGTGGTTTAATGCTGATAGGATTTTTGGATAAGGTGATTTAAGCTATCTGACTATCCTACCTAGAGTTTTAGGTAGGGAACAACCTTTAACTGTCTACAAACGTGCTATGGTACACTGGCTATGTTTACTTGCAAAGATTTTTGCCAATCCGATTGAATACAATCGGATTACAGACTCAGACTGAGGTGTTTATATGCATACTCTATTCAACAATTTGATGGAAAATCTTCGTTTACATGCTCACTACAAGTAATCTGATGCAAAATGACGCGCATGCGTGGAGCAGCGCTTAGACTAAACGTTACCATGACAGCGAACATCACGTGAGGTCCAGTCCGAGTGAGATGAGTTTCCAGTTGGCGCGCTCGTGTTTTTAATTCCTTTAAAATGGTGTCAGACTCAGGAAAACGTGCTTCACATGTCCTTATTAAAGAAGGGCGAGAGGAAGACGTCGTGCTCTGAGACTCATAAGCTGGATGTCCATCCCACCGCCGTCTTTTAAAGCTCAGAGCATAAACATCGTCTCCTCTGCAGACCAGTTTCTGCTCCGCCATGCTGAACGGTATAAACCGTCGCCATGACGTGACGCGCATGCGCAGAACGTACTTAAACGTTCCGATTGGAGTGTAATCGGATTCAAGCATTTACATGGATATTATTCTCTTTATTTAACGGATTATTTAGAGGTTTACCCACCTCGTTCAATCGGATAGAAATTGTATTCTGAATGGCCTCAATTGGACTAGTCTATTCCGATTGAGGTGTTTACATGGACGTATTCTATTCCGATTGAGCTATTAGTCGGATTATTAACGGATTATCAGGCTGCATGTAAACGTGGCTACTGTTAGGTACAGTGCAGGTACTGTACATTTTCATTTATCATAGTACAAACAATGTAAATGTCCCCTCAAAAGGTACAACAATGGTTTTAAGGTCCATTTGTGCACTTTAACAAGTTTTTCCCAGTGGAAAAGTGCATATCTGTATCTTTTCACAACCTTATGTTTTAAAACAGAACAATAAAATAAAAACCTTGGAGACGAGACGGGTGTGTGAAGTCAACACAAGTTAGAAAATATGATTTTAATGGATTATGGTACAATTATGTTCCCTGACAGTTTACTACCTTTTTACGTTTCTGCTGGTTTATAGTGTGCTCTCTCTGAACCCCAAACTTTATTTGCGTTACAGCCAAAATGGAAACAAGCCACGTTATTTGTGTTATAATAAAAGTATTACTGAACAAAGTGTGAACAATCATTACAATAAGTCGAAATATTCTTGGGCAACCATCCCTGTTGTGCAGATGTACGTCCAGAACAGTGCGGCAAATTAGAATATATAAGTGTCTCTTGTTGCAGTGCTCTGACTAAAGAGCAGACAACACCCCACCCCCCACTCACTGGTTTAATGAAACACTTAATCTTAATCAGAAAATGTTTTTTTCGCAAATGCAAGCAAAACTGTTGCGCTGTGCCTCCTTGCATATATGTATATTCTATGCTCAAGCTACTCACTTGAGCTACTTATGTTATCAATGGGACATTATCATGCGGTAACTGATATTATGCATTTTGTTTTGCAGCACTACAAGCTATCTTCAGGCAAGGCTAATGACGGAGTTATTCTTTGAAAATGGTCATGTAAAAATGATCACCGTAATGTTGTAAGTGGACCTCAAAGAAAACAATAAAACACAAGAAAAACGTATAATATTGGTCCTTTAAAGTACAAGCCTAAAGCGGCCAAATTGTCTGGCTATCTTGCTTCCTTGTTGTCGACATAGCTCCTGATTGACAACACAGCTCAAGCTCAAACATCACTCATTACTGAGGTGTCTGACTAAGCCTGTCACAATGTTTACATAATCGCAATCAGCTGAGATGATTGCATTTACTTAAGTTGACTGTATTCATTTTCCATAGTTGTTAGATTTCAGTCATATTTTGCCACGACAAGCAAAATGTGAACTGGGTGAGCTTAAATGAGGGAAACAAATGGAAATAAAAAATGAACATGAAAAAGTTACTTCTAACTTGATACTCTAACATGTTAGAGCAGCATAAGTAAGGTTTGTTTTTAGCTATACAGAAAATTCTAACATTTTTAGCATGAGTGCCCAAAGATTTTTTTTTCTTGTATTTTCACACTCAAGAAAAAAAAAAACATAACTGTACACATGATTCTGTGTAACTAGACATTTGTTTGAGTACACAGCAAGCAAGATGACTAATCGGCTCATTTGGTCACTTCAGGCTTATGTTTTAATAGCTGCATGCATATACTGTTAATCGCAATCATTTATGTAGCAATTGTCAGCTGCAATCTCCCGACTGTAACTGTGCTACTCATGACATGTCTAAAAAGCGTGTTTCCATTTTCTTTCAATTTAATGTCTCCGCCTCAACCCATCTGATGAAAACACACCCAGTTCACATTGTTACACCATAAACATATGATTGTGAAAGATCACAACTGTGGAAAATAACTGCGATTAGCTCAAATAATTGTAACCAGGCGATTACGTAATAATTGTGACAGGCCTAAAACAGACCTCTGAAATGCTGTGCATGCTTCAGTGACTGGCACAGACATGCATTTGTCCTGAATCAGATGCGTCATTTGTAACAGAGGCAGTGAGCAAAAGCATATCCGAGTGACAGTGGGAAAAAAGGGAGGAAAAGAGAGAGAGAGAGAGAAACGAAAAGAGACAGTAAGAAAATGTCATCAGAAATCGCAGCCAGTGCTATGACAGACCGTTAAGAAGCAAAACTGACTTGGATTTCGTAAATTGGAGTTGACGTTGCTCAAACAAACTCATGCACTAAGAGAATGGATCATAATTGCTTTGAGCACCGGTCCAGCACTCCTCCCAGCTCCAAACTCACTGCTGACACAAGCAAGCTCACTGTTAGCCAGCCAGCCACTCGCTAAAAGCACAGCCTGAAAGAAAGAGCTCACCAACCTAATTGAACAGGTGATGAATACATTTCTAGTCAGCTATTAAAACCTTACTTTGTGTTATGTGTTTCCAGAAGGTTAAAGCAATGGTTCAGCCAAATATCCAGGTGATGATATCCAGGGTAGTAGGTACATTTTTTGAGCATTTAGCACTGATGCTACAAAAGTGTGATGTAGCACAAATTGCACTTTTTAGCACTGTGATTAAAATGACAAAAATGAATTTAAAAAGAATTAAGCTCAATACGTGTAACAGATTGTCATTTTAACAGGTGAAAAAAGAAAAGCATGTAAAAGGTTCATGTTATGAAATACACAGATAATTCATTTTAAACTCCATAAGTCAGATTTGCCACAAAGGAGCCCTATTAGTGTTTTTTGGCATCTTTTAGAGTGAAGATACCCACACCAGCATTAATGCATGTATGGTTGGAGTCAAATTTCAGGTTTCCTGTTTAGAAATGGCAATGCTAAGGCAATGCTAAGGGTATTCTGATGTATTTTTGATTCAATCAATTAATTCTACTAAAGTTACACCTAAAACAGGTTAAAGATTTTTGGGCATTTTGTAAATTATGAGGCCCTTTGTTTACCATCAACAGTAGAACTAAACATGCATCGCAGCTAGCATGACTATGCTTCAGCAGATGGCTTGGTCAGAAGGGAAACGTTTGATACTGTACAAACCAAACTGTTATACTGTATAGTCCTGATGTCAAATGATCAAATGATCAGCAATGACAGAGTTGACATTAGAGAGTCTACTTAAATCTGCTTTCCTACTGCATGGCATGGCTCAACTTGCCTCTACTCGTATTTTGTACCAGCTACTTTGTTTCGTTACCGCAGATATAGTACCAGAAACTGGTATAGTACAAGAAACTGGCAAGACATGAAGGAGACAATTTTTTTGTTCAGAAGAGGCAGCAAGACAAAATACCGCTGGAAAAAAAAAACAGAAGAGTTTGGGAAATACTACATCAGAGTGCAGACGACGAGATGATTCTCGTTGCTCAAAGGCCACACAAGAGGATATACTAACCTGGTAGGTAGCATTAGCGTAGATGTTTAGCGATTCTCTCTGACCAATCAGTAGTCTGTTGTGTTTTACATCACCTTTTTGTATCGGCTCAGCTCACTTGGAACCCCGGCGGACATTTTACTAAAAACAGTACCAGGTACCAGATTTGCCTAGTGGAAAACCAAAAAAAGCAAACAGAGTCGAGTTAAGTCGAGACGGTATCATGCAGTGGAAAAGCGGCTTAAGATTTCATAACAACGCAGTCTGAGGGAGGTATGATGATTTAGGAATGCAGTTTGGACAATGCTAACCTGTCGCATGTACATTTTCCTTACGTGCAAGTTACATTAACTTCATAGCTCCACTGCAATTCTAGGCAAACATCAAGCACCAATCATCTTGGCAGATCAAGTACATTTGGGCTAAAGCGGGAAAAAAAATGGTGTAAAAGTGACCAAACCATTGCTTTAAGCTGATCATAAAGACTACAGCAAAGACATAAAGGCCATTTTAAGTTTAATGAGACTGCACTAAACAGCTCAATCATCTCACCTGGTCAAAGACCTGTATTCGCTACAATCCTAAACATTATCCACAACCTATAGCTCATTTATAGTCACTCACAAAGTTCAATCAAACAAAGGCTGTTAAAGACCACAGCTGAACTGCAGCTTTAACAATAAAAGGTAGGTTCATTCAGTTAAGCCTCAAATCCAAGCGACTTTACAAACAGATTATGTTTACCTAGACCATTCTGACAGATGTAACTAGGCAACCAGGCAGCCCCTGCTGTCTCCTTTCCATCTCTTCTCAAGAGGAGGCCAAGAAGGTTTAACTCTGGCAGAACAGAGGGGTTTCCAACAGGAGAGAGATTACCACAAAACGGGTCTGAAAGCACATAAAAAGGCTAGAGTGGATAGACATTACAGAGAGGAGGAGGAGGAACAAAAGATAATGTGCTTTAGACGGGAACTTTGAGCAATGAGATAAAATTAAGTGCGCTACTCTGGAAGTGTGGCATCTGTCAATAGTCCCGCTTGGTTCTGTTATGTGCTTGTATGTTTACTGAGATTAACATTTCCATGTTGCAATCTAGGCTGCATTATAGATTTGATTACCATGGACAGCAAGTTTGACAAATTTGCCTAAACGTCTTTAAAGAACACAAAATCTATTGACTGAAAACGGTTAAAATAGAAGTCAATGGCCTGTTGCTTCTATTATATTTGCATTTCAAGGCAATGCGCTATGACTACTGCAGTTAGGCCTTCAATTCAGACCAGAAATTATTTAGTCAAAACCAACAAACAATCCCTCTTTCTACAATAATGCTATTTTCTGCTAATCCCCTATGAGAATTTGAATAGTATGTTAGTGCTAACACTGGTGCACATGGATATTTCTGACCATTCTAGATTAGGCACAGACATTGGAAGCTTGTAAAAGACATTTCAGAAGTTATATATGACACTGGTAATGGACTTTAACATACTGTCTACACTGTAGCAGTTTTACAGTGACTCTGTTGGTAATAAGAGCTCTGCCATAAAGCTACCGTCCATTTGTAAGTGATCTCTGGTTATTTCACCACTCATATACACTAGCCATGTCAGTGACACAACTGGTCCTACACATTAGAAATCTAAATGTGGTTGATTCCATTCTCACTTCGTTATATTGTTATTCTAATGCTGAAGGCCTTCTGTCCGGATCCTTTGAGGCCTAACCAATGAGAGGGCTAGCATCCACCTCGATATTAGGGATGAAACAATGCATTGTGATGCTGTGATATCGCAAGGAAAACTGTGACAATGTGCATTGTGGAAAATGGTCATTCAAATATTTATAAAATCTAATGCATGTTAGATAACGCATTCCTCCTGCCTCCCAGCTCGAACATTATTAGCAAGTTGCACAACAACGTGATTATAGACGAGTTTCTAAAATACTGTGTGAATGCCAAATCATGAACCCAGTATTGTAAATTACCTATTCCACCTATTTTTCTAAATTTGTACATAATTCAGTGGTTGAGATGTAAACAAAGTCATTCAGAGTGGTTTGATGTGAAATGGTTCATTTGTAGAGAATGACTGTTCTTTACAGTGAAAGTGACAGGAACCACGAGTCCTGATGTCTACAACACAAATATAGCCATTTTATTTACTACCCAAAAAACACCAGCAAACCTACATAGTCCTCTAAGCTTTTATATGTCATGCTGTCGATGGTAAAATAGTGGTCAATCTGAAGAAATAAGGTTTGCTGGGGGACTATCGTGACCAGTCGTGTCCAAAGTCTGGCCCCAGGGCCAAATGCGGCCTGCGGACACATTATAAATGGTCCATGGCTTCTGTTTTAGGCTCAATCCCATTTCACCCCTTGCCCCTACCACTTAGCCCTTAGCCCTCTGTTTTGCACGTTCACACCTAGAGGCTGCGCAAGCGACCAAGGAAACCCACAAATGTGAATATTTTCTCAGTTAAAAATTACAATAACTGGGAAAATTCGAACGAGAAGCTAACGAATAGCTGAATTCAGCTGCATATCACCAAAGAATTAGGGGTGGGCAATAATAAATAATTATCACATCCCCCCTTTTTGAAAGCATATGATGCCCTAAATGTAACTAAAGCCCAGCAGTGAGGTTGCTGAACTTTACCCTCCTTTACCCTCACTGCAGACTGGCAGGGTCGCCTACAGACCAGCGCTAGTAGCCTGTTAATGTTTCATTTGAGAGTTGTTCCATTTCATAGGGAAAGATTTTCACCACTACCCCTTGTAACTCAGTTCTGAAGGGGCAAGCTGACATAAAGCTGGGATAAAAATAAGAAAGGGGATTGGGAGTTAAGAGTTTGTTATAAGTGGCCAGCCAGCAGAACCATTGCAGTTCTACCTTTCACCTGAAGGGGGCAGCAGAATCGTAAAATTACAGCGTAACGTGCTGCACTGTGACAATGAAGTTAGCTAAAGATTAAGAGCCTTTCTTCTCTGCTTAGACCTGCAGCTTAATTTACTGAACGATTTTAATCAAGGCTACAGCCATAAAGCTCAAACTTGACACTGTGAACTGGTGTTTTTAACCAGATGGAAATTTGAATACTTTTTCATTGAGAGCCACAGCAAATGTGAGTTCCTCACATGTCAAAAGACTGTAATGAATTTAATATCAATAGAGAATAAACAAACCATAGACCTTAAAATAAATAAATATTTAATATTCTTCAACTTCTCATCAGAGCAAATTTAGCAGTTCAGTAAATATTAACCCTTTAAGGCTGAACAGTAACATGGCTATTTATGCTGTTTAATCTGCTTTTCTCATATAATGAAGGGATTTCTAAACACGGCTGCTGCATTTTTCTGATATGTAAAGATATTATCTAACAAAAATAAAAATGTGCAGATTTTTGTTTAGTTTGTTTCACAAATATTTTTGAACAAGCAAATACTTAAATATCAATATAAGTGATACATTAGACATGTTTTATTGTTACTCTTAAATAATTTATTTATTTGCTATAAGAGCTTAACAATCCAAATTGCTCTGAGCAATTCAGCAATAAAAGAAGCCTCGTGCATCTTTTATACAGTGATAGGAGGAAAAACTGCAGCACACAGACAGCTCCAATTCTGTGAGCTGAAATTTTGAAAAGTTAATAATTTGAATAATTTGTGAATAATATTTCGGCCCTCGGGTATTCTGACACAAACCGATCTGGTTCTTTTAGGAACAAGTCGGGAAACTCCTGCCTTAGACCACCCTTCTTACATCCTTCCGATGTCAACTGATTAAAAACGTTTAAGACCAAAAATTTTACAGACTCATACACCGGGCAGTGTCTTCATAACCATTTCAAGTAATAATTTTCTGTGAGGGAGCTGTTACAGGTTATAGAGGTTAACCCCCTCAGACGTCTGGTTCCTATCACCACCACTGTGAACGGTTCTGACTCTGTAAGCGTCTCTAGAACAGAGCATTTCACACCAAACCGCTCTGAATGACACTGATGACCGTTAACCGTTTAATTAATTATGTAGAAATGCTGAAAACTCGATATAATTCCCCTTTATCAATAAACTGAGTATTACTACAACACCTGCAGAGTTTAAAAGCTCAGCAAAAAATCTAATGTATGTGATTTTCCACTTACCCCGAATGCAGTCAGTCAGTCAGTCAGTCAGGCAGTCAGTCAGCCAAGACGCGTCCGGCGTCAAAATGACGCTTTAGTTCAGAACTGGAGCTACCAAGCTAATGTTGCTAACAAACCCTGGAAGTAACGTTAAACAGTCTCCCAAACTGTTTATAGCTATAATAACATTACTTCTCTCAACCGCCAACCAGTTTTTAAATTAAGGTCGTGCAGAAAAGTCGAAGTGGTTTACAAAGCGTGACTTACTACGAACTATAACACATAAATACTCTCCGTGTTGCTACATGGAAGAGCCGCCATGAAAAATAACCGGAATCACTTCTTTCCTGAGCACAAATTGGTATCAATCCGCGTAAGACAGTGCAGACAGGAGGCTCGCGTATTTAGAGCAGCTGAGCGAGTCACAAAATCAACACACACAAAAATCACACATACAAATTTCTAAAACCACATTTTCTGCACAAACAATCTTCAACTGGATGTTTGAACCTGAGTGTACACATTTAAAATGCGTCAATTGGAGGCTTGACCCACCACTGACTTCCCGTATACATAAAAATGAACGGCCGCGCCATATTAACGCGTCGGAACGAGATCCTAATGTGTGGCCATGGCTTCGCAAGGCGTGGGAATGAGATAATTATGACCTGACCACAGCTTAATAAGGCATGATCTTACGAAGGCCTGCTGGTGACATCCTGTATAAATAAAAATAATGAGTGGCCACGACTTAGTAAAGCATAGGAACTAGATCCTAATGCATGGCCACGACTTAGTAAGGCGTGGAAATGAGATGATTAAGTCGTGGCCATGACTTAGTAAGCTGTGGGAACGAGATCATGGCCTACTAAGTTATGGCCGCGCATTAGGATCTTTTTCCCACGCTTTACTAAGTCATAGCCACGACTTAATCATCCCATTCCCACGCCTTACTAAGTCGTGGCCACACATTATTTTTCATTTATACAGGATGTCACCAGCGGGGCTCCATATGATCTCGTGTCCACACCTTACGAAGTCATGGCCACACATGAGGATCTCACGGAGCCCCGCTGGTGACATCCTGTACAAATAAAAATAATGCGTGGCCACGGCTTAGTAAAGCGTGGGAACGAGATCTTAATGCGTGACCACAACTTAGTAAGCCGCGATCTCGTTCCCACGCCTTACCAAGTCGTGCCCACGCATTAAGATTTCGTTTCTACACGTTAATAAGGCGTGACCACGCATTATTTTTATTTATTCAGGATGTCACCAGCAGGACTAACTCTCTTACAGTGAGTAAGCTTAAAGCTTTATAGCTAACGCTGCAATGAAATGTTACCACGCTCCCCTGCACTGCAGCCTCCCAGAGTTCAAAGGCGCATTAGTACCATAAAGTGGGACGTTATGCGGATGATGTAGTTCCAATTTTAGCTTAAAAGTAAATATGATCTGACCACGATATTTTACTAGATTCATGTTTTTTTGTAAACGAGTATACATGGCTTATCGGCGTAATTTTAAGTAAACATATTTAGATTTTAGCTCGTATTTGTGGAAACAGCAGCTCCAGTCATAAAGAAGCAAAATGTGGACCCCATTCATGTCTTGGCTGATCGACTGCATTTGGGTTAAGTACAAAACCATGTAAATTATATTTTTCGCCCAGCTGTTCCTTTAAATAAAACAAGCATGATGATTATATTAAATAAAAACAAACAAAAAAAATTACTTTCCCCCACAAAACTCATTCGGCCTTTTTGAAGGCCTAGAATGCCCCGAGGCCTGCCCACTGGGGTTTGTTCTTCTTGATCCAAGTTATGAGGATGAGCCTGCCCGCCTTGACTGCTGTACAACAGATAACTGTGCTAAGTAGTCTCCCAAACCTATCGGTAATGCTGTGACCTGGAAACATTTAACGTCCAATTTAATACGCACCCTATTTACACTCACCTTGACGTAGTCAATCTCTTACTGAAGACGCTTCTCACACTCCTCATTAAGCTGTACTGAAGGTATAGAACACTGTTATACTGCAGGTGTATGTCGCCATCTGGTGGTCATCTTATCAACTGTGCGTGATTCACCAAAGGCTGCTGTAAATAATTTGCTTACATTGCAGTAACAGCAACACGAGAGTGTTTTATAGAAACTTTCTCCATTTTATTTCTTAAAACCTCTTTTATAAAAACACAAATACAAAATGAATGGGCAGTTTCATTGTGTATTGTCCTTTTTTACATTGGTAATTTGCACATTACAAAGCCACCCTCTATGAAAAACATTGGATATATAACTGCAAATTTCTTCAGACACATTTAAAATCAAAAGTGGAAGGAAGCTAAAAACAATGCAAAACGGAGAGCTGGGAAACAAAGGGAGACAAGAGAGAAAGAGACCATGAGAAAGAGGTGTGTGTATGTTTAAGTTAGTGAGTGTGCAGAGGAAACAAAAGATGAGACTTAAAGGGAGACAAACATGAGATGAACGAGAAAGACATAGAAATGAGGGACTCACAGAGAAAAGGGACAGACAAAGGTGGAAGAGAGAGCAAGAGAGGGGAAACAGCTGGATCAGAGCTGGCATGGTAGAGCAAGGCTGCTATTTGAGCAGTGCTCCATATAGTTTACACTACTTGAGCAATGCTCAGTAGCGCAGGAGCTGTAGGAGCAACACTTGGTAGAGCAGCACCCAGTAAAGGAGCGGCTAACAGAGCAGCATCCATTGTTTGGACAACACTCAGTAGTGCAGCTGCAATCTGAGCACTCAGGCTCTGTATTTGAGTATATCTCAGCAGAGCAGCTACTACTTGAGCACTGCTCTGCAGTCGAGCAGCTACGTGAGCACTTCTCTGTAGATAAAGAGCTATTTGAGTACTGCTCTGTAGTTCAGCTGCTATTTGAGCACTGCTCTGTAACCGAGCTGCTGTGGTAGCACGGCTCTGTAGTCAAGCTGCTATTTGAGCAGCGCTCTGTAGAGAAGCTGTGAGCGACTGCTTGCTCTCTCGTTCTCCAGGCAGAAGAGCAGATCCCTGAGGTTTACACGTGTGATGCGCTGACGGGTGAACTGTCTCGACACTCCGCTACTCAACCCCGCAGTCGTGCTCGCCGACGACCCAGAACCCTGTGAAAACGCACACAAACAGAAACAAATGTGACTAAAGCCCTGTTCAGACAAAATTACTTTTATCTGGGGTAACTTCCTCTTTTACAGGTGCTACTATATATGTTTGCTTTTGGTAGATGTTCCAAGTAGATGTCGGACTGCACTAGAAAAAAAGTTTATGATTGCTACTACTCTATGTATTTAGTCTATTAGCGTGTATATCATAGTAAACATTTTCCAAATCACAAAATGGTGGATACTTTGGAAGTCTTTCAAGATTTACTTGGTCTAGATGGTAGAACTTCATCTCCATCCTCTCAGTCAAAATAAAGTCTACCAGACAAATGAGATCTTACAGGCTGAATATAATGACAGCTACATATAGAAAGTGCTTTATATTTGCACACAGCTACACTGCTAGCAAGGTATTACTCTATATGCACAACATTGTCAACTGTTCATGGGAATAGATTGTAATTGCATATCAAGTGAGGCACAAACATTCAGGTTTGTAGAATGACCTTAGTTTTATCTCTAAGGTGACAGACAAGGAATAACAGACAATTGTTGATATGATACATTTTTTCATTTTAGTTGTAGTTCACTTAGGGTTCACACTGACATTTCATGTCAGATCAAACAGATGTAAACAGATATCATATGGGCAGATTTCATGACATTTATATACATTTGGAAACAATAACTGGGACAACCACTCTTGCCTAACTGATGCTGTGGGTTTTATGTAGGTCTTTTTTCATTCATGTCGTGATAATGTAAAGCAATTCGGCATGAAAGGATGAAATCACCGTAGCACACAACCTAGACTGGCTTACTGCTTTTATAAAATGGCAAAATTGGCACAATAAAACATATTATTAATGTTGGCGGTCATTAGTGTTGTGCGGAGTATGTGGAATATTTTACAACGGCTTCAAAAGTGCCTTTTTATTTACTTATTTATTTATTACATTTATTTATTTATTATTTTACCCAAATTTCCAGTTGTCATTTCACTGAACAACTTAGAAACTGGCAGATACAGCATGTGCATCAATAATGAACTGTGTAGGTTAAATACATTAAGATGTTACACACTTGTAATGAACCTCACTCAACCTCACTTTACGACTCTCCAATGAGAAGCTGTGAACCAGAAAATGCTGTAAAGTACTTTAAACAGTCATTAGTAAGGATTTCTTTTTTTTCAGCAGCCCTCTGCTGTTCTCACTGGTCTTCATTAGCACTTCCTCTCTTAGCATTCCATACATATATTCGTTAGAAGTCACCAAGTCAAGTGCTATCAACACACAATGTAAATAAGATGTTCTGCCAAACATGCTGAATATCTTCTAGCTTGGTAGTTGGCTAAATTTTTCAACTTACAAACATTAAACGCAATATAGTTTATTTCTTTTACAATGTTTATATTAAGAGCCTTTTTTTCACTATAGAGAGTTTAATGCCATTGTTTAAAAACACAGCACACAGGTCTCTCCTAGGCTCCAATCCAGCAAGTCAAACAAAAGCACAGTTTCAAAGGCAAATGCTTACTAAACTTGTACATAGTAACAAAGCAATGGGGGGGATTTTGTACCTCTGCATCAGTGCCAAGAGCAGGAGAATCGAGTTTCCTTTTCTTTCTGGGTCCAATGGCAGCCAGCGCCGTCAGGTTGGCATCTCTCTGTCTTATCTGAGCTAGCTCCTGTTGCTGCATCTGTTACATGCAAGTACAGACACACAGAATAGTTCATGTACAGTCATTAGGCTGATATCATACCAGAATTTTCAGACAAACTAGTGATTTTAAACTAGTCGGCAAGCGTGGGACTGGAAAACGCTGTACCTCTTTGGCCTTCTGTTTCAACCGCAACTGCTCCGGGTCTTCCTGCCGAGACCGAGACTGCACAACAGCATCAGAGCAACAAAAAAGACCCATCAGTAGGAGTGGAATAACAAAATTATTCATACACACCGCCTCCTGAGAGATCAATTAAACCACGTGAACCACAACTTCCTCTGCAATGTAAATGAGATAAAAACACCCACACATTCACCACTAGATGGTGCTACAGACCAATTAACTAGCAAGGAAAGATTCATGAAGTTCTTCATGAACATACTTTTGTTTTTTCTCTATATTTAAAAAATATTTGAGCAAGATTATTTTTATGTAGGCAACCTACACTCTGCTACAAACGAACATAAACTCTGTTTCCAGCACCTACCTTTTGTCAATTTTGACAAAAGCACTGTGAGCGCAAATGGCAACCTATGTTGTTTGAAGTAGAGTTAATTTTTTAAGTGACTGAGAGGCTAGTTGCAACAGTTGCTACAAAGTCTTGTAAACTGATGCAAAACACAATCAATTCACTACTATTCCATGTTGTCTGAACCACTTGATTCCAACAGTTAAATAAGTTAAATAAAATTTAAATATGATTAGTGAAAAGAAGCTGTGTCAAACATGGCACATTTATTTTTAACCACAAAGTCAAAAATAGGCAATATCAACACAAAATTTAAACATATTGACGTGCATACACTGTGTAATATAGATACAGAATGGAACAGACGATACAGAATTGAATGCTGTGACTTATTCACACAAACCAGTAATTAAAAAAAATTAAAAAGTTACTTTAATGGTACAAAAACAGTCTTCAAGGTCAATCTTGAGAAATATCTGTCTTTACTGTCAGAACTCACAGAGGTTGCTATGGGAATAGGAGGTGATAACCAAAAGCATGTTCTACTTAAACATGTTTAACTACATTAAAAAAAAAAAAATACATGTTACATCTTGCCCTGCTCTCCGCAACTGGTATAAATGTATGTATTGTCTGTGGTTAATGAGTCATAGAACGTATATAAAGTGCTAGTGTGCATGTGCATTACCTTGGCTGCCTTCATAAGTATTTCCCTTTCCTGCTCTTCTTTCTTCTGCTTCTCCAGCTGATCAAGCTGCTCAAAGAATTTCAACTGTGCACGTACGTCAGTCACCTGCTCGAACCGCCCATCCTCCTGCACAACACACAAATTAATGTGGGAATGCTCTTTCATACTGTGAACACAAACAGAAACTACACCTAATATACACTGACAACAGATATATCCACAGAAACCATTATCTTGTACTTTGTATGACCCCCAGAGCAAAATACACATCACACAAGTGGATCATGGATATGATTTAGAAGAGGAGAAACACACACACACACAAACACCGCCTATTAATGGATACCATATGATCTATGAAAGGAATCACAGCTCACTGCCTTACAAAAATTACAGAATATGCCTGCTAGGCCTGTGCTAGTAAAGAATCCTCTTAATTGGAAAACTATGTTATGTTTTTTCTTTGCTTTACCTTTTGTTTGAAAAACATTAAGCTTCAACTCACACATCATCACTTTTCTCCCACAGCTGCTTCAGGGTTAGGAATGGTTTTAAAATTACTGGAAGAATTATTATTAATTACTATAACAATTACTGTTATCTCAGTAAGTACATCTGCTGATGCCTCCAAGAACACTGCAGACGATGTGTCCAGAAGCATCAGCAGACGTTCTTACAGACCTACTACTAGGGGTGGGAATCTCTTGGCACCTCACGATTCGATTCGATGACGATTCAGAGGGCGATTATAAACGATTATAAACGATTATCGATGCATCTCGATGCATCTTTTTTTTCTATATAGCATTTATATTTTCTCACTGTGTGAGCTCAAGTTTCGAGTTCAAGTTTCAAGTTTATTTGTCATTTGCACAACATGTCAGGACATTTATGCATTGAAATGCTTGTGGTGAGGCTCAGCTAATCACTCTACAGAAAGTAAATAAGTAAAAATAAAAATACAAGAAAAACCAACTGAAATATGTTAAATATACACAAAATACAGAGACAATATATATTTGAAAGTGACTAAGTGACTCAGTGTTGTTATTTAAAGTGACTTGGTACTTTTAAAGCAAAGTATTTGTAATGATCCATAATGAATTTACTTCCAATATCTTTTATTAATAAATCAAATGGAAGTGATGTGGCAAGTGAACTAGAAGGCTCTCATTCAGAGACGCTGCTGCTACTCATCTGCGATAAAATGCGCAGTTACGGTGAAATAAGATCCAGTGGTAATGGATGTTCACGCAGCACGTTACAGCTATTCTACCAGTTTTCTTTAGTGATTTTATAACTTCGGTTTTGGTCTCGTTGTAGAGACGGGGGGGATCGCTGTGTCAGTAAAGTATCTTTGAGACGGGTCGTGTGCAACATAGCGCGAAAGCCCTGTTTCGCAATGACTGAGAACTGCCGTGCGGACTGCAGGTCACCTAGCAACGATGCGTTATTCGCATTTATAAGCAGCGCAGTTGGTTTCCTGGTACATTAAATCTGCAACGAGAGACTGTCACACACTAAAAAGTGGTGAAGCTGAAGTCAGCTTCTCTTTCGAATTCTCCCGTTCCACCTTAAATGGTGCCGCTTTTTCATTCGGCGCCTCAGTTAGAATTTAAGGTGGAAGAATTTAACGTTTCCACGACAATCTCATCTACTCTCGGTAGTACAACAAATGTGGTGTCAATGTCGGGCATCGCATCAACCAACATGTTTAAAAGTTCAGTTTTATATAGCATGTGGGAATTCTGTTGTCTTTCTATGGTTTGCATGAAACAAATCGATCAATGAAAGTTTTGTAAACCAGCTGTAAATGAGTTTTCCATCACCGAAGGCTGTCACCACAGTAATTCTGTTAACCCTCACTGAACACAGGCTTAATGCGTGTTGTTGCATACATGCAAACAAACATACAAACAGTCTGTGTCAAAATACTGTAAAGCAGCCCTGAAGGCGCTTTACAACAATGCACTCAAACAGATGTGCACACACAGGCAGAGTATGTTTCCCCGACAGGAACACCATTCCAAGTTCCTTACCTTATAGGTCATGTTCTTTTGCTGAGCTATGACAGAGACTTTCTCCATAAGGTTCTGTAGTCTCTGCTTAGTGGCATGGGAGACCAGGTTCACCACGTCTGGTGCCAGATCTGTCACCCCAAAGCGTTTACCTGTAGGTCAGATGAGCAGTCAGCATGACAGAAATGCATTATTCATTCACAACAAGACTATCTGAAGAGTAGCATCAGAACTGTTCACACAATCACATCACATTTAGATCATTCTAATACTTCATGCAGACTTTGGCTCCTGATTTGAAGGTGACATTTTTTTCCTAGTTGAAAAGGCACTGACTGGGGGCTGTGGTTAATACCAAATATTCAAATATCCCAACCTCTAAAGCTCAGACTATGTGAATAGTTCTCAGGTTGTTAGAGGTGGGTGACATGATGTTTGATGATGTCTTGTTAGCAAACCTCAGAAAAAAAACAAATATTGTGAAATGTACTGAGTATCATGTTGAGGTCTTCAATATTACATTTGCCACATCGCCCACACCTATTGGCTGTCATATGTTGCAAGACTGAAAGCTTGGGCATTACTGCCAGACCTATGTCCAGTATTCTACGCTGCAACAAGGCAGAGGAAAGGAAGGCCTCATCCTGGCAGGAGCGAGTCACAGCCCCCACCACGTCTGAGTTGGTGGCCAGGATACGAGCACTCTCCTCTGACAGGTTCACCCCAGCCATGGAGGCCACATCGTTGATGTCATCATCGTCCCTACATACACACACAAAATGAAACCTTTTATGATTTTATTCCACATGTTCAACTTATTAGCTCATGCATGTGCTTTTATTTCTGGAGAACTATGCTTGTGTTTTGGCTATTTATTACATACTTGACAGGCCTAACTCACCCTAAGTGTTCTCTTGTGTAAAATCTAACATACACAAAGAGGTAAACATAATAACGATGTACTGATATGATAAATATTGTCATAATAAAATTTTCTGACTATATTGTAACATCAGTGCTAAGAGAACACAGACCATGTTTCTTTAAAAAGATTAAGATGCAGCTTCCATGTGGCTGTCTAAGGTTTTGACCTATTGTTGAGATATTTAACAGTGGCCCTGCGTAACTGGTGTAATGATGCGCCTTGGACACATAATTCTGATACCTAAAAAAAACCAAAATATCGGAGAATGCATATCACGAAAAATTAAGATTACTTTATACGTTTGCCACAATGTCCACATACTAACCTGAATGTCCCACCAGCAGCATCCTTTAGCTTGCTCTTCTGAGCTGCGATAAGAGTCACTGGGCTGGGAGAAAGTTTAGCCCCAGGCACTGCGCCTGGCTTTACTGTCACTGAGATAAAGAGAGAGAACGATTGGAGGATGCATTTCTGAGCAATTCAACAAACCACACATGGCTATAATGTTGCATTTACGTTATAACGGTAGACAGATGATAACAAACTGAACATTCCATGTTTTTTTTTGTTTTTTTTTTAACAGAGTAGCAATGGAAAATTCTGTCACCATAACTGCAGCACAACACAGCAGTCAAAAGTCAGCAGAAAGCTCCATCAAGACTTTTCACTAACTTTTGTGGTCATGCGCAGCAGATTAAACCGGATGTAATTTTTTTTCAGAAACACAGGCAATAAATAACAGGCAAGTATAATAACTGTTCACTGACAACTTCAACAAAAATACATCCTTAAGGCCAATTCACAGTTTTTTGTCCTGTAAAATGCATAACATGAGAGTGTCAGTTTAGAACACTATTTAGGATAAAATTGTCGTTAATTCAATTGACAAGAACAGCAATGTTATTCCAGTAATACCATCACCATGACAATATTTAAGTGGCGGCAGTACACCGTCAGTCATATATGGTTGCCAGTTACACCAATTCTGCTAAGGCTATAATTTTTTTAATGCCAACATGCATTAAAAAAAACACAGCATAACACCTACTACTGTACTATGCTAATCTCATAGGGCAGTGGTTTCCAATGTTGGGAACGTATTACAGAAACGTCCTGTCTTTGGTCCCAAGTTAAGATTTGACAAGGGTAAGATAAGATTTTTCACAAGTTCGTATTATAGAAGAGAATCTTGTATTAATTTAGGAATTATATCTCATTTTACTGCATCTTATCCTTAATCCTTAGCTACTCAATTGAGGTTGACAATCAGTTATGCCTGTTACTGAGCAACTGACAATACATGCACATCTGGTTGAAATGTTTAAAAACAAAAAAATTGATGAAAAAAAAAATGTAAAAACAAAACTAAAGTGTGATGAACTGAAAGTTAAAAAAGGTTAAGCATATTTTGACTGTGCCACAAGCCATTTTAACACAATCCATCATAATCCACTAAGGTCATAAAACTGATAATGAGCACAAAAACTTCACTATTTTGCTCTCGTAGCTGGGAAAAAAGTTTGGTTAGTCTACCTTAAATAGTTGATAAGCCAAGCTTTTGAAATGGCGAAGAATGGTAGACAGAATGGTGACAGTGTGCCGATATTGCTTAACGCGAGGATCAAATTCCTGTGTTAATACCTCAAAAATGTTAACTCATTTGTGAGGACATCACCGAAACTGAAGTCAGCCAGCTTTTTATTCAAACTTTCTGTTCCACCTTAAATGGAGCAGCAAGTACATTGTTACAGTGGAAAATGCAAATAAATTTTGCATTTCTTTTCTAATACTGTCTCAAAAATCTATATTACTGTGCTACGAAAAGAATATATGATGCGTAATCTTGTGAAAACTGCATATCGTTACTCTACAATAGCTACTGTCCTACATTCAATCCGACCTTAAGTGGTCATGATGAATATACAGATAAGATTTCAGAGTAAGGATGTTCCTGTAACACGGCCCTCCTCTGTAATCCTAGATGCTCCCACTGTCCTGTACACTATAGTGTTTTACTGCTTCAGTACACCTACTTCAACTCAGGAAGGGCTTGTTAATTTGTAGAATTTAGCCTCATTGACCACAAACTCTCCTCTGTGCTCTTTAACGCTCAGAGTACAGTCGACAATATAAGCAAAACAAGCTAGTTAGCAAAATGCTACTGTTAGATAACAGAACTGTTCTTCCTTTGCAAGAAGTACTGTTTATTTTTAACATGGGCAAATGACATGCTTGTTGTCCACTGAACAGTGTTGATGAGTCCACCATCACCCCATATATTGAGCTCCACCTTCACAAGATGTTGGACTGGTTTAGAAATTTCATATTCATTTGGTTCCCATCCTAATAAATCCACATTCTTACCCACATTTAACACTAAATTACTCATGGGTGTCCCCAGACATTTTTGTTACATCACATCTTGGCCTGTGAGACTAAGGGGGTTTCTGAGCAGGATAAACACTAAAATTCACAGGACAGTAGAACTCCAAGACCAGGGTTGGAAACACTGTCATTGGCAAAACAATCACAAATTTATACATAAAAGCCCACTGAGAAACTTTAGTAATGGAAAAACAGACACACCTGTTTGTAGCTGTTTGACTTGCATGTGAGGCTGTCCAACTACAATGCGGCTATGAGGCTGACCCCTGAGTGTTACCATGGGAGTAGTCGTCAAGGTAACCTGGGGGGTCTTTACTATCGCCCCTTGCTGCGGAGACTGCAAAACCTGCACATGGTTGTGGTCGTGTTAGCACGAAAGCAGAGCAGCACACAACAACTCAATAGCATACACTTGAAAACGCTTAGCAGAAATGTCCTGAATATTGCCTAGAACATAATTTAAACTAATGCTATTGCTCCACTGACTCCGCATTCTTTGAAAATTTCCTTAGTAATGACTGTAGCACTGCAACTGTACTATGACATAGATCCAACTTGTACTGAGCATCCGAGCTGAGCTTAATTCAGTGGACTCATGCTGAACTGAATTTCACCGTATTACCAATGAGGCAGGCTGGTTGGCTTTGCTGAGAGCGGGTTGGATAAGCGTCCGTGGGGCCGCGACAGCAGCAGACGCAGCAGTAGCCACGGTATTTGCAGTTGCTGTGGTGGCTGCAGTGGTTGCAGTGCCTGGGGTGGCTGAGGTCACTGCAGCGGCCACAGTGGCCGCTGGAGGTGCGGTGGCCGCAGGAGCCGTGTTAGCTGCTGTAGAGCTGGTCAGCGCTACAGTAGCTGCAGGTTTGGCCTGGAGGCCTTGGCTCTGCTGGATGAAGGCAAGGGAGTCCGGAGTGAGTTGCCTCAGAGCAGGAAGACTCCTCTGGAGAAACACAAAACACAGTCAATGCTAGACAACGACCTAATTTTCCAGACACAGATAGCCAATAATCTTGGACTAAAAGAATTTCAATAGATAATCATCTTATGGGTTTCACACAGTTCATGATAGTTGATGACTGAATAATTTATAGTTTCACATAGTCTTTCATAAATTAGTTTTTCCCTCTTCTCTGTAAAGAATTAATAGGAGTCAGAGGCTATGTTCACATTAACAAACTTAATGGCACAGCTTCAGTTTTTTGCTATATGATATTTGTACTGAAGGTTCACATTTGTGTTTGTAAGTGGTCTGAATCTGTCAGTGTAAAGATACCTCTGCTCTGAAAGAACCACAAATTAACATGTTTTATCACTGTTAGCCACAATCATTAAAAGAGGTGTTTTTTATTTAAAAAAAATTATAGTCGCATGTGGATGTGCCTGGTATACAACTGCTTATCCAGCATTTCTGCTGAAATAAATGGTATCGATAGAGATTTTGTCCCCCTCTTTTTCTGCACCAACAGCCACTGCTCTTCTGATAAGGCCTAACACTAGATGTTAGAACACTGCTGTGAGGATTTAGCCAGTAAGGACAGGTACTGATCTTAGATGATTACTTCTGGATCACAAACATCACCCTAACTCATCCCAAAGTAAAGCTCTATTTCTCTGCAGAGAAAACAGTTCCACTGCTCCACAGCCCAATGCGAGGGGCCTTTATATTTTTTTAGCCTGTGCATAGCACTAGGCATGGTAACCTCAGGCTCATGTGCTGCTGCTCCAGTGCATCACATTTATTTGGCAATATTATATATAACTGTGCATACATAATTGAACACCTGTATCAGCAAAAAGTGCACCTTAAAGTAGCAGAATTCTCTAATTACAAAGGGTGTCTGGATACTTTTGGACATACAGTGTATATCTGGTCTAGGATCATATATAAAAGTAGCTAAAATGCTCAAATCTGATTTGAAAAGATCAGATGTGTGTGTTCACACAACTATGGAAAAAATAGATCTGTGTCATTTATGCACAAATTTTTGCCACTTGAAACCTGTAAAGGGAACATGAGAGTTTTTCCATTACCTTCAGGAAAGGCACGAGATAAGGCTGGGGTGAGGAGTTGAGCTCCTTGTATAACCTGCTGGTGAAGTCCTCCGCCTCGATCATTCCCTCCTGCAAACACAGTTAATCAGGGTTCCTGACTAAGTTTCAGCTTCACAAAACCTAACAAATGCAGTCGTGTTTAACTTGTTTTACAGGCGCAGTTAACAACTTTCTCTGTTAATCCAGATACTCAAGCAACGATTAATCCCTGTGTGGAGCACATGAAAGTATAACACTTGTGACGAAAAGCTAATCGTGTGAAACAGCTAATCATTTTGCAGAGTAATATGAAATCATGTAATACGAATCTACGTAAATATGAAGCTATCACAATGGCAAAAAGCAACACTTGCCACTGTTGCCACTGTGTTAGCACTGTTGTTTGAATATGTTGCCAAATGTGGTATAATTTTGCATATTTATGCAAATTTTAAAGCAATATTTTTCATGCAATTGACATTAACTTCACAAAGGGGTACCTACTAGGGCCCAACTGATATGAAGATTTTGTGGCTGATACCGAATATTTTATAACCATTAGTTTTAGTTAAACAGTGCCTCCATTGTGGATAGTCAGGCAATTGTAACACTCCTTAAACTTAAATAAACAGCAGAAACTCAAAGTCTTAAATAATATAAAATGTTGCAACACATATTATTAACTGCGCACTTTCAATACGGCTGATATTATTGGCTTACCAATGTTGAACTGGTTGTACTGTCAATACAACTGATATTATTGGCCTACCAATGTTGAAATGGTTGGACTGTCAATACAGCTGATATTATTGGCCTACCAATGTTGAGTTGGTTGGACTGTCAATACGACTGATATTATTGGCCTACCAATGTTGAAATGGTTCGACTGTCAATACAACTGATATTATTGGCCTACCAATGTTGAAATGGTTCGACTGTCAATACAACTGATATTATTGGCTTACCAATGTTGAAATGGTTGGACTGTCAATACAGCGGATAATTATTGGCCTACCAATGTTGAATCGGATGGACTGTCAATACAACTGATATTATTGGCCTACCAATGTTGAATCGGATGGACTGTCAATGCGGCTAATATTATTGCCCTACCAATGTTGAATTGGTTGGACTATAATGTCTAAGTAGCCCCTGTGACATTCTAACCCTGAACAGATGAAGCAAATGTAATCAGTCAAGAAATACTTTTTTTTTTCAGTTGGTACAGCTGTATCTAAAATTGGTTTGGACTGACATATAAACTGAAGGTTTATATGTCAGTCCTGCTGAGTTCTCATCATTTTGCTGAGATAATATCAAATAATCTCATAATCAATTTATAAAAGAGATTCTCAAAGTGAGACTACACAGAGAGAACACTTCTGATAGAAAACACACAGCACCTCCCACACACAAACCAGCAACACATGCAGTATGTTTCCTACGCTTTCTCTCACACAAACAGACTTCCGTCCACACTCATCTTGCTGAGATTCTTGATACCCAATAATCTTTTAATCACTCTGTAAATGTTGCGGCTTACTCAAAGTGAGACGACATACAGAAAATACTTTTGATCTAAACACTACCCACACATGTACACACACCAAAATACCAGCATGCACACTATCTCTCAGACCTTTTTCACACTCGCAGTCACACGCACATTCAGACCCAGCTAAACACGCAGACAGTCACACACAGTCCTCCGTCTGCACACTTACCAGCAAGTTCTTGACCAGTTCTTTGACATTGGCAGCTGTTTGTGACGACTGCTTCGCACTGGTGGCCAGCTTGATCAGCGTGGACAGGAAGTTCTTACACTTCTTCACATTCTCCATCGTCTCCTGCAGTCAGAAACAACGCTTCATTTAAGCCATGGAGAACATATGCCTAATGAAACAATCAGTCATAACACAGATCAGCACAGGCCTAATGAATCAATCCCTCAAGAGATTAAAAGTAGGTAACATCAGGGTTAAAACTATTTTTAGGATCGATATTAGTCCTGTATTTCTGAGATTTTAAGGTGCTTTCCAGAAGGGGATATTTCAGAGAGGAATATAAGTCATTTCATCAATATCCTCCACCAAAAGCATTTTGGAAAGCACCTTACATTCACTAATTCCACTGGGCCTGTCACACAAGAGAGTGCAAAACAGCAACAAAATTCCAGTTGCGGAGGTACAAAAAGACAAAAAGAATGACAGCATTTCTTTTGGTAGAGGACTTAATCCTTCATGCTGAGGACATATCCAGTTATGAACATGCTTGTCTGTGATAATACTCATGACACTGTTGGAGTGTTTAGGGCCCCTTTCAACCCAACCTTCTCACCGTTGCCAAAGTGACGCTGGTCCCTGTAGCAGGAGTCACCACCCTCGAGGCGGCCCCCGGCTGTACTGCCAGCACAGAGCCCACAGAGGGCAGCTGAAAAGGCCCAACACCATAAGGAAAAAAAGAAGAGAGAAGGAAGTAATTAACTAAGTATTCTTCAGCTCGTCTTCTTTACACTCAGCTACAAAGACAATGAAATTAAAAATTCTTGATTAAGCTTTTTCCTTATGCGAGAGTTCATCAGTACGAGGTGTAAACCTCAGCTTAGCGTACTAGATAGAGACTAAGTGGTCTCTGGAGTATTGACCTGACAGTGTTGTGTGTTTCTGAAAGTGATTTTGAGTGTGTATATCTTTGTGAATATCACAAGGGCAGGTGGGCAGGTGGTCTCTTGAGTACAGTGTGTGTAAGCCCCCCTTTTCAAATTCTGGGATGTTTGTGTGTATCTGTGTGGGTGTTTTATGGTCTGCAGAGTGTTGTAGTCCCCATAGGTGTGTCTGCTTTAAGGTGCAGAGTGTGAGTGTGGGGGGGTTCATTCATTCAAGGGTGTGTCACTTGCTAAGGTATTCTCTCGGGTGCTGCTGGGAAAGTGGTTAGTATACCATTAGCATGTACTCTCTAGAGTGCAATGATGCAAGTACTTCTGGTTGAAGATGAGCACTGCTTTATGATGCTACCTGCACAGGAGGTCTCTGGAGTGTGGTGGTAGCAGTGCTGCTAGCTGTGGGTGAGCCCTGCTTGATGATGGTAGGAGCCACCTGCCTGGTCATGATCGGAGCACCAGGGGTCTGAAGGGAGCACACAGTGGAGAGAAATGATGGTGTTTGGTGAGCAGACCCTGGATTAAACTACACAATCAATTTTAGTGGCATTACATTCATAACCATCAATTCCAAAAAGTTGGAATAGTATGTGAAATGCTAATAAATTCAGAATGCAGCGATTAGTAAATTCTGTTAGACCTGCGTTCAATGAAAATGTTACAAAAAACATGACATTTTTAACTTATGAACATTACTGAAATGAGACTGGTAATATTAGTGTTATATCTCAGCTGTTTGAATATAAGCTCTTATTTAGGATTTTTAAAGTTGATTTACCGTTTTTACAAAGCAAAAACAACATTATGGAGATGCTGATTCTACACCTGTTAATTTTCAAAGTGTTGTATACAGAGTAAGTTGGTTAGAACAGAGGCTGAGCAATATGACAATGTGTATTGTTACTGTGATAAATTATGCCACAATATGCTTTTCTCAACAACTTCATGTTTCACTACAATGAAAAACATAATTAGGCCACTGTAATTGGATTTATTTCAGCACAGTGAATAAAAATCACTGTAATCAATGTAAATGTGGCTCTGCTGGTTCTTTTTTGTCTGTTCCAACTTATTAGATGACAGAAAAAATAAATATTGGCACATATCATGTATTACAAAAGCTTTTTGTTTGTGATATTTTATATTTGCCATATTGCCCAGCTCTACTGATACCTTTACATGCAATTTCTCTTTAGGAAAGTCCTGGCTATACTGTGCACATAATAAAACACCTTTTTCAACACAGACAATAGATAACGTAGTCACTCAAAGAATAATACTGGTGTTGATTTCTGCTGTGAACACCAAGATAAACAGAACTGAAGGCATCCTGCTGACTAGATGGGTACAAGACTTCTATTCATCAGAATACACATTCAACACATGTGTACAAAATGCAGTGGGGATGTACACTACCTGTGCAGAAGTGATCTGTCCGGGCGTTGTGCTGGCAGGAGTGGCAGCACGCGTGGCCTGCATCTGAGCCTGCATCTGGGCCAACACTTGCTGAGGGATCATCAGCAACTGACCAGTCTCGCTACGCACAAGCACCATACCTGGACAGTTAAACAGACAAAGATGAAGGAAGACATAGATTTGTTGGAGGGACATCTGAGGCTCATACGCAGGCTAAGGCCTGACTGACACCAATACCAAAATTTTAAGAAGCTAAATATTTCAGGATTAACAACTTATAATGCTGGTTGATATAACTGACTATAGTCATTAAACAGCTTTACTAACCAGACTATACACGATTTATTTGAACAGTGCTTTAATGAATAAAATGCCCTAAATATTACTGCTTTATCAGCAGGATTTGAGGTGATACATGATCAACAAATCCACAGGATCTTAATATCAGTCAGCTTTTATTTTGGTCAAGTACTACATCAGTCAGGTTATTTTTCAACACTGCAGTAGTTTCTCAGTTTATGCTGAATAAATCCAGCAGTTCTCTAACAGCTTCTGATCAATGAATTAAGCAGTAGCTCTTTGTACTCTTCCTGAAAAGTGACAACGGAAACCGGCATGCCATTCAATCTGGCCATAGTGCCATGCCGGCAGGCAAGGCAGAACAAGCTGCCCCCGCACAGTGCGCAGTTGGTGGCCTATATTTCCACAGTACTGAGAGAGCTCATTCACCCAGAGCCCGTCACTCTGCGCAAACCAGCTCAGCTCTGGGTGTTGGACAGAAGCCGCTGGGTAGAGCATCCAGATGGCCCTGCGCAAAAATCTGTCAAGATTTTCGCCTAACTGAAACCCGCCAGACAACAGATCTGTCACAATGGCCGCTGCATAAGTCAGTCAACAGGTTAGTGTACAAGTGCACAGAAATACAAATGGCAGATCTGAACACAGCACTACCTTATTAAAGGTTCTGTAAACTAGCAGGTTTTCTAACTTTTTCAAGAGAAAGAGTGTGGGGTTTTTTGACTGGACAAAAAGCTCACAACAGAGTATGAGATTCAACCAAAATAGCCATGGAAAATGTACTTTTTTCTATTCAAAACTCCTTTGTGTACAATAAATATGCTCAAATATTTCTCTTCAACTCTGTCAGGGCCTACAGCTATTGAGCACACAGTAACTTGTAATATAGCCTACTCAGGACAAGAGGGGGTGCTTGACATGTCACTTGTGCAACACTGGCACAGTTCTTATTGAGGAGTGAAATTACTGAAGAACTGAAGACTTCAGCAACTGCTTGTACTCAAAAAGGGGAAGGAGTGTGCTTGTGCTAAAGTGTAGCAAATTGACAACAGATTTGGGTGTTAAAAAAAAGTCGAACATAAGACTGGTGTACTTCTTGGTGAACAGTGAACTCAGTGAAACACCTTGGTGCCAGTGCCTGGGCCACTGCAACAACAGTTAAACAATGACTTGTACTCAAGATAAGAGGGTGTGCTTTACATGCCACACTAGAGCAAAATAAACAGGACAGGTTTGGATGTTAAGAATAAAAAGGCCACAGAACATCGGTGCGGTTCTATCTGGTTCATTGCAAGAACAGTTGAGCGACTGCTTGTCCTCAAGATAAGGTGGTCTGCTTTTGCATGTCACAAGAACAGAATTTAACGGACAGACTTAGGTGTTTAAAAGGGTACTGGTGCGGTTTTCGGTGAACAGTGTCTGGCTCATTGCAACAACAGTTCTCTGAAAATAAGTAAGGCAACAACAAGACCACATGGGAAAGTACCTGGAGGTAGCTGGATGTTCTGGATGCTGGGCTGTCCCGGGCTACTCTGTGGGAGCCGTGGCGCCAGCACCTGTTGCGGTGCTATGGCCCTGACCCCCGCGGGGCTGGGGGCTGGAGCGGCGCTCCGTGCGACGCCCTGCTGCAGCACCGCCCCCTTGGCCGGCCCGGGAGACACGTGCAGCTGTGGCTGCAGCTGCTGCGTGAGAGTGACGGTTGTGGTGTGCCCCGCTGCGCTCTGGATGATGCTCTTGGCCGGCTCGGGCTTGGTTGTCACCACCCCTGGAGCGGGAGCCTGGCCCGAAGTCTGCGGAGTTAACGTCAACGTGACTCCCGTGGCTGGCGCTGCTGCTGCGGGTGCCTGCTGAGCTACATTCAGAACCGCGGTGCTGTTAACGTTACTCCCGTTCACGGCGTGAGCCATAGCGTTAGCCGTTGTTTGCATAGCCGGCCTCACGACGGTCACGGTGGCTCCAGTGGCTGTGCTCGTCTGGATGATAACCGTGCCGGACGTGGAAGGCGCGCCGCCGCTACCGTTCGCCGGTCCTTTCGCTACTACTACTCCAGGCCCGTTGTTCAGCACCATGCCCGCCGAAGCGTCCGCTGCTGGGCTGCTGTTCGACACGGGCGTGCCCGGGAGAGCGGCGCCGCTTTCTGCCCGCGCATCCATGGCATCGCCTCCGCTAAAAGTTTGCGCCGTCGACGTCCCGGTCTTCACTTCGTGGCTGGGCAATGTAGTTACCATAGCATGTTAGGAAGCAGGAGAATAAAAGGGGGCACCGGGTAGCGCTTAGCCGTGCTCGGCTCAAGTCTATAAACAGTTAGTTAATGTAAATCCGTGTTGTTGTTGATACTGATGTTATTTGTTTTGGTGCCTCCACTCGGGACTCAAAACATCCCCCCCCCCTCCCCAACGCTTTCGAAGTAGGAACAAACGTGTGAAGTGAAGGTGGAGGGGGATAAAATCGCCAAATGAAGCCCTTGACAGGCGCCCTTGTCACTTTAACTCGTCTGGGTGAAGATACTGAGGGGAGAGGCGACCATTTTGCCACACTGCGAGTTTTACCTGCTGTTTTCCCCCCTAAACAAGTCCCGTAGCCCTGCAGCTCCTCTCCCTACTCACACTAACGTAACGCTAGCTAACACTTCGCACTGCCTCCAACATTGTCACTTCCAACTGCCCGGGCTCTTTCCTCCTTCTCGGAGTTTAATTACGGTGAAGCTCGGCCGAGGTAGTTTCTGACACGACCTGCGACAGCGCTCAAAAGTTTCTCGCCCGCTCTTTTAATCACAAAATCCACCGCCAGCGGGTCGAAGCCCGCCGCCATCTTCGATGTGAACACCGAGGAGCTCGGGGCGAAAATGACACTGCGCCTGCGCGGCGGAGCAACAACGTCATGACGTACGGGTCCATCGGGCGTGTGATTTGCTGGTTCGTGTGCGTAAGAGGCGGGACGAGCGGCAGACCGTTGATTCTTGTAGTGAAGAGAAGATCGATTCAGTTTCGCCGAACTGTTTTACTGTTGATTCACTGTTTCAGTGGATCAAATATGTGATTCACCGATTCATTTTGCGAATCAGCGAGTATTCTTGTCAGCTTTCTTTAAGTCCCCTCATGTAAACTTTATTCTTGTCTTCTCAATGATTAGTGAAGTCAACTTTATTCTCATATCCACGGAGATCAGTGAAGTAAAGGACCGGACGCGCATAACAGAAAGAGGAAGCTGGCTACAGAAATATGGTCCACAGACATAAAATATGAGCACATTCAGATACATAGTTAACGTGTTTAACAATGTGAAAGATCATTACCCGAATTTTATTTGGATACTACTTGTGTGGACGCTACAAGAAAAGTTCGAGTTAGTTGGACTTGTGAATCGGTTCGATCGATTTGTCAAAAGGAACCGGTTCACAGAGATGACTCGCTCACGAGTCGGTCGTCGCTACCGCGCTGTCAAAGACAAACGGGCCGTGTAGAAGTGGAAAAATAAGCTAAAAGTGAGCCCAGAGTTCGCTCTTCGGTACATTCTCGGCGGTTCGTGGTAGTTACGCCTTCGTCTCAGTGTGTGTGTTGAGTGTTGTGCTGAGTTCAGACTGAGGTGCCTTTTTGACAAGATGGCCCCGTGTTTTGGAGGCGCTGACCGACTCTCAGAGAAGTGTGAAAAAGGCGCCACAGCTCTGTCGCTGTGACAGGCTCCGGAGGGTAGAGAGCTTTCCCACCGGCTAAAAGTGATGGTTGCGACTGCAAAACGAGGTGGCAGAAACGTTCACTTACAACAGATGCTGCATTTTTAAAAATGCTATTCAAATCACTGACCTAGTGCTGTTATTCGCAGTCCAGCTGTAGCTAGTGCTTCTTTATAGAGGAATCATGTTTGGCAGAGGACACTGAACATAAGAACTTTAACCCTCCTATTGTGTTATGGTTCAAAATTGACGCCTTTCAGGCTTCAGTGTCTCTAAAATACCTTGACACTTTGAACTTAATGACTTCCTCAACAGTGATGATATGGACGTGAAAAAAATGAAGATGACCAATTTGATAGTTGTGTACTCTCTACACCATTAAGATACTGTTCAGGGTCAAATTTGACCCTGTAGTTCAGAATGGCCGTTGAGACTGGGGAAACAGTGCAGATAAAGTTTATAATTTGTGAGGTTTTACACACACACACACACACACAGAGTTCATGCCTCTTGTGTGTGTGTGTGTGTGGGTGTGGGTGTGTGTGTGTGTGTGTGTGTGTGTGTGCATTGTTTCTCTTTCACACACACACACACACACACACACTCAGCAACTAAGTATTTCTTGCGGGAAAGTATAATCCAGCGCTGTCGGGGGGCAATGTGAGAATGCAGATCAAGTTCATGATAACAATAAGATTTTGCGTGCACACACACACTCACACACACACACACACACACACACACACACACACACACACACACACACTGTTCACAGGAACTAAATATTTCTTGCTGGAAAGTTTAATCCAGGCATACTGGGGAAAGGGTGAAACTGTTATAAGGGTCCTGTGCAGAACAGAGCCCACATTTCTCTCTGCATGTTTCAATCTGCTAACACCATAATGGCTAAAAGGACGTTCACAGTCTATGAAGACTGCCATGATTTACAAGTGAAATAGAAGACGAGGCATCTGAACCAGAGGACAGTGTCCTGATAAGGAAACTAATGTGTAGCAAAATGCTGAATGGGAGGTATTCATGTCAAAAATGTCCAGATAGCATGGTCCCCACCCCCCTCTGCAACTTGGGGTAGAATGTTACCTCGAAATATGATCAGATTGACCCCAGTGCTCACAAGATCTCTAGGAAAAATAAATAAAACGTAGGTTTCATTTGTAACATAAGGGTAGTTTTTTGACCCATGACATAAAAGTTGGGAATTTATTCATAATGTGTCATCATCAACATAAAATATCTGTGAAGTACACACTGAGATGTGGGTGTGTGGAGTCAATACAACTTAGAAAATATAATGTCAATGGATTATGGTACAGTTATGTTCCCTGACTAAAGGTAAAGGTCACCACCCTAGTGACAGTTTTATACTTTTTTTCTGATGTGTATAAAGAGATAATCCTGTAGATGATATGGCTCCTACACCCAAAATAGCTATTTAAGCCTATAAAATGCTATAGAAATTGTTTTGTAATGAAAAAAATGCCCTGTTTTAAGGTAAATAAGGTCATTATGAACAATAAAATACACTAAAATAAGTTAATCTCAAAGTTGTTGATGGGTAAATAATTGGCAAGTAGGGTCAAATGAAAGTGTAGAGTAACATGTCCTAGGACTGTTTCAAGCTGATTTAGTCATATAGGGTCAGAATTGACCGTAAACATCAATGATTAAAACCAATTTGTGAACATAATAGGAGGGTTAACGCAACATCAGTGAAAAAGGAACACCAACACCAACTATCTGCTCACTCACCAGCACTGATCAATTAATACTCTTAAAGGGCCCGTTATGTACTAAAAATAGGTATGACATTGTACTACATGACCATTTTCCAACCCAGGGCTGACTCTTGTCTTTTTGGCAGGCCCTTATCTTGCTAGTTAATCTGCTGTAAAATTGAAGGCTTGGGGTTGTTGTTTGGGTTCTGATCAATTACAATTTAAATTACAGATAACCTTCTCAGCATTTTTGATACAGAGGTCTGCCTCATGAGGCAATATTTTTTGCTTGCTCAGTTAACTTTAAGTCGTTTTTTTAAGGTAGATCTAATTCTAGACGGCAGTAGTGACAGTGTCACCTTTTTATTATAAATTTACATTCTACATATTTAAGGTGGTTAATTTTTTCCCTTCTTTGACAACCCCTACTCATGCTTCCCACGATTGGCTGTTCATCATAAATGTCATGTTCTCATGTGCCCACATATGATGATTAATTAATTAAGAAAGTTGTTAACCGCTGTTGTAAAACGAGTTAACCGCATCTATGTTTATTAACTTTTGTGAATCTGAAACCTGCTCCAACACCACAAAAAAACAAACATACTTTTTGTAATCATGCTCTCTTTTTCTTTTCGATTTTTTGGCTCCAGATGCATGCATTCTGTTTTGAGACATGATGAACCAGTTGCTTTTTCCCTTCACTCAAGCATCTTAGACAACATAATGGTGCTGTAATAACCAGAAGTGAATGGTGGGGGTTGGGGGTTGGCCTGGTGGTCATAGGGCCCTAAGCAGCTGCTTATGTCGTTTATTAGATCCAACTTCTCTTTATCCCTTGGAATTCAGCTGTTTTCTATTACTGTGCCTTTAAGACTAATATATGTAAATGCAATCTGCTCTGATTGGCTGCCCTGTACTGCACCTCATTTAAAAAACAGTCCAGGCTTAAACACTCCTTATAACATCACTGTGGTGAGAGGGCTGAATGGGTGGATGTATGTAAATGTGTTGGTTTTCATGACATCACCAAAACAATTAATTCAAAACAGGCTGTTTTTGCAGCTTCAGTTCCATAAGCTGGAGAGTGAATGAAACATTGAAAATGTAACAATGTTTACATACTATAATCAAAAAAAAAATCCAGTGTTAATTATAAAAGAAAAATAATAATAATTTAATTAATAGGACTTGGTCATAAACTACCAGTGGCAGAGCCAGTGGGTACTGAAAAGTAGCTGAGCATATAAGGTTGGACATGACTGAATCCAGACTAATGAAAACTTTTTTCTCTCAGAGTGTTTATTGACATATTATGTGAAAAACAACACTGATTTACATTCAAGGAGAGTGAGTCAATGTGAAGGCACACCTGTGCCTGGATCAGTCAGATAGTTCGAACAATGCACGTTACGTTTATCACTCAATCAGATTCTCCAGCTCCGAGCTCGTGAAACAGGTTTTGGTGGAGTTTGTGTCCGACTTTGTTTTGTTTTTTTAGTTTTCTCACTTTCCTGACCCCCACCTCTGTTTGAAAGGAAAAAGCACTGTTGTATTAAAGATGACAAAGCAAAATATTCAGTTTTTGACTCATGAAGCACAAAGATATCAGTTTTCTTATTACTCAATAACACTTTCTTTTTCAGAAAGTAGCAACTAATTGAGTCACTATTCATTTTTTTGTACTAGACCGTTTAAAGGGACACTCCTACCAAAATGAAAAATGTAACCATTGCTGCATCTGTTTTAAACATGTTTTCTCACACCCTACAGCGAGTCACAGTAGTCTCTAGAGTGAGATTTTTCGGTTTAAAGATTAGGAAAGCCCCCTACTGATGACATCTGTTGAAGGTAGGGGAAAGTTTAGAAAACTACAACTGCTTTGGGGTGGATTTTTGGAGTCCGGCTGTTTTGAATGTTTTTTTCCATTCGCTGATGAATGCTGGTGAAGCCAAATAGCTCACATTACTGCTAGAAAGCTGTATATTTTATTGCGGCCTGTAACTATCTTCAAACCATCATTAGTCAAATGACAGAAATGACTTTTCAGATGAGGAGGACAAGCTAAAAGCTAAAGTTAGAAAAAGTAGCTACCTGGCTATCCAGGGGAGAGCGGGGCACAACCTAACACGTTTTGTTTTTTGTGAAAAAATGTAAAAAATATTTAAGTTGGAATAATCATGTTTTTATATGAGTAACACATGTGTCTCTGCAACAAACAAACACTTGACCTTTGTTTCTAGTACCTACTGTTCATGTACAATTCCACCAAAATTGACGGGAAGTGCAATGTTACAATTCACCCATTAGTGGGGTTAATTGTAACAGAGGGTTAGTTGTAACGCTTGCTAAAAAAGTCTCATGCATTAGTGCAAACAAAGGTAAGTCTGTATAATTCTGTGTTGTAATACACAAATATATTTTTCCCACCATACTGCATTATATATTATATAGATATTATATATCTATAAGACAGACAGCTCAGTTGATAGATAGACACACACACATTAAATTATATACGAGAACTGACATGAGACTGTGTGTCAAATAATGACAAATTATTTTTGTCCAGATCAGCAAATAAAAGATCAGCAAGTAAAAACCACACACATCAGTAAAATATGGAACATTGTTTCTGAATAACTACAGCTTTACCAGCTGTTAATGTCAATTTCATTAATATACTTATTTACAACCAAAATACTAACAACTGAAAGATACCAATAAAGTAGAAGAAAATCCCTGTTTTTTTAGATGGTTTCTTTTTTTCATTTTAAGATCTGTGAAAACGTATTGAACAAAAAGACAAAGTTTACTTTATTTGTCTTTGTTTACTAAAGGTGTCTTAGTTGTAACATGGTGTCACAACTAACCTCGCAGGTCGGAGGCTGTACTTAAGCCTAACTAGCACTTGCTGTAAACATGCTTCAAAACGGTGCTACATTGTAGGCAACAAGATGGTGATTAAAGTAATATAAGGTTGGATTTTGTGATTTACACAAACAGCTCAGTAACTAAAAAAACATTACTTTACATTATAGTAACAAAAAAATTACTTACTTGCCCTGAGAACACTCTTTGGCACAGATCTCTTAAAACGCTGACAAATTACTCTGAATTTTGGCGCGAGTCTGTGGCTAGGAAATGTGGTAATGTGGCCAGACGCATATGCTGTCTGACCTTGTATAACAACATGAAATGTCAGTGTTAAATTGTGCCCTGCGTTAGGTTGTTGCCTGTGCTCCCCTACATACCTTACCTCAGTTTGTCTTACTTTCTCTGGCTGAAAGGGTGTAAAACTCTAGCATTCATTTGTGATGAGTGAAGACAGACTAGCTGTTAAACTTTAACTGCTGTTAACTGCTGTTTCGTGATGACTGAGGTGAGAATGCCACTTGGTTTGCTAGCTTGGTTGTACTTATTTGCCAATAGATAAGTAGCTAGGCTAAAGGTCAGAATCAGTTGGCACCACAGGGATTCTCAATGGTTATATTATGTATTTTGTATGCCGTGGACATCAGTGCTCCTCCTGGAGATCTACCCTCCTGCAGGTTTCACCTTTAACCCAAATCTAATATACCTCCTTCAGCTAATCAAGGATTTCTGAAGGAAGTAGTTACATGTATCAAGTGGGGAGGATTAGGGTTGAAGCTGAGGTGTGCAGAAAGTTACATTTCCAAGAGCAGAGTTGGTGACCACAGGTGCAATGCATATTGGGTGAAGTAGTGTCACACATTTGTCAAACTGATGAGGCTACAGGACATACTGCATAACACAACACAGAACAAATTAAACTAGTTTTAGGCTGGAATGGCCCAGTCGTACTTCAAGTGTAGTCAGGCTTACACTTCGTATAGGCTACAGATTGTTACATCTACAAACTAAAACATGGATTTTTTCCCTTAGCATTGTGAGTAATGTCCACTAAACTGCTAAGAGCATCTAGCTAGCATCTTCATTCAAATACTTGTTTTCTTTTGTGTGTATATATATATATATATATATATATATATATATTTATACATATATACACATATATACACAAGTACATATATATATATACATATATATATATATAAACAGTGGTGTGAAAAAGTGTTTGCCCCCTTCCTGATTTCTTATTCTTTTGCATGTTTGTCACACTTAAATGTTTCAGATCACCAAACAAATTTAAATATTAGACAAAGATAAATTGCAGTTTATAAATGAAGGTCTTTATTATTAAGGGAAAAAGAAATCCAAACCTAGGGTTTTTCACTTCAATTTCTCTAGCCACACCCAGGCCTGATTACTTCAACACCTGTTCTCAATCAAGAAATCAATTGAATAGGACCTGCCTGACAAAGTGAAGTAGACCAAAAGATCCTCAAAAGCTAGACATCATGCTACGATCCAAAGAAATTCAGGAACAAATGAGAAACAAAGTAATTGAGAGCTATCAGTCTCTTTTTCACACAGGGCCCTGTAGGTTTGGATTTCTTTTTCCCTTAATAATAAAGATCTTCATTTAGAAACTGCATTTTGTGTTTACTTGTGTTATCTTTGTCTAATATTTAAATTTGTTTGGTGATCTGAAACATTTAAGTGTGACAAACATGCAAAAGAATAAGAAATCAGGAAGGGGGCAAACACTTTTTCACACCACTATATATATATATATATATATATATATGTGTGTGTGTGTGTATGTACATATATACAAATATATGTTTTATGTATGTTTTCTCTTGTATATAATGTGACTGAAAGCTTCCATTAATAGGTAGGTATGGGCCTATATCTAGTCACACACACACACACACACACACACACACACACACACACACACATTTTTAAGCCGCTTATCCTCCTGGGTCCCGGGGGTGCTGCAGCCTATCCCTGCACTCATTGGGCAGAAGGCAGGAAACACCCTGGACATGTCAGCAGTCCATCACAGGGCAGCTATATCTATTTACCATCAATTCCACAAGTGGTATCTTTCCAAGCCCATTATTGAGAGATTGCTGGTTGGAACCCTAGTGATGCCACAGCTACTCTGAACTAGGAGCCTAGTGCCTATACTAAAACGTTTGAGTTGGGCGATCTCTAGTGCCCTAAGTCAAAAACATAGTGTGAAAATTTGAAAAGTTGTGCTTTTTCCTTTTTTTCAGAGCATGTGGGTAATATTCACACTAGCCCGTTGCATCATGCGATAACACGTGGTTTTGCACAACAACCAATATATTACCAGAATTTTACTTCGTCCAGCAAACTGAATCATAACTTGGCTTTACCTCCATGGGACCCACAAAACCTGCCTGCTGACAAGTAAATCAAGTTGTTGTTTTACTTAAATAATACATTTTAATACATTTATTGAGAAAAGTTAAGCTAATAGACCCACTTGCCGGGGTGTCTCCTTGTCAGCTTCTAAGTCATAAAGGACTTTCATCTTCTTTTTTGTTTACAAGGAGAACCCGATAGTCATAACATTAAACATTTTGACTCAATAAAAAAGATGACAAAAATAGCCATATCTGTATATTCATAAAGATAAGAGATGCCAACTCATAGTGAGACCTTTCACCAGGGAAGCCCCCCCACACCCTCACTCACCCCCCCCCCTCACTCACCCCCCCCCACACCAACACCCTCACCAACACCCTCACTCATCCCCACCCACTCCCCGCCTGGGAACTCTGCCACAGATGGGTCTCTTACTGTACACCAACAATGTGGAACTAGCTATCTCCACATCTCCTGTGTTGTCTCACAATAACTCAGTAACAACATAAGGGATTACAGGCTTCATATGCATTTTTATTAAACATGAATATCCCAAGTTTGGCTTTATTTTGATAGCAAAATATAAGGTATTGCGGAGATCAGAGGGAAGACATCTTCAAGACACAAAAAAGACTGTGAGAAAGACTACAACATAGAAAGTTAGACTGTGGACAATCACATATGCTTAATGACTAGCACTCCAAACCGCAGAGCTCTAAGCTTGCTCTTACCTGAGCAGCACTGATCTGCAGAATAGTACACTTTAAACATTGGCAACGTTAATCATAAATGAGGCGTTAAATCATACGTTTCTCTATTTGACATCTAATCAACACGTAGTCATTAATGAAGCAACACAAATCCAAGACGTAAAGAAGGAACATGCCATACGCAAACCTCTATGAGCATTATTATCTACAGCAGCAGTTCAGGTGAAGGACAGTTCTTTAAGAAGAAGAATCATGTGCATACAAGAGTCCATTAAAGTCTTTGGTAGATCGGTACAACCGGTCAACCCAGCAGAAAACGTCTATCACTAGAGAGACATTATGTTAGGAGATCAGTAGAAATTGATGAGTCTCTTTATATTGTCAGCTCAGACTGGGCTTCACCTTCACCTTCAGCTGAGGGAGTTCCCGATATCAAAAGGTCATCATCTTGAACATCCTCATCATCATCATCTGATTGGACGACAGGGGTTTCAGCTCCGTCCTCATTAGTGGCTTGGCTGTCAGATGTGGAGTTTGAGGAGGTGGAGGACATCCGCGATTTGATCTCGCAGCTGTCTGGAACTCTCAGGGAGATTTCTTCTCTCAGTGGATCCTCACTGTCATTACTGCAGGCAAGAACTAGAGAGGAACATTCACAGTTTACCAGAAGAACAATGTTAACAGCGAGAATATCAGACATCAACCCAACTTCTGATATGGTAACTGCAATTTAATTACAGGAATTTATACAGTAATGTGTTACACTAATTTGTTACAGCAAAAAGTAATCAAATTACTGTAACACATTACCCCCAGCACTGACCCACGTATTCTAATTCATATTAGACTTTGGAATCCAAATCCAGTCCAGTTTTCTCTGGTAACTGGTATATAAAGAAATAGTACATTGAAAAATCAAATTCACACTATATTCCTCTTATCCCAGATGAACTCAGTTATGCATGTCATACTTGGTTTAGATGAAAGCAGGAAAAAATATTCATTTTTTTTACTTGTATGACTGGGATCATTATCCTGTGTGGAAGGTCCACTTCTTTAGCTTCAATTGGATAGATAGCCTCACATTCTCCTCAAGCACTCTCTCGTATGAAAAGGAATTCATAGTCGATTCTACTATTGCAAGTTGGCCAGGCCCTGAGGCAGCAAAGGGGCCCCAAACCATAATATTTCCACCATGATGCTTTACAGTTAGTATGAGGTTCTTCTGATCAACTGCTGTCTTTGGTATTCAGCAAACATGGCTTCTGGTACTGTGGCCCAACAACTTTGGGCCACATCTTTGACTTGTCATCTGAGGTTTAAACAAGACAAGTTTCTCCAAGATATTCTGATATGTGTAGGGGCGTACTTACTTTTTCCATATAGGAAAACTGCATTTCTGTTTTTTTTTCCTATCAGCATTGTTTAAATGAAGATCAGATATCTGTATGTCAAAATATGGTAAAAAGTCTAAACTTTTCATGGAATGTACTTATTTTTTCATATGACTGTAGATAATAGCATGTCATACAGTGTCAGAAACCACATAAGTCTATTTGACAATACCTAATAATGCAATTCAAAGTGTGCAACTTTCACAATGCTAATGGATAATAATTCTATCATTTGTTAGCTACTCTAGCCTTGTAGCTCCAAAAGTAACAAACTTTGGTCACTAAGTATGCCTTGGCTAATCAACTACACTTGGATTAAGGGAGAAAACTGTCTAAATATTCTTTTAAATGAGTACTTGGTGCTGTTGAAAAACTTGGCCATCACACATCACTCCTAGTTGTAGTACTTGGCCACAAATGTCTGTGAACTGAGAAACCCAGTCATAATCTGTACAGTGCTACCTGGTAGTGGAGAAGGGATTGCGTCGTCCTCTCCACTCGTGCCCAGGAACACGTCCAAAGCCTCCTGATCTGAGATGTCCATCAGTTCCATCTGCTCTAGCATGTCGACATTCACCTCCATGGAGGAGATACTGCCCATGGGAGCTAAGGAGCATGGGAAAAATATACACAAATAAGAAACAGTTTCCTAAAAGTGCATGCTAAGGGGCCAATATTCTACAATTTCCTTGGGATCACTCTGAAAAAACTTTTTTTAGCACATTTATTTTATAAGGGGCTAGGTCCTACATTTTCTTGCATTTTATTTTTCCTCAGTGGCCCACTTATTACATCTGTGTGGGTCCAAAAATGGTCATATTTCATTTTCACATGACCATTTTCCAACCTCACTTTATTTCTCAAAACTGAACAGGCTGTTTTTGTTACTGTGCCTTTAAGACTGATAGATGTAAATGACCTTTGTTCTGATTGGCAGCCTTATACTGTGCAGAATGGAACAACTATTAATCTTATTTTGGGGAAAAATTAAACTTCAACCACTCCTTTCAGATGTCTAGATCCTACAGACTCCTACAGAATACCAGCAGTAGCAACACTCCTTATCACTTAAATTCCTATAGGCCGAATGGGTGGTCCAATGTGGATGGCATCACAACCATGATGGATTAAAATCAGGTTGTTTTTATGCTTTCTATGTATAGACTGGAAAGTGAACAGTGTATTTTAACAGTGATTCCATTCATTCATTCAACATTCATTGTACATACAGTGATTACTTAGTATATCAAATACCTATATTTGAAAAAAAGCAAGAAAAATGTATGTATATACATGATATAGGCCACATGTAATACACGCTTTACTCACGTCTCTTGTAATCTATTTGCAGATGTGCTGAGGAGAGGTAAACATCCACATCGTGTTGGAAGACTTCCTCAAAGAAGCGCTGTCTCTCTCTCAGCTTCAGCTGTTGGGCCGCATCCATGTCCGGAACTCTCTGAGCGTGCTCCGTTTCCGCTGGTGTTAGAAACAGCACACACATATTTCCCAGACAGTTATTCATTAGGAACCCCTAGTGCTCACTTCTGTGTGGTTGTGTGGTTTCAATTTGCAGTCTGTTGCACATGAATAGCAAATGTGTGGTACAGCAAATATACAAATCACCACCAGGGAGCAACAGTTAACCACTGCTTTATTACTCAGTTGAGCACGCTTTCGGGCCTGGGGCTCCATTTATCATTTGCAACCCTATTTGACAAAGAGAACTGCACTCTCTTCCTCTGTCACTATCCTCTTCTCTATCTAAGGTCGTGCACCATTTTGTGAGGTAAAAACCGTCTGAACAGAGGCAGAACACACAGGTATTTAGCAGCTCCTCCCAGTCCACCCTTAATGCTTTCAGTCATCTCATATTGCCGTAAATCTGTCAGAGCCTGCAGTTCAATCACAGCATCTGTCAATTCTCCCTCAGCTAATCTTATTGGGCTCGGAGGGCAATCACATTTACTCTACACATCAGGGGCACTGTAATAGCCTAAAGAGGAGAGTTGCAAAAGGAAAGAAAAATGAGCAGAGGAGCTGAGAGAGAACTCAAAAACCTCTACATCAATTTTGTCCAGCTGCTGTACGTACAGTCATATGCAAGAGGCTGAATACCTCTGGTCAAACGGTTTTGTTGAGGAGAAAATAAGTTAACACATCCTCTACAGGGAACAAAGGTAAATATGATTGCAAATTTCTGTTTATTTCTGGGGTTTAACATATTGGAAAAAAATAAAACATAAAATATAAAATGTGCCATAACTTTTGCACAGGCCATTTTTTTTTTTGCTTTTATTTTTTTGTTAACTTCAGCAAATAAACAGCAATTATGCATTAAAATGTGTTCTCTGTAGTGGATGTTCTAACTTTTTTTCACTTTAAATAAATCAATCAATCAATCAAAACATAATTTGACCGGGGTGCCAAAACTTTTGCATGTGACTGTTCATCCTTTTGAAGTCATAGTGTGTTGCTCTAAAATATGTGCATATATCTTAGTTTTAAAGTTTCCCATGCCATGGGCCATAATACAACCCCACATAATGACAGACTCTGGCTTTTGAACTTTACACTGGTAACAATCTGGATGGTCCTTTTCTTTTCTGGCCCATTGTTGAACATCCATTGTTTCCATAAACAAACTGAACAGTTGGCTCATTAGATGACATTACACCTTTCCACTGTGCATCGGTCCATTTCAAATGAGCTTGAGCCCAGAGCCGGCATCGTTTCTGGATGTTGTTGACCTATGACTTCCACTGTCCACAGTACAGTCTTAACTTATATTTGTGGGTGCAGCGGCAAACAGTGTGTATACATATATTTTCAGTTTTTGACATAATTTTAAAATGCCTGTTGCCCTTTACATTGAGTGTACATTTCATGATAAATAGACCAAAAAAAAACAAGCCCAAATTACTTGGAAAATAGTCTGGTTCCATTGACTTACATTAAAAGTAAAGTATGTTTTTTCCTTCTCCTGTAAAGTTACATATATCTCCTGTAAAGTTATATATATACACTTTACAGGAGATATATGTAACTTTACAGGAGAAGGAAAAAACATACTTTACACACACATAATATATACATAAGTGCTGTCCGAGGTTTTGAAGTTCATGGCATTGTACTGTTCTAGGTCAAATACATATTTCATCTTCTGTCCCAGCTGTTTGGAATTGGAGGTTTACAGTTAGAAAAGAAGAGAAAAATCAAAATGCGCTTATAACAGAGGCCAATGGGCAGATGCTTCAAGTCAAAGGGTTCTCTGTTCTGTAATTCACTACAGGGAAACATGTCAAAATTATCATCTGTGGTAATCAACCATATGCTACAGATGTGGTAGAATGAGATTAGGTTGAAAAACACTGAACTACTCCTTTAAGCCCATTCGTACAGGTCTGTTAATGTTGTACAGTATGTCCGTCCGGGTATATGTCACATATGTACTCATCAGTTAATGCATTAAAGCTTTTAAGTAGAGCAGAGAATTAAGTACATAATATAACGTGTGGGTGTGCGCTGGTGTGCGTGCACATGCATGCGTGCATATCTTTGTGCATGCCTATGTGTGTGCGCGCACATTTGCATATCAATGTATGTGTCAGTATATCTCTTATACAGCATTGCAGAAGAATGCACTTCACTACTGAAGCGATAGCCACTTGTCTGCTTGTCTATGTGCCATCCATTAGTCAGATGAGCGGTCTGACCCTCTGCCTGAGCACATGAGACCTTGGCCACTCAGCTATTTCTGGAGGCCGTTAAAAGTGCAACAGCACATGAGACAAAGCCTGTAGATTAGGAGTATATGACTCATCTTTCATCATAACTGTCTGAAAATCCCTACCCCAAAAAGAGAAACAGCAGTCATCATTCAGAGGAACACTTACAGTCATCAAGAAGGTATCTAACCATACTTCATTGTAATGGCAAAGGGGGGATGATTTCGTCACCCACCCGCTTATGTAATAGTTGTGAACTATTATAAGGTCAACTACTTGTTTTCTTCTTATCACAAAAATAACTTAACTTATTTGAAAAAGGAACAATGATTAATCTTCTATAGCGCAATGTTGCCTCAGGGTAACAAACCCATTCTCCTCACATTACCCATTCCCATACAGATTTAGTGATGGTGAAATGGTTTATAATGGACAGAAGAGTTTGAATAAATCAATACAAGCCTTGTGCATGGTGCAGCTTGTGGTTGAACCCTGTTATTGCACCAGAAAATTTCACTCATAAAAGCAAGTATATATAATTTTTCGTCCACCTAAGAATATGATTCACATCTGTTAAAATGTGAAGTTCATTTTTTGACATTTCACTTTATGAGAAATTGAAGAAATAAGTTTTTTGCCTACAAGCAACACTGTGCAGCAGTGGAATAAATTTAGCCTGCAGCAAGTGAGGTGTTACTTAGGAAGTCTAACTGACAGAAATATTTAATGTGTATGCAGAGGCTACTTTAGAGGCTAGATACCTCTTAATTCTGTCACGTAGTATTCAGCGTGATCAAATGTTTTTTAGAAAACGAGCACCAAGTCTGATTATTTGAAAATTACCTTTTGTTTTAGGATAGTTTTAACTCTTTTTTGTGATTTAAAATGGCATTTTAAAAAATGTAATTAAATGGTATTTAAGAAATCGAAACATTAGTTTAAAATTTCTTTAAAAATAGCATGAATTAGAATTGTTCTCTGTTTTGGTTTTGCATTATTTGAAGATAAACACATTAATCAGTTTATTGTAAATATTTAGATTAAATATTTAGTCCAGTTTCTTATAGGATGCTCTGATTTTTTCCCCGTTGTTGCACAATGTTGCCTCCAGGCAACATACCTCAAAAGATGATTTTAGTTGTCAGGTCTATTTTATGCAAGAACGGTGAATCAAACTTTTTTTCTAAACAATGGGCCTCATTTCACAATATCTAAGAAAAAGGTCTACATCAGATTCATGATGTGTTTTTAAACTGAGGATTGTTCACAGCTTTGTGCTCTGAGTGTGTGTAGATTCCGTTCTTACCTAAGAACAGATCCCAAATAAGAAAACATTGGTGAACGTCAGAATCTTCTTAGTGAAAACTGAGTAAGTGCGTTTTAAGAAGACATTTCTTCTTAAGAACAGCTGGAGAGTGAGGCCCGTTGCTCTCATAAAGTGTGCAATAGAGGGCTAAGGAATGTTAAAGGCAAATTCCAATAAATTTCCAAACAAAATCCAAAATTTCCACATAACTAAAGTGTAAAATGTAAACAAAGTTATTCAGAGTGGTTTGATGTGAAATGCTCCATTCTACACAAACCTACAGAGTCAGAATTGTTCACAGTGGTGCTGATAAGAACCGGATGTCTGAAGCCTATAAAAGCTTCCTCACAGAAAGTTATTGCACAAAATGGTTATCAACATGCTGCCGGATGATTGAGACATTGTTTTATAATAGTTTTTAAATAAAGCTTTGGCCTAAAATGTATTTTGTAAAATCCATTCATGGTGGAGAGATGCATGCAGGCCGGTGTAAGTCTGCATAGAAAATTTCTTGAAATTCAAGTTTTCATGTTCTTCTGATTTGACACTTTATCATTATGTTATGTTATATGTAATATGTATATGTAAAATCCCAGAAGATGGCTTTTCCGGTCACTTTGACAGTAAATAAAGCGGCTGTTATGGCATTGCAGACAGTGAGGTTCCTATCACTACCACTGTAAAGAAGTTGGTAAATGTCTCTACAATTAACCATTTCCCACCAAACCACTCTGAATTACTTTGTTTACCACTCAATGATCAAGTTATGCATTCCAATACTAGGGGGAATAAGGACTACTTCAGGATTTTTCAGCCTAATCTCTTTTTGCCGTATTTGTAGCATATGATAGGTTACCACAGATAATAATTTCAATACGTTTCCCTGTACGTAGAAAAGAACAGAAAACCTGTTGACTCCCACTACACTTAGAATAGAAACCAGCAGCTGCTGAATACTTTCAGTAAATGTAAATGTACACTTGCCCACTGTCTTCCATTATAAGTGTGTTTTAAGTCAGGTTTTCTTTTTTTTTCTTTGCTTGGTAAAGTGTACTAAAGTATACATTGAATGTAATTTAAGAAACGTTTTAAATTTAATAAAAAAAATAAAAATAGGGAAAATGTAGAACAGCCATCAGAGAGTGGAACAGTGCCACTATTGTCTGTATCCAGGGTGTCCTGCTTTTTTGCAATGAAAACATGCAAACAAACTGTCCTTTTACAGGCCCTTTATATGGATATCCCTGCTCTATATGTACAGGGCTTCAGTGCCCTTGAGCAGAGCCATATAGGGATCCTGCTACAACAGGCCATCCCAACTGTGAAAACAGTGCTCTAAAGCGTTACAGAATACTACGCCCTGCCTTTTAGAGCCTGTCAATACATCGAACCGCACACAAACGGCATCCTGGGAATAAGCTACAATTAGAACGCAGAGGCAGAGATTTGGTTAATTGGATTGGGCTTCTAAGCTGATGTCTAAATTAGGAATAATGTAAAGATTATCTAGCAAGTGCTGGATCATGCACAGATACACACAGACTTATTACCAATGCAAATTCCAACAGAATATAGAATGTGAAGCCAACATCTCCCAACGCACACACAATACATTGTAACATTAGCTGCAGTCTTTAAATAGTTTTAGTTAAAGAAGCAGCTCATCCAAATACTGCATGCTAACATGGCCAACAATGAATGGAAGCTAGTAACTACCAACTCACTTTCAGTCAGTCATTGTTAGCAACATTAACGTTTGTGACTCAACTTTTCCTTCAAATGTCCCATAGCCACTTCAGGCTGAATAAACATTTGAGATAATGTTGCAGTTGTTTTATTCCTAGAATGTTTTTGTCTGCCTGGCACTCTGACGTGGAGAGGCTTTAGATCTTTTCAGCCACTCTTTTGGAAATGAGCCATACAGTATACAAACAATGTCATGCAGACCAACTAGTTTAATTAAAAGGTCACAACTGTGAATAATAATTGACAATAGTATAGATTGCTTATATATTTCCACAGAGTTATGTATACTGCACAAATATTTTGAAGAAGAGGAAATACATTAACATATATTTTCCTCAAACCCACTGCATTTTGGTGGGATTAGTAGAGGCCTAATGAAAATATGGTGACTAAAACAGTGACCTGATGAATATGTGATGACTAAAGTTGCAGAAATCCTGCCTTTTTGTTTCACTTTTCTGCAAAGCATGACTTGTCCATTTGGCAAGCAGGCCTGTACAACAGTGTGTTGTGTGTACTCTCTAAGGCAGGTCAGGAATGGTCAGTGACTCGTCTGGTGTTTCAAGACTGCGAGGCAGCCAGAGGCCGGTGCTGTCGCTGTGACTCACTCTCCAGCTATACACTGACTGCAGGCCTCAGGAGGACTAACAGCCTGGCTATGTGACAGCTGTCTCTATGAGCATGTTTGTTTTTGTACATTTTCAGGACACAAATGAAAAAACAAAACTAAAAGACCTAATCTACAATATCAGGACAAATAAGGTTTTTCAAGCCAATTCAAACTGAAATTTTTTTTTGTTACTGAGGTTAAGGTTAGGGTTAGGTTTAGGGTAAGACTGAGAAAACTGTTGCGACATATATGGGCCATATGTCACTGCATAAAAGCAAGTGTGTGTGTGTGGGTGTGTGCACGTGAGTGTTGGTGACAGGAGTACTGAGGGATCCGAGACTTTGAGCTGCTAAAATGCTGTCTCGTGAGGAAACGTCTGCCCTGCTGACTCATCACATGCTAATACTAAGAAAAAAAAAGCTAGTCAGTGTTACCGTTAGCTTGGGCCTGCTTACTGCATTGTTTCGAAAAGAAGAAAACTAAATCAATCATATTTTCTCATATTTTCACTTAAATGATATTGAGGACCAGTTAGCATATATACACAGTATAATGATGACCGGAGTTGCTAGCTTTAGCATTATTTGTGAAGTACAGGCCCTAGCAGTTCATGGCACAAATCGTTTTTGGACAGTACTGGGCAGAATCTTTAGGTGTGATGACTGAATACTAAGTACAAGTCTTATATTCAATAACATGTTCTGTTGTAGTAAAGGTCATACATTCAGAATACATTTAGCATACATACTGATAAGGCATATGGGGTAAAACTGTGCTGTTGTAATTTTTACTTAATTCACACAGTTCCTTGCTGGTACTGGTTGGCAGTGTTCTCGATATAATTCTTCTGTAAATATTTCATAATACATTTGCTTATCATTTGAATGAAATTCCAAAATTCTTAACATTCTCAACATTTTTGTTCTTGCTCTCATCACCTGCAGTCTACGGCTGCTCCTGCTCATGATGGCTTTAGCATTTTTAAGGGACGTATGCTTCAAATAGGACTCTAGGACTCCATGGCACATAGTTTAAAGACACATGTCCCAGTGTACACAGCATACCACCATTTTTACTTTGAGTGGTATGCTATTTCTAGGCACTATTCAATAAAGCTAAGGTTGTCTCAACAAGCACACATACTGAATTCTTTTAGATGTCATGTGGGAGAGCTACTAATAGTATTCTAGTATGGGTTGCCAAAAAAGCCAGGCCTGGTGTTTTCAGTCCATATTTAGTAAGCCTTTCAGAGTAAGAATGCTGATACAGGATCAACTCACTCCTGTCTGTAATGGAACAACATTTTTGTTGAGAGATGTTTAACAGGGCGCAAAATGTGATATCACCAATTTCCAGTCTGACCTTTTCAGGGACCTCCACCCAACACTGACCATCTCCAACATGATATATTAAAGGAGTCATCTCCAGGCAGTAAATGTTTTACGTAAGAGGGCGAGCGAAAAGGGGCAAGGCACTTAAAACAGTCCAGAGCGGAGGACATGATACGACCAAGAGCTCAAGGTTGCATAACAGAAAAGGCTGGGTGCACTCGGTTCTGCAAGTGTGTATGTACTGTTCCTTTCTTCCTTCACCATCACTGAGTGACACACTGCTCAGTCAGGGACCGCAGCAGAGCACCAAGACCTCGTAGCCCGCCTGCTGCTTTTCACCCTTCATCCTTTTCAGTGTTTTACGCTGGCTCTGGCACCCTGTTCAATGTGCTTAACAGCTCTTGTGGCTGCGCAGCAGGCCAGGAAGGGGAAGCAGGGTCAGGGCTTTCTACCTTTGAAATAATTCAGGGTTAAGTGCCTCACTCCAGGGACACGTACAAGTGCTTTTGCAGCAGATTCTCTCCTGTTCTCAGCCCTCAAAATATAAACACAAGAAAGCGTTTGGCTAAAAATTACATTTGCACAACTTTTCCCTCACTTACATTCAGTCCACCAAAACAAGCTGTTGGATCAGTTTCAGTTCAGCTTATGTGAAGAATTGTATTCAGTAAAATGTGGCTCACAAAAACCAACGCTGTTGTTTCTTTACGTTTGCCCTGAAGCTATGAGGCTAACGTATACGACAAGTGATGACAGCTTATAGCTACCAATTTAGCATTGTTCAAACGTTCTCACGGCCTCCAAGCCTTTCCGACTGTTAAAGGAATAATTTCAAAATTTACACAATTTTCCACTTACCTCAGATGTAGCTGGTCACCCAAGATATATTTGGTGCCAAAATTTTGCTTTAGTTTAGCGCTGGAGTTACAAGGCTAATGCCGCTAACAAACACTAGAAGTCAACAGTCACCCAAATCTTTTCTGATGTTGTGCCAAATTCCTCTTTGTTTCCCTTGAAGCTGTGAAGCTAATGTAGCTAACTAGTAATGAAAGCTTTCCAATTACTATTAAAATGGGTTGTCAAAACACATTTGCACCATTCTCCACTTACCAGAGATGTAGCATGTTTGACATGTTTGCTGTCTAAATTTTGCTTCGTTAATTTAGCTACCATTGCTAACAAACAATAGAAGTCAATAGTCACCTAAATTTCTGTTGTACCAAATTCCCTTTGCTTGCATGCAGGCATATGGATTTCACAATTTCTGGTGTTTCTATTTATAAATAACTGTTAATCTTAAATTTCCAAACTGAAGAAATACAGGAGTCTGATTCATTCTTTAAAATGGCTGCTTCCAGTGTTCAGCTACACAGTGAAGATTCATTTTAATAGTTCACTATTGCTCACTAATGCTAAATTAAAGAAGGATAATTTGGACACCATCCAAGTCTTAGCTTAGAAAATTGTGTACATTTTTTTTTTTCTAAACCATTCTATTAAGTAATCCCAAATATACTTGCTTGCATGGTTTCAAACTTTTATTTATTTCAATCTTTTATTTACAGCAAAGATTTGGATGCCTTTTGACTTCTAGTGTTTATTAGCAATGCTAAACAATTTGGCTAATCGTCTAATCCCGAATAATCTTGCTTATATGGTTTCTGACACATTGCATGTGCATATCTAAAAAAAACAACCCAAAAGGTAGCTAAAAAAAGAGACTTTGAAACCTTGAGTTTGACCAGTTTTGTTCATTTTTTTAGATAACAGTGTGTCGTATCGTGTCAGAAACCACACTAGAAAGACTATTTGAGATTACTTGACACAGTTTAAGACAATTATGACGATGCATGCAGACTGCACAGTGCTAACGGGTGCGGTATTAGCTTTCATCACTTGATAGCTATATAGGCTTTTAGCTCCAGCGCTAAACTAAAGAAGAAAACTTTGGATACCGAACATCACGGTCATTCCTTCATTTTAGGCTGTGCTAGCGCTGCACTAAAGCATGAAGCCACTGAAGCTCAGCCACCCGCTGCTGTGGCATTTGCCCAGGTCGGAGGCTCTCGCCCACGTGTTGTAAGCTGGCAGGGTTGGCATGTCTGATGCCCTGCTCCTGTCCACAGATTATGTAAGAAAGAACGGTGTCCCTCACCTCTGGGCGGCCTTACAGACAGCGGGGATCTGATTAATGATGACATCGAGTCACTTACATCACACATCAAGGCTGTTGATGTTCATTTCTAGGACGCATACATGCACAACACTACTAGACTGCATTTCTGGTGGCTTTCACTAAAGAGCCAGTCAGAATGGGCAGAGTCAGATTGACAGAATGGATTTTTGAGGGTCTACTTTTAGGGGTCCTGAGATAGGGTCTTACTGTAAGCAATATGATAATGTACTCTCTTATTGATCTGTTGCTTTCTAACCAGTCTGATGGATTGATCCATTGATCAATTGGGTTACAGTTCGATGACCTCACTACTCCTTCCCTCCTCAACAGATTATTTACTGATAGTAGGCAAGCACATGAGGATGAGATCAGATTTCTTCTTTCTCTCTCACATTCACTCATTCTGTTGCTCTCACAAACACACCATACTTTATTTGGCACAGAACCCTAAAGGGTTCTATCCATTTAGATGTTCTTAAAGCAAACTAAAAGAGATTCTTTAGTTGTGCAATCTTAAAACAGATGTGTTAAAAAGTAACACATTCTGCCTCTAACATGACACATCAGTGTGTTCAGTTGGACACGACACGGTTTGTGTTACTTTTAACACAAAATATGTTGAAATATTTCTGTGCCGAGTTATGGAGAACACATTTCATGGTACTTTTAACACAGAATGTGTTGAATAAGAAAACGATATGAAACAAAAAGGGTTAATACTGGTAACACAAGTAAGTGTGTTGTTGTTTAACATATTTTTGATCACTTCTAAGAACTTCTAAACTTTCCAGCACTGTTTTTAAAGTCCATTATGTAAAATGTTACATTTACGTTAAAAAAAGTAATTGTATTTTATTTTTTCACTTCATTCATGAAAATGATTATGGAAAATGATTGTAATTCATGTTTGTATGGCCATTTTACAACCTCTCTTGATCCCTTTATATAAAACAGGCCATTTTCAAAGCCATTAAAAAAATGACAAATGTAATTTTTCTGTTTATTCACTGCTGCTAAGTCGCTATTCTAATGTAGGCTAACGGCATATTACAGGGCACATATCATGAAAAAACTAATTTTTCATCTTTAATAAAGGAGTTTAGTGCATTATCTTTTTAAAACATCACATTCCTTCTTCAGTTCATACAGTCCATATATGGAAATTAACCTGCAAATAACCCCATTTTAAATTCTTTGTTTTTGTGAGGTCACTAAAACCAATGTGTGTTTATATATGTCTGCCTATTCAGCCAGCAGGAATTTAGCTCCGCCCATTCACATATTTTGCTTTTCCCACTCATCCTTTCACCCTTCAGGACAGGCATGTCAAACTGGGGACCTTCCGGGCCAAAGTACTGTGGATATTAGCATTTACCCTCATCTAACGCTCTGAATATGGTTCATGACGGCCTTGCTAATCAGCTGATGAGCTGAATCAGGTGTGTTTAATGAGGCAGCGTGCTGAAGTCAGTGTTTTGGCCCACAAGCACTGGGGCCTGACACGTGCTTTAGGAGGTGACAAACTGCTATGTAAATTAATGCTGAGCTGATTGGATGCCCTGTATTGTAGTCTAGGCTGAAACACCCTATAGAACTTGAATCCATGAATGGCAGAGCAACTGGCATAGGCTAAATAGGTCGATATGTAAATGTGTGAGTTTTTTTTATAGCACAAAAACAGGGCTGTTTTTGCAGCTTCTTTTCCATATATGGACACTATGAACTGCGAAACAAATAGCATATTTTGTAACATGTTAACTTCATCCTACAGTTATTTAAAAAAGTGAGGAAAATGCAATAATAGCCATAATATGAGCCCTTTAAAAGTGTATAGCTCTAGTGTTCACTTTCTCACACTCCCTCCCTTTCCTGCTCTCATTGGGATGTGACAAACAACAGATCAGCATTGTCTTTCTCTCATTAAGTCACAGCGCATTCATTCAGTCTAAAGAGGATGAGGAGGGAGTGAGTAAGACTGAAAGTCTGAATGCGGCGGAAGAAAAGCAGATTGTCCAGGAGGCTCGACTTGACAAATCCAGTGGAGAGGGCAATGCTCTCTTTCTCTTCCTTTTCCTTCCTTTTTTTCCTCCCTCAGTGGGACTGGCATCAGACTAGAAGACGGATCAGTTTGAGCCAGACTGCCGGACATGGCACTACACCCATGCACGCCCACCCTAACAAAACCAAACCCACAGCTCCAGCTTACAAAATACTAGCAGGACCGGTTTAAAGACTCACAAAAGGTCAACAGTACTGAGGTGATCATATTCAATCTTGGCTCTTACTGGGCCTTCCAAGGGCCTCTCATTATACCTTAGTATTAAACAGGCTTTTAACTGTGCCTTTAAGACTGATGTGTACTGTTCTGATTGGCTGCCTTGTATTATGCCCCAAAAAGAAGCCCAGGCTAAAGCAAAGGGAACAAACTTTTCAATTTGGGCTGAAATCCTTAGGACGTCTGAACATTACAGCATTTAATCTTCTACTACAAAGAATTCACAGTACTATAAAATGACTGTTACAGACTTCCTATCACTGCACTGTGACTGGGTGAGCTAAACTACTGTAAGCTGCCCGGGAGGTCGTATTCATGGTTGTGATGTCACGACCATGAATACATGTAGTTTCCATATACAGATTGTATAAACAGGGAAGTGAACAGTCATTCTTGGAACAATGTTTACTTTCCATCCAGGGCAATGAAAACATCTCACTTTAATTTAGTAACGCAGTGATGGACGCTATAAAGTTACGTGTCAAGAGGCAAACAGACTGCAGCCCTAGTGACAGTACCTTGGTAACCTATTTGCTTTTCCCACTCATCCTTTCACATTTGCCTTTTTTCCAGTCCCACATAACCTCTCAGGCATGACATTCTCCAGAGGCCAGGAAACTTAGAAAAGGAAAAAAAAAAAAACTCCAATAGAGATATATTTCTGAAGCTGCTCCTCTACCTCCCTCTCAGAATAAACACTGACGTTCGCAGCACAGCCGTTTGGGAGCAGCACACAGGAAACGAGCGTTCCAGGCCAGTGAGAAGATTCGAACACAGCTTTAAACCTCAGGGGCCACAGAGCTCATCTGAGGCCTCCTCCTACATGCTGATTGGCCAAAACTGGGTGACCATGGGTCACTGAAAGACCAAAGGCTGGTTTCCTTTGCTGATGAGCCACAATAAAAACACTCCCACAGGCTCTTCCTGACCAGTTTGGGTCAGTGTTGGTGGGAGCAAAATCAGGTGGTACTGAGAAAATTGCCATTCCAGAGGCTTTTAAAGGAATGCAGTTTCTCTGACGATGTAAACAAACACAGGGATGGTCTCCGGTCCACAGAAGAATGGTGCAAATCTAATGTTTACACAGAATTTATAAGAATCTGGTTTGATTACAGAAACATTTGGCCCACATACACTCTCCAAATTCAAAACTGGTGAAACTTGTAGTTAGCAGTGGGCGACATACCAGTTCAACCAGTACACCAGTTGAAATTCTTCCTCCGGTATGACTTTTCTTTTAACTGTTATACCGGTATGCCACAAATACACGAAGATAAAGGGACATATAAACAGCGCAAACTAAGCCGTTGTCTAGTCCGCTGCATCTGAAGAAATTTACTTTGTTTTCGAGGCAGTGGACATATAGAAGCGACCGGCCTTTTGGGGTTAGCCTTAGCCTAACATGGACCAACTGCCACACTTTTTGCCACACTGACTTGTTCTGCTGCATCAGACAATGCCGCAGTCGGGCTAAACAAGCCATGGACCAGCTCGTACTGAAGCGTTAAGGACTGTAATATTTTTGCAATTCCAGCAGTGTCTGATGGTCAGAAGAAACAAGTGTATAGGACGCACGTAGAAGACAAATGACTTGAGAAACTGGTGCAGATTTAGCCTGTACAGGTTCCACAATGTAACAGAAGCTCCATTTAAGGTAGAACAGAAAATTCAATTAGCACAGTTTGTGTCAGGCCTAGAAAGCAATATTGTAGTGTCGGCGTGAGAGTAAGACATAGGGAGGCCATGATTCCACCATGAGAAATGCTTCCTACGACTCTCCGGGTGTGTGTGTGTGTGTGTGTGTGTGTATATATATATATATATATACACACACACATACGCACACACACACACACACACACACACACACACACATATACGCACACACACACACACACACATTGTGATCTATACCAAAACTGTCAGAAAGTCTACTCATACCATGATAATTTTTAAACCATTGGTCCCACTGCTACTTTTAGTGTCTATATTTCAAACTAATGTGACTTTCACAGTTGATTTCTTTTGTGAAAAAGTTTACCCTCATAAGCACTGTACAATTTTACAACTATTACATAAGAATGAACCAGCTGAGATTAAATCTGACTGGACTGCTCATCGCTAGCTTCCCAGCCCAGTTGTGTCATCAGTGTTTTGTCATTATCAGTCTCTATCCAGTGATGTCAGAGGGCTCAGGCCCAAAAGGTTGCAACTCAGCGCTTCATCTCCAGCCAATCAGACTGACTGGCCAGCACTGACACTCAACTGTCACACTGCATCAAGGTGGCCTCTTTCTGTTTCTCTGCAGAAATGGAATGACATCAGTTGTTCCTTCAATCCAAACCCTTTAAGGTGAAAATCGCAAATGTAGTCAGTCAGCAGAGATGTGTTCAGTGTCTGAAATTTGCTTTTTTTTGTTCTGCTAAGGCTAATATAGCTAATAAGTAATAGCAGCTAATACCCCTTCAATTAGTTCCAAATCACACAAATCATACCTCTAACTGCATTGAGTTAAGTAACCTCAAACAGACTTGCTTATTATCTATTAAAATGGACAAAATATGTTGTATAGCTATTTCTAAGCAGCTAACATGCTTCTACTTAGCAAACTGCATGCCACATCTACCTCAAAACTTGAGAGTTGTTAAGTAACCTCAACTGGACTTGCTTATGTGGTTTCTGACAATGTTTTCTGTAAAAATGTACAAAAGTGCATTGCATAGCTAACAACAACAGCAGCAGCCACTTTCAGGCCTCATTTTTGTCAGTACTTTTGTGCATTTAAAAAATAAAAAAAAAACTACATCAGAAGCCACACTTGAGAAATAACAGCTCGACACGGTTTGAAAATATAAGAAATTTGCACAATGCTAATAGGTGGGTTTAAGCTTCATTCGCTAGCTATAGTTGCCTTGTAGCTGAAGTGCAAAGCTAAAGAAGAACTCCAGACACCAAAAATGTCTAATTGACTACATTTAGGTTAAGGAAGAGATTGTATAAATTTGATTTTTTGTCAGACCACAGCTGTGTCTGAAACTGTGCCCTATTCACTACATAGTGCACTATCCAGATGTTCTCATGTAGGGTTTAGTGATTAGGGGACCATTTCAGACATAGCACATCACTTAAAGGAGAAAGCACACAAACTCCTCTCAGATCAATACAGTACAATGCAGAGACGCAAGCCCAGTCCTGAGGAACCACAGAATTACACAGTTCACTATTTTCCCAGCACTAGCTCACCCGTTCCTGCCAATGCTAATTAAGCAATTGAGTATAATAAAGAATGCTATATCCAGGACTGTAAGTGAATAGTATAGTATATCTAGTATTACAGGTAAAGAAGGCTCCACGTTCATTACGCTTCCCAGGAGTTCTTTCCCTCCGTCTGATTGTTGCCACTGACAGACTGCCATACATATTTCATGAGTGCTAGAGAACATGCTCAATAGCCAAACGAAGAGGCGGTATGAGGGTGAGCAACACACAAAGGTCATTTTCCTCTAGTCTTTTCCTGCCAGACCCACAACAGCACAGCATCCGTCCCACAACCACAACATCAGGGCAAATATATATATATATATATATATATATATATATATATATATATATATATATATATATATATATATATGTATATATATATATATATATACATACACACATATATATACACACATATATATACATATATATACATATACATACATATATACATATATATATATATATATATATATACACACATACACACACACACATACATATATACATATATATATATACACATACATACATACATACATATATATATATATATATATATATATATATATAGATATATATAGAGAGAGAGAGAGAGAGAGAGAGAGAGCGCTCTGTTTTTCCTCTCAACACCAACACTTCACTCTTTACAGCAACTGCGATCCACAAACCAATTCCCACAGTTAAAAGGCAGGCTAAAGTGAAGTGTTCCCAGTAACTGAATACAAGGAGGCCTAGGACTACACTGGCTTACAGGAAAGGGTGCAGGAGGTGGAGGACAACACCAGATGCTGAAAGGGGAGAGTATAACTTTGCCATGATGTCATCTAATTCTGGTGAGCATTAGAAGAGGTGTGTGCGTTTACACATGATTAGTGGGAGAGATAAAAAGAAACGCAGAAGACTGGGTGTAGCCTGACTCTAGAAGGTCAAAGTGAAAGTGTCTGTGTGGATCATGCAAACTGCAAGCCTAAATCATTTGCCTGAAAAAGTTAAATGACCTCAAATAGATTTGCATATATGGTTTCTGACACTGTATGACACATTGTTATCTATATAAATGGACAAAAGTACATTATATAGCTAAAAACAGTAGCAGCAACCATCTTGAAACCTAAATTTTGTTTAAACGTTTATACATAATAGTATATTGTACAGTGTTGGAAAAACATAAGGAAGTCTATTTGACATTACTAAGTCAATGTGGAGTGCAGGATATCGGTCCCTACTGAAAACAGCACAGACCAGCATGAATTCCATGCTGATCTAAGCTGGTCTGTGCTGCTCACCCAGCGTAGTCATGCTGGTTGACCAGCATACCAGCACCCAAAACACTATTTATTCGCACCGTCGTAACAAAATCTTGTATCTCCACTTTTATTTTTATTTTTTACCAAAATTTGCCATTGCTAACTACACCTTACATTGAGTACGTTTACATGCACTGAATAATCCGATCAAAATTTCTGCAGTTATCTGATTATTCAAATGGTCATGTAAACAGCACATTCCGATTTCTTAGATCAGAGTAAGGCCTAGAAATTCGATTAAGAAATCCAATAAAGAGAGCTGGATTTTAGCTCAGTAATCAGATTTCTCAGTGCATGTGTACACTTACTCTAATTTCTTTTGGATTTCTCAGTCTGCGCATGTGCAAAAAAAGATCGCAGTACCAAAATAAGCGAGCGGCATTGCTGAGAGATGGCAGCAAATCACTTGTGGAGCGACACTGAAACTAACTACACGCTTGACGAAATGAAGGATTTAACTTTTCCTTAACTTCTAGATGAAAAAGGAAAAAAAAAAAAAGCTGTGGCATGAGGTTTGAGTTTTACATTACATTTACGTCACGTCTTCCGTGAGTTTATTGGCAGGTTGCAAAGCAGAAATCCAATTACTGTCTGAAACATGTAGATGCAGATTTTTCACATTATCTGATTACTCAAGTGCATGTAAACACATTGATCGGATTACTAACAAAAACTGATTTTCTGCAGTTATCGGATTATTAAGTGAATGTAAACACACTCATTTTGTCATTTCATGATGGACCAGTAGAAATCCAAAATTAGCTGGAATAAATAATTTCTCCACTGACACGCATTACAAGCAAGAATGTAAATTATGTAAAGTTACTTTTTTGGAGATACGTTTTGTTCGGAAAGCAATGATGCTGGTTTTGCTGGTGACCTATCCTGGTTTTTCTAGCAGGGCACCATGAGAAACCTCATAAGCAAGTCTATTTGAGATTACCTAACAGCTTGATGTGGTTTGAGTGAAGTGTGTGAAGATTTAGCCATGCAGTTTTGCTAGTTATTTTCTATATGTTTTTTGCAATATTAGCCTCATAGCTCCACTGCAAAACTCCAAAGGCAAATTTCAAACAAAACATTTCATGGCTGATCATCACGATTACAAGTGTCAGAGGAAAACTGTGTAACTCCGATTTTTTGGCAAACTACCACTGTTAGCAGCAAAGGGGAATACCCGACGATTAGCATTGTGCAAACTCTGCATGCCTAAACCGTTTGCCTCAAACCACATCAAGTGTTGTCAAAAAGACTTGCTTGTATGATTTCTGGGACTGTATGACATACTGTTATCTACAAAAATGAACTAAAGTACGTAAAATAGATAAAAACAGTGATAGCAGCCACCTGCTACTCTTTCCTTTACAACCCACCTTAAACCTGAACTGCTGAAACGATCAGATTTGGGCTTGGCTCCAGCAGTGAATTATTAATGATGGCGGTATGTGATCTAGTGTATCTGTGAGCGTGTGTATTTATGTCTGTATTGGAAACAGGGTGAACTTCAGCCTGGCATCATCAGAGCCTTTCACTATTCGCCACAATAACTTCATTGTTAACCCTCTCATCATCCTCAATAGAGCCCTTTAATGTGAAGCCATTAATAGGTCATCCCCTATTCAGCTGGCCTATAAGTCGGACAGATGATGGGAAGCTGAGAAACGCGAACAGTTAGAGCAAACAATTAGGGCTCAGAAACCTATTTTACATAGGAATGTGAGAATGAGGCTTCAGAGGTTTGAGAATAAGATGATGCTGGGAAAATAAATGTAGGTAGTTAGTATTAAGGAAATATTACACTTTATGATTTTTACCAATTAAAAAAATTCTTGGGCTGTGAGTTAAGTTAAAAGTAAAGTTGTTAGTATGCTTAATATGGCATGCTCACAAGAGGCCATTTAGTGCCTTTCTGACCAAAGACAGCCAACAAATTTTTTACAGAATGTGACTGCTAAATACAGGAGAACGTCATGAAATGATGCTCATGGCCAGCTTGAACTATGAGGAGATGATGGATAACCCAAGCAGGATGTCATTATCTTTTTGCATTGTGTATCATCAGAAAATCTTCATCATACAGTTTTGTCTTTCAGCACATAATAATGTAAATGATACAGCACAGTCTGGCACTGAATTTAGCCAAGAATTTACTGGCATCATCTTTTACAGTGTAGCATGCAATAAACTTATTAGGTGGCTGTTATCACAGTTTGCAGAGCACTTTAGTGTGATAGCACTTCTGAGAATTTCACTATAAAAGTAGAGAGAGAGAGAGAGAGAGAGAGAGAGAGAGAGAAAGAGAAAGAGAGACTTTGCTCCACTTATTACAGACCACGGAACGAGGTCGGGGGGCCACGCGTGCCGATTTTTAGTTTCACTGTATAAAACCAGATCCATCCCACAGGTATATTCTCGGTATGACTTACTGTCCAACCCACTTTGTTGCATGAAAATAAAGATGCTTAATGTCACTTATGGGCCATTCTCTGCAACATAGTCTACAATCAGTAAATATTTCAAACCAAAAGAATGAAGCGCTGAAATAATTCAATCAAACCAAAGCAAGTTCGAAAGGTGACTGTGACACCAAGCACTTTACTACAACCATCTACTACAGTATAGATTGAGTCACTTTGCAATTTTGGTGATACACACACACACACACACACACACACACACACACACACATATTGTGTATACAATAATGCTCGTTACATTGTGTGACAATTTCATGATGAATGGATCTCACACACACACACACACACACACACACACACACACACATATATACACATACATACATAATATATATATATATATATATATATATATATATATATATATATATATATATATATATATATATATTTTATTATTTATTTATTTTCCCCCCACAGCAACCAGTTATCAACCACCTGAAATTGCTGAAGCTGAGCAGTCCCTTTGCATTTTCTCTGGATAGGTTAGAGTTACAGGTGAAGAAAAATTAATCTGCAGCACACCATCAAAATGAAGTCATTGAAAATGACTAAAACACCTCCTACTAGCTAACAATGACAGTGTCTATTCCTGCCTCTTTGGTCTTTTGAATTGTGAGTGTTGTTGAGTTTCAGGGTCTTCCAGAGTGAGTCTGATTCTCTGCTCAGTTCCTCAGGGATCTCCATCAGAGAGATTTATCACCGCATAAGAAGACAAGAGCAGCTTACCGGCCACTTCCTCAGCCTGCCTTATTTAGAGCTGGCACACAGATCTGCAGCAGCAAAGAGCAGGCCGACACTCCTGAGCAAAGAGAGCCACTATTTACAGTTGTGACGGCAGACAAAGAGACTGGAGGCTGCAGTAAGCAATCCAGAACTCATAAATTTACAAACAGATACTTTACTGGGGAACATTTTGGGTGCTGGCCAGTTCATGGAATACAAGCACAAGAAATAAGGACAGACAAGACCTGCATCAGTTCCTTGTATTAACTATAAGAGGGTAAAACTTACAAGCTTATTAATTCACCATTAAAAAACTGAATTTTCCTTGCTTTCTCAAAGAGTTTCTTGAGTTTTGTTAATATTGTTTAAGACTTAACGTTTTCTTCTGATCTGCAAAAACAGGCTGTTTTGAATTATCATGGTTGTGATCCACATCTACATATTACCATTCAGCATTCCTCAAGATTTCAAGCCAAACAGCAACATTTCAACCCAGTCTGCTTTTCGAATGAGGTACAATACAAGGCCAATCAGAACAGAGGTTATTTACATATATCAACATCATCATAAAGAGGGGCTGGAGAATGGTTATGTAAAAAAGAAATATGTTTTTGTAAAACCACACACACAGAAAAACTAAAAGGACAAGAAAAAATGTAGAACATGAGCCCTTTGAAGAAAATTCCATAAACATGAAGGCTCTCCGTAAAACAGTCCAGATAGTGTGATATTGCCCACGCCAAGTGAAACACCGCCATTCCCTGCAGGATAAACATTTCTAAGGCGAATGACCATACCGCCAGGCCATGGCAGATTGTTCCCCGGGCAGCTGGTGAATGGAACCGTCCAGGCAGACACGGTTCTTATTAAATTTAGATTACAATGAGTCTTTGGCCCAAAAACATGAAAAATGTGTGATTTGTCATCCTGTGACCAATCTGATTTCTAGACTCATTACTCAACACAAGTGTGTGCATCTGTGGGTGAGAGAGAGGGAGAGAGAGAGAGAGAGAGAGAGAGAGAGAGAGAGAGAGAGAAGCAACGAAGTGTGGGAACTAGACAATCACTGCAGCCTCACAGTTAGTCTCCCTGGACTGACTGCACAGTCGCATTCATAGACTCCACTCTTCATTACAGATTTCACTCTAAAATGTTCTTATTTATGGGTAGCTCTGGTTCTAAAATCTGATTGGCTGAGCGACATTCAAAATTTGTAATTTTTTGTTTACTCACTATTGCTAGATCTCTGTCAAACTGTTATTCTAAAGTAGGCTAATGCAGCATATTAAAGGGCCATCCATTTTGAATTCTTTGTTTTTGTGATGTCACAAAATACAACACGTGTATATATACATACATATACGTTTATATATATATATATATATATATATATATATATATATATATAAAAATCTAATGCAATACAGGTACAATACAGGACAGCCAACCAGAACAGAGCTCTTATTTACATATATCAGCCTTAAAGGTACAGTACCAAAAACTGCCTGTTCATTTATAAGCGATAAAGAGACGTTGGAAGATGATCATGTAAAAATGAATTATGGCAAATTTGGACCTCATGGAAAAAAATGAAAAGCAAGAAAAAGGTGAATGTGGGTCCTTTAAGTTACAGTAGCTACCCATGAGTAATGAACATGAAAGTAGAAATATAGGGAGTCCAATGAAGACCTTGGGATTGTCACACCTGTACTGCCAGCAGTTACACCACTCATGTGAATTCTGTATGAAAGCAACAAGTACATGTGAAAAAATCTATGATTGTTATGTAGCCACATAACAACAAAGCCTAATGTTAATAAACTACAGTGCTGGGCAGGAGAAATGTATATTGTGATAGTTATTTATCATCATGTATTTTGCTTGCTATTTCAGATTGAGCAATCAAGACTTGAGTCAAACAGGGTGGTAGAATTAACTGGACAGACATTCTAGAACCCTGCTTGTTCCATGCCAAGGTTTGTTTAGCTGATCGGGTGCAGCAGCTTTGCAGCTTGACTCAGACTCAGTCTCAGCAAATCCTTAGAGGCCATCATAAGGAAAGTTCCCAGCCGAATATGGTGATACCCTTGTGTATGAAACCCTCAGAAACAACACCACCAAACAAGCACTGACTTGATTCACAGTATCTGTTACCTTCAGATAACGTCAAGTCCTAAAAACTGCTACTTACAACATTCTGAAACAGACTGAGGAGACACAGCTCCAAATAAGGAAAGGAATTAAGAGCCCTTGGAAAGAGTAGTTGATGCTATATCACCATTAAAGGTACAATAAGAGATTTGCAAAGCAACCAAAAATGTATGACATATTGCTAAGGTTTTTACACTCTGCACTGGGTGACATTTTTATTATGTTGTTTACAAATGGTACAAAGTCAACATATAATAAATATAATGAGTTTACCGATTAACAGTCTTTAACTGCTGAATTGTAGCATCTAAACATGTTTTTTGTATCTGAGATCATGTCTATGTATTCTCCAACATTCCCCATAAAGTTCATTGGCCCTGAAATCACTGACTGTAACTTTAATGTAAAACCTCTAATTGTACCTTTAAAACAGCCTCTCCAAGTTTCTTTTGATTAAAAAACAGTGCAATTCGTCTTTAATTTCTCCAAGTTCAATTGATTTTAAGTTAATTGAACTGACCTGAGCTGGATTTACTTGTGTTTTTAATAAAAAGAACAGTTAATTATGTATGTAACAATGAGTTCAAACAATTAGCAGAGCCTGGAAGTGGCATGCTTAAATTTAGATCAATGCACATATGATATACAGTATGCATATTATGTTACAGCAACAACAAATTAAGTATGTATTTCAGGCTGTTGAATATTTAACAACTCTGTACAGGCCAAAGCTGTTGAATGTTAAATATTCATAACAAAACATTATCCTTCAGTAAAATTAACATTCGATGCATGTGAAATACAATATGTAGTATAATGTGATACTTTATGATTGTATAAACAGCCTCTAATGCGACAAACAGTGGTTGAAGAAAGTGTCTAATGGCAGTGTAGCCACAGTGTACTCAATGTGTGTATTGCATATGGCTATGTATAGTATTTAAAGAGGAAATAGGAGTTGGAGGAGTGTTTGGTATATTTAGTATATGGTTTGATTCCTCTAGACAACTGCATGATCTAATTTGACTCTTTAATAATAACATGAATAATCTCTAATTATATAACACTTTATTTGCAAAAAGTCAGCAAACTTTACACAGGAGGGTCAGCAAAACTCTGGAAATTTAAAACATTAAGACTAAAAATGAGGAATGCTAATTCTGATTTCGAGGATCTAATTGCTAGAGAATCTTAATGGTATTGATGTGTACATAATTAAATTGTTTAAAATATAAAATAAAAACACAAAACCACTTTGAATTACTTTGTTTAAATGTAGACAAGGTCACTCTAAATGGTTTGATATAAAATGCAACTTTCTAAGAAAATGGTCAGAATTATTCACAGTGGTGGAACCAGACATCCAAAGTGATTAACACCTCTTAAAGCCACTTCACAAAAAGTTATGATATGAAATAGTTACAAATACATCTAATACTGCCTGATTACATTGTTCACAGTTTTGAGATAAGGTTTTGGCCTCAAACATTTTAAAAGCCATTCAGAGTGGAGGAATACATGAAGGGTATTGAAAGGCAAAGTAGTCCTCAAAAAAAAACCTTTTTTTCCCCCAGATTTACTACCATTTTACTATATTTCCATTATCAGCATTACATACAAAACACGTGTAGGTACACTGTTGGTTTTAGATAGTAAATAAAATGGCTAGATTTGTGTTGGAGATCATCACGGCCTCTGGTTCCCATCACCACTACTGTTAATGTAAAGAATCTGAGTTGATAAGTTTCTCTACAATGACCCATTTCACATCAAACCACGCTGGTTTTGTTTACATCTCAACGAAAGAATTATGCAGAAATTTTGAAAAATCATTGGCATTCCCCTTTAAGCACTTGTTGCAAATGAACAGTAAAGATACTGAATGCTGAAAGGTAAGAAGGTAAATTGTGCAGCATTGTACTCACATGGCAGCCGTTTGTTGTGCAGGTTCGTCCCCTTTGAGCTCATGATTCCAATGGCTCTGGAAACACAAACTCACATACACACAGCCACGGCCAACAAGATGGTCAAGAAACCTCACACTGGACTGGACCCTCTGTTACACACTCTCCACAGCATCAGTAGCAAGTCCAGCACAACACATTCTCTCTCTCTCTCTCTCTCTCTTCTTATTTCTTTCTTTCCTTCTTTCCCCTCTCCCTCTCTCTCTCTCTCTCAGTGTGATACTAACTTCACTCTCAGGATATTGTAATATATTCACTTTAGCACAGCACTAGCCCTCCCCTCAGTGTCAGACACACTCTAACTTGAGCAGACTGAGGACTGAGGGTTTAGGCCAGTGGGTCATACCATCTGATTACTTGAGGGGGGGGGGACTCACTCACTGGCTGGACACTACCATATGAGACAGAGGGGGAAGGAATTGTGCAACAAGGAAGGAGAGTCTGAGTTTGTTAACCAAAGCATGCTTTCTGACTCCCTGTCACTCACACACACTCACACGCAGGAGGAGCTTCTTGGGCGTCTGAGCTCTGACAGGAAACAAGCTCAGTTTTCCTTTAACAGAAATAGTGCTGACGTAGAATGAATTAAAATGTGTGTAATGTTCAGTGCAGCTACCCTGATAGCAAAACTAGCATAGGTCAGTATGACTATGCTGGGTGAGCAGCTAAACCATCGCCACACCAGCATAATCCGGCTGAGACCAGCTTAGACCATGGAATTCATGTTGGTCTGTGCTGTTTTTCAGCAGGGTATATACAGTGGGGTCCAAATTAAACAAGAAGTTTTAAAATCTTGAAAAAATTATATATATATATATTATTTTTATATTATATTATATATATATTATACTTCTGCATTTTATATATATATTATACTTCTGCATTTTAATCGCCACAACTTTCCTTTACTTAAATTTTTTCAAGATTTTAAAACTCTTTGTTTAATTTATATATATATATATATATATATATATATATATATATATATATATATATATATATATATATATATATATATATATATATACTTCTTCATTTTAATTGCCACAACTTTCCTACACACACACACACACACACACACATATATATATATATATATATATATATATATATATATATATATATATATATATATATATACATACCTAAACTATGTGGATGCCTAACCATCACACTCATATGAGGTTGTTGGACATCCCATTCCAAAACTATGGTTATTAATATGGAGCCCCCCTTTGTGACTATAACAGTGTCCACTGTTCCGGGATGCTTTCCTCAAGATTTTGAAGAGTGTCTTAGGACTTTGTGCCCATTCATCCAGAAGAGCATTTGTGTGGTCAGGCACTGTTGTTGGATGAGAAGGCCTAATTCATAATTGACATTCCAGTTCATTCCAAAGGTGTTCAGTGAGACCAAGATCAGGACTCTGTGCAGGTCTCTGGAGTTCCTCCACATCAAACTCATCAAACCATGTCTTTATGAAGCTCATCTTATGCACAGGGGCACAGTCATGCTGGAACAAGAAAGGGCTTTCCCCAAACTGTTCTCACAAAGTTGTCAGCATAGTCTAAAATGTCTTCGTATGCTGTAGGGTTAATGTTACCCTTCACTGGGCCTAAGGGGCCGAGCCCAACCCCCCAAAAACAGCCCCAGACCATTATCTCTCCTCCCCCAAACTTTACTGTAGGTAGGATTCTCCTGGCATCTGCCAAACCCAGATTTGTCCATCAGAAAGTCAGATAGTGAAGCGTGATTAATTACTCCAGAGAACACATTTCCACTGCTCCAGAGTCCAGTTGTGAAGTGATTTACACCTCTCCAGCCAACGCTTGGCATTGCGTACAGTGATCTTAGGCCTGTGTGCTGCTGCTCAGCTATAGAAACCCATTTCATGGAGCTCCTGACAGACAGTTATTGTGCTGATGTTGCTTCCAGAAGCAGTTTGGAGCTCTGTAGTTAGTGCTACAACAGACGATAAATGATTTTTCTCTGCTACACAGTTTAGCACTCTGTGGCTGCAAAAGTTTAAACATCCCCAGTCAAATGACATGTTTTGTTGATTTTCTAAGTAAAAATAAGTTAACACAGCATCTACAGGGAACAAATGTAAATATGACATTTTCTGTAAATTTGAGTGCACAGTTTCTATTTATTTGCTGAATTTAACACATTGAAAAAATAGAAAATTTAAATTTACTGTAACATTTGCACAGTCCATGTTTTGTTTATGTTTTTCCCCAGTAAGTTACATGAAATTCAATGAATAAACAATAATTGTGCATTAAATGTGCAGAAGTGTGTTCTCTGTAGCGAATGTGAAACTTTACAGCAGAATGCAAAAACCTTCTTTACTTTTAATATAAGTTAAAATAAAGAGATTTTATTCCAAGCAAGCATTTTCAAGCATTTGGAACATTTCTATTGGCTCAATCATTATAAAATTTTCACACAGTGTAAAGAGCTTTTGTGCTCGAATTATGTAGAAAACTAAAAAAAAAACTGGATGGTGACTAAATTCTGATGTTCAGAACCAAAATTACATTTTTTATATTTCTAAGTAACATTTGCTTGAAATGTGTTAGTCTTTGATACTAATATTTTATTAATATTTGTGTAAAATATCAGTTTGCTTGAAAAAAGTAAACATAAAACAAAGTACAAAGTACACTATGATAATTTTCTCTTACATATGTATAAAACACTGTGCAAAAGTCAGAGACTGCCTTTTTTTTCCAGTCAAAATGCAGAGATACTTCTGAGGAGATTAAAAATAAGCCTTGAAAAAGAAAGTGAAAAAAAACAGACGCCTTTGAGAGAGAGGAGAAAATCAAACTCTACTTTCGCTTCAGATTTGATAAAATCCACAGGTGTTTCTGTTCATCCTTCTACTGTAAGAAGACAACTCAACACTGTGAGCCTGAAAGGATGTGTAGCTGTCCAGAAGCCCTGACTGACAAAAGGAAACAAAAGCAGAAAATGTGACCAACTTCTAAGACTGAACTTTGGAGACTTTGGAAAAATATCCTTACAGATTTATTTGAAAAACCGAAAGCAAGCATAGAAAAAGAATAGCAGAGTCCAAAATGTGGGCACAAAAATATGTATATAATATATTTAGCTTCATGTGTAGTTTTCTGTGAAATATGTTTTCTGCTTTTTTTCCTGCTGCTGTAAAATGTGTAACTTGTATTTCATGGCTTTACATGATCGTGATTATTCGACAAGGTTGAAGATGTGTCAGATATTCACAAAGCTGTTGTATTTGAGAAACAAATATGGATCACTTAAGCATAAGGCTGTCTTTAAGATTATGAAAAATGTAGCCATTTCTTTGCAGTTCTCACCGTTCCAGGCTGCTGTTTATATCGCCATCTTGTGGTCAGTAAGTGTCATTATCGTTCCTTCCTTGTGTGAGTACTATTTCAATTTTTTACAAAAAATAAATTACAGCTATGTATGCATTGCTGAACATTCTTTGATCTAAACTAGTTCTATTGAACAACGTCAACTTTTTTTTCATAGAAAATGAATTTGCAGGTGAAGATGAATTAGAAACACCCAGGCACACTTTTTGAAAGGTCTGGTAGTTCTGTGTAAAATATAACAGCGATGTCAAAGGAAGAAAGCTCAAAGGGACTTTTTATGTTTATTTATTTGTTTATTTCTTTATTTACTCACTTACTTACTAATTTGCATTTTATTGTTTTCCCTGATACCATTTGCGTGGATTTATTTATTTTCATCACCGTTTTCCAGCCTCTTTTTAACATTTTAATTAAACAGACTGCTTTTGTTACTGTGCATGTAAGACTTTAAGACTATAAACAATCTCTGCTCTGATTGGCTGTACTGTATTGTGCCTCATAAAGCAGTCCAGACTGCTCCCTAGCATCTAAGTGTTTGCTCTCCTGTCAGGAGATTGCAAGTTTGATCCCTGGGTGATGCCACAGCTATCCATGGCTGACAGGTCAAAAGAGCATAACTGGCGTCTCCCTTTGGGTGGGCTGGGTGGTCCTCCCTTTCCCCCATCAGCAGCAAAATGCTAGCCAACATGGGTGTCTGATGTAACAGAACTGGCAGTTAGTATCAGAACAGGCAGTATTCCCTTTCAAATGTGTTGAACTGTCCAATCATGTTGCTTAGGGGCAGTCTAAAAAGATGCGGTGGTGCTTCACGTGTCTCAGAGAAAGCATGTGCTAGCCTTCACCCTCTTGGCAGCATCATGTGATAGGGGGATCCCTAGCTAATGCGTGGCTATGACGATGACTAAATTGGGGTGAAAATTATAATACATTTTTTTAAAAAGCAGCCCAGGCTGAAACACTCCTTACAACTTCAGCACAAATGGGCGGGGCTAAACTGCTATAGGCTGAAGAGGTGGATATATGGAAACGCATTCGGTTTTCATTTATTCACAAAAAAAAGGAGCAAAATAGGGTGTTTTTGCAGTTTGGTTTCCATATATTGACTGTATGTGCCACTTTTTGAAATTTCATGTCAACATCACATTTTTATTTTAGTAGAAAAGCAAAGAAAACTTTTCGTGATATGGGCCCTTTAAAATCTAGGCTACTCTACTGGCGTAACATATACTGCTTCGCTCTCTCACACCCACACGCACAGAAAAAAAAAGCATACATACACTTCACTGGTCCACTGACGCTAGTAATCATGGTCCCTTATTGATGTGCTTTTTTCATTGTGAAAATATTGAGAGGCTTACAGATGTGGTTTGATTCTGATTGTAGTTCCCTTTCTTGCTTCATTTGTGTTCAAAATAAAGTTCTGAAAACTTCGCTTTTGAGGTCAGACTCTGCTTTTTGGGGCCAGACAGACAGTTTACCACAGCTGTTAGGAGTGTGTGGGGAGTGTGAAAAACACAACTCTATCAGCATTAGGTTTAAATGTCACTCACACACACACATACACGCACACACACACACACACACACTGGAGATGCCTTTACATTGAACGTGTTGTACTGTGTGCTTGTGTGTGTGTGTGTGTGTGTGTGTGTGTGTGTGGGCAGACGATCTGCGATATGACTCAAACAGAGAATCCCTCTTCATGTCTGTGTGTGTGGGGGCTTTACTTCAGTCAGACAAACTAAATTGCATAATCTAAAGTTAGCAAAGTCTCTGTATAATAACAAGTATTATACAACCACTGCCAGCAATGTTATAGCATGTGAGCTTCATAGCTGCCCATCATTTCCAGACACATTACAATAGTCAAGCAATGACAAGATCATTGATGTCCAGTTACTCAAAAGAAATCCTCATATTGCACCTCGGGAATCAGATTTTAGTGTATTGTAATTGAAATGGGAATGTATTGTGACATCATAATGCATGTGTAATGAATATGCATGAATACACTGTTACATCACAACACCTATGTAATGACTATGTATGAATGTATTGTTGAATCACAAGCATACAGAATACCAATTTGTTGACATGCATGAAAATGAAGTGCCTTTTAAGTGGGATAATTCAATTCAATGCAATTCAATTCAATTCAATTTGTGGCAATTCAATGCAAAACTCCCACTTTCCAAATGAACCAACAAGAATCGTCAGACGACCTTACGCCTACTGCTAGTGAAATTCTGCATTAATGTCTATTAATATATGGCTCACATTGGTAGAGAGAGCTTGATGGAGGGAGGGAGAGAGAGAGAGAGAGAGAGAGAGAGAGAGAGAGAGAGAGAGAGAGAGAGAGTGCACAAGCTGAGAGGAGTTGGATAGCGTGAGCTGAGAGGAGAGTGGGAGAGAGTGAGAGAGAGAGAAAAAGAGAAAGAGAGCGGGAGAGAGAGAGAGAGAGAGAGAGAGAGAGAGAGAGAGAGAGAGAGAGAAAGAGTAGGAGGAATGAAAGATAACAGTTTGTGTGCACGTCTGCATCAAAACTGAATGCACTTCCTTCCAGTTCGCTGCATCAAGACCAGACCGTTATGTTGAATTGGGGACCAACAAGGTAAGAGAAGCTGCCTAGAACCCTGTTGTAAGTGTTTGTGTGTCTACACTGTTCTGCAGATGTGTCTTCAGGCTTCAGACTGTATTGCTGAGACTGTACGGGCATCTCAGTCATCCTACCTTTTTAAAGTGCTTATAATTAGGGGCTAATTTAGAGTATTAATGTACAATGGCAGTAGTGTTACATACACTGGGGAAAGTGCTATCGAATGGACTTGATTTAAATGTGTACAGATGAATGTAATCTATCACATCAGTACAGTTTTGTCTTTCAGTTTACTTACTTTCAGCAGTAACTGTGTTTATGTGGGATTTATGTACAAATGTCATTAGTTTCTGGTGTTTCACTTCCATTAGTTTGTTTATAGACAACACAAAAAACATTCACAATTTTTAAATGTAAAACTAATCTTTTTTATCAATAAGGATTTAAGAGTTATATGGCTAAATGTGTGTGAATATACTTTTTATTGTACTGTATGTTCATAATATGGCAAAATGTATACGTATATATGTTTATGAAATGTGAAATTTGTCAAATGTCAAAATTTATTTTATTCTTGCACTAGATTTGAATGTCACTTCATGCTTTAATGCCCCGTGCAACTTTTCAATACATGCTGTAGAAGCGTTTTATGAGACCGCCCATTGACTTACACAGTGACTAGACTGTAGGCCTTTTTAAATGGGATTTGCATAGAACACACTATAAACACACTATTTTGCCATTAGCAGGAGAGCTGAGTACGTATTGCAGCATTAATCTTCTGTTTGTTTAGAGGCTTGCCGTCCCGCTCATCTGAACTGTGGTCACAGCGTCGTGATAAGTGGCTGCCTTGTTCCTTGTGCTGTAAATGAGAGATGGCGGCAGTTTTCAGCTTGTTCTATAGAATCCTACAACCTAACTGCATTTTTCATTTATTTGTTTGCTTGTTTGTTTGTTTATTTTTGCTGTGGCTCACACTTATCCTACAATCAGCTCTAGACAGTTCAGCTGATGTCCACATTATGGACGTAGACAGCGTGGATGGTGTAGACATTTATGAAATGCGGCCTTTTCTGTCCATAGAAAAAATGAGTGTACTGGAAAAGACAATATTCTATTCATACATTGGAGTATATCTTTAATGCCATTTTCACAAGTTTGTATTTGGCAAGCCTTACTACTACATGAAGTTTCCAACAACCTTCACATTACATCACACTGATAGAAAAGCCTCGATATCTAAAAGTGACCACTGAGGTCATAAGGGCCATTTGAATGGATGATGTGCAAATTTGAATGAATAAGCTGCTTTAATAAATGAGGACTGTAAAATTCTTCTGAAGTGCAGTAATAAAACGAGGGCTGTGGTAATCCAATGGTAATTGTGAGGTTAGTTTAGCCACTATAGCATAGCAAACAGCAAGTTTTAAGCAGCCATAAATGGAGGCTGTAAATTTCATTACCATGCAAAGACGAGGCGGCGTGTTTCGGCTCACGGACAGCCACGGCTGAATAAACAGGCACACTGTTGCCATTCTCTTCAAATATTCAATCTGTTTTTAACCTGCCAGCGCGTGCTGTGGCCATTTCACTCTTAACCTTCTATAGACTCCAACATGCACTTTGTTTCTATGGTAACGCTCTTATACAAGAGAAAAGGTTGAAGTTTGCAGACTTCAATCAAGTACCATGTCGTTATAGTTTGTCTGGGACTAAAAGCTCTCAATGAAAGCATTATAAAAGCACTCATTTGGAGCTATTTTCCTGAGAGCACACTTGCTAGCTCTTTGACTAGATGAATACGAGAGCGGGCAGGAAAATCTGTCGTATGGCGCAAGCAGCTACGATTGAGGAGGTTCTGTTTGAACAGAGACGGGGAGGGGTTTAACAAGCAAAGACGTCTCCCACTTTCAATTTCAGGACTCTTGAATGACTCTACTGCCACACTTCAACAAAATTCTAGCTTTCGTGTGCCGTTTGCACTTCTAGATATGTCAAAATGTATGTTAAACCAAAGTCAAGTTAAAGTCGTATGTTGTTTGTTTATAGGTCCGTTTAAAAAACTTGCAATAATACATTTGTCCTCTAACAGGTTGACTGACGCAGGCCTTGGTCTCCATTGAGGATAAATCACAGTCCTTCCATCTGTCAGCCTGAAAATTCGAAACCTTCATTCGATCCAGCACACTGAAGAAAACTCCCCATTCAGTAGGCAACTCTTTGACACTTTGGTCCATTAGCATTGTTAGCTACATTGAACCAATTGAACCAAATGGAACACTGTCTAAATGGAGATGCTGCCATTTAGGTGTCATCCATTGTCATGAAGTAGAGAAGAAGACATGTTAGAAAGTATTTGAGTAGAATACCTGGCGTCTCCATGGCGACTAATGGCCTGAAAAGTTCCCTTTCTATTCCCGAGACCCTCCCACCCAAGAAGAGGAACGCACGAGTGAACTCCAACCTTGAACCTCCATCCGAGCATGTTTTTAAGACCCCTTCACCTTTCTGGAATCAGAATGGCTTCAAGAGGATAAGGAGGTCCCGGGAACCCGCTGTGGTTTCTCACATAGACCCTCATTTAGCATCTGCGTATCACCCACAGTGGCCTGATGCGGCCTCCGTCCTGAACCCAGCCCTTTCACATGCATTAGCGGACAATGGTGCGTTCCCTTCTTGGGGTCAGCATTTCGCAAGCAGCGAACGGCTAATGAGTGTGGCAAACTCAGATAACAGTGATTCCATGAGGTTGCACAATCTCTATGGTTCCCCTTACTACTGGAGCTACATCCCTACAGAACCAAGAGAGGTGTTCCTGAAAAGCTACCACAGAAGGCTCCGTGGTCAATACGGGCCGCCAATCGTAAAGCCTGTCCCTCAGTCTTTCGCGTGCCATTACAGCAGAGGGATTCTCAGCAAAGATTGCCTAAGTGGGGAAGAAGCAAGGCAGCGGTTTGAAGGCGAGAGAGTGACTCATTGGCACGAAAGACTGCAGAACCAGAGAGCTCTACAAGACTGGAGAATGAGGAAGAGGGACTACACAAGAGACAGTGTGAAGTGGGATTCTGTGCAGTTTGCTGAGTCAGGTGCTGACTTTTCCAGGCACAAACATTATTCTGAGTTGAAGGATTTATCCCCGGATGGAAGGACAGAGGATCTATCAAGTGACGCCAGGTCAGAAGATCTCCACAATCAGCAGCTTCCTGTGACTCAGCCTACATGTTCCAACACTGAGCAGTCGAAGTGGGGCAGTGAGGAACAAACAAGAGAGGAGCTCCCCCTGCTGGCCAGGAGTGAAGGTGCAGAGGCCCAAAAGCAGCAGGCTTCTACCTGGTTGCTGTCTCGCTTTGTGGAGGGCTCTCTGATAGAGCTGGTTGGGGGTAAGCTGAAGCGAGTGGAGGACTTAAAGATGGAGGATTTCGAGATCTGCACCCAGTCATGCCCAGAGCTGAGTCTGAGGAGATTTACTGTGCAGAAGATCACACACTCACCCACACCTGGGCTGACATGTTTAGAGGTGGAGTTGGAGGATGAGCTCCACTCTAAGGTACACACATTCTCACACACACACTAATTAGAATAAAAAGCCATTTCATAAATGTTTGGGTATGGACAGGTTGTTTATTATTATGATGAAGTTGTTCATTAGTATGATGTACACGTGTGAATGTATGTGTACATGTGGCGCTGGGCTTTACTGATAAAAATCAGCATTGTGACATTTTCTGAATGCATCATGGTATTACGCATAATCATATGATATATTAAAAGAGCATGAACAAAGTTAATAAATTAACATTTATAAAGTGAATGAACTTATGCACCCTAAAACCTAGGGCCTGTTGTTGGTCCCTGGCCATTTGAGAAGTTAAACATATTCAAATGATGTTATTTAGTTTAGTTGTTATTTGTTTTATATATCACTGCTGTTGGGACAAAACCTTGTATTTCCATTTTTGGCATTTTTCAGTTTTTGACATGATTTGAAAATGCCTGTTGCCCTTTACATTGTGTATAAATTACATGATAAATGGACAAAAGAAATGGCCTAAAATGACTTGGAAAAATGTCTGGTTCCATTGAGTTACATTAAAAGTAAAGAAGGTTTTTTTTCTTCTCCTGTAAAGTATCATTTTGGAGATACAAGGTTTTGTTCTGACAACAGCAATATGTTTATTAGCTTTAAACTGTTCTTTTTGAAAGTCTGATGCATCCAGTTTCTGTGAATGTTGCAGTTAACTGTCAGGGCCTGGATGCCAGAAGTTAAGTGTACAAAATAGAATCAAAATGACTAAAAAACAAATAGTTTGGCAACAGGAACACGGCAGTTTTATGGGAATTACATCGTGGATATAAATCTTATTATCTGTCATACTAAGCACATTATGATTTGTCGATATCACAGTATATTGGTATAGATGATGTACTACCCAGCACCACAAACATGTCCATTTAACTCCTTACATCCCACAATTATTACATACTAAGGCTTATTATTCAGTAAGTACAGGGATTTCAATGCAAACTGGCTGAGATATCCTTAGGTTATAAGAATGTGTAATAAAACTTTGGGAACTTTGTCAAGAAAGCTTGAGAACCCTCAATGTAGACACACATACAAGGCACATATTTGAATTGGCATGATGGTATATTGAAAAGGAGTCTTGTATGTTTATCTTTATTTATTATTTCCTATGTTGAGTGTGGGTATGGCTGTTACCATAAGGAATGGATGACAGGACTGATTTTACAAAGGCTAGTATGCAGAAATGGATTGTGGCCTTGCGAGGCCCCTAAGCACTCCAAGTCTTTGGAGGCCGCTCCAAAAATAATGTGCTAACATTGCATTGGTGTGGCAACACTTTCCCGTGAGTCGATGAGCAGAAAATGTAAAACATTTCTTTGTTTATTTAATTTATTTAGTCATTTGTACATATACAAGGGCTACTTGTTCATCTAATGTTTACATCTGTATTGGATTGCCACTTTGAGCCTATTGGTCTGAGATCTCTCGAGGCCTCTGGCTGCAATAGCTTGTCCAGTCATTCATCCCTGCTAGTATCCCAACACCAACACTAATACAGATACTTTTTAAAGTCTCTGTGCACAAAAAAAGGGTCAGTCTTTGTGATTCTCTGAATAAAATTTGGCAAATGCAGACAGTAATGATGTATACTTTTTTGAAATGTCTTAATCTTACTTAAACTGTCCAATCTAAGCCTGTATGTGCCTACTTATCAACTATTACTGCAAAATTTAGATAATTGAAAGATTTATTCATTGAAAGATAATGTGCCTTGCGAAAGTTCAATGGTTCAAATAACCTAAATATTAATTGTTAGTTGTACCTTCAGAGATATAGTCATCCTAGTTATTGGCACTAATACCATGACAGGATTTTGAACTTTACACTGGTAACAATCTGGACGGTCCTTTTCTTTTTTGGCCCAGAGAACAAGCTGATCCTTATTTCCACAAGCAACCGGAAAGGTTGACTTATCAGACCACAGTACAGGTTTCCACTGTGCATCAGTCGATTTCAGATGAGCTCGAGCTCAGAGAAGTCAGCTGCATTTCTGAATGTTGTTGACATATGGCTTCTGCTGTGAATAGCAGCTTCAACTCGTCCTTGTTCACAGCTAGGCCATTCCTGAATGTTTGTTTATACAGGAGCATGATTAACTGTTTACATTTCACAACATTCCCTGTCCCAGATTTTCTGGAATGTGTTGCATCAAGTTCATAATAAAGGTAAAATTTACAGATAAGTTGACAAAGTAAAAAGATGAATATCTTTTATTTGCTGGTTCTGTTTTGAAGTCGCAGTCAAAGTGGGTTCCCTTGTTAGTTGCATTTCACACACTGTACCCTTTTTTGAAACTGAAGTTTGTAAAAATAGCTAATTTTTAAGTTACTGACACGCTGGTTGTGTTTGTCTCTCAGTTGTCTTTGGAGGTGTGTGAGGAGTACCCATTCTTCGTGTGTGGCCGCGGCTGGTCTTCTTGCAGCCCTGAGAGGACGGCCCACGTGTGCTGCCTCCGCTGCCACCAGCTGCACTTGGGAGACGTCTGCCTGGCTCTAGCACCTGTGCGCACCCCAGCTGCCACGCCCACCCAGCCCGGCACAGACGAGGGTGATGGCGGACACCTGGATCAGGTGAATGGTACAGAAAAGTCGGCAGAGGTAGCAAGAGCAGGGAAACGGCGAAAGAGACACCGCTCAGCCCCCGAACTCAGGAATATACTACAACATGAAATGAGATCATAGGGTTGCTTATTTTTTAACAGAACTGCATATAATCTCTTATATATGGTCCCTGTCTTAAGAAAACCTCATAATTCATAACCTTTCATTTTTAGCATCAAACACCAGCTAAACTTTTTGTCAAAACAGAAAATTTAATAAGCAAACCTTTCACAATACATTAATAAATAAAAAGAATGTTTTTCTGTTTCCTATATTGTTTCTGTTTTGGATATATAAGGTTTTCTTATGGTACTGTGCAAAAGTCAGTTTTTATTATTTCCATTCAAATTAGCTATTAAGTGCAATTTATTAATTTAGAAGATATTTCTGGGATGATTAGATATAAGATAATCCCCTATAAGACCACCAAAACTGTTCCCATCATACAAACAGTACTTAAAGGTTTCATCTTTGATAGAGGAGAAAATCAAGCTCCACTCTTGCTTCAAATCTGAACAAGTCAACAGGTGTTTCTGTCCATCCTTCCACTGTGAGAAGACAACTCAGCGCTACAGGTCTTAAATGGATATGGAGCTGTCAAGGAGCCCTTTCTAAGAAAAGTAAACAGACAAAAAGAAGAAAATTGGAAATCAAACAATGAGTGCATTTACATGCACTTAATAATCCGATAACTGCAAATAATCAGATTGCGTCAGAAATCCGATCAATGCGTTTACATTCACTTGAGTATTCAGATAATGGAAACTCTCTCCTGGGTCTACATGAGTCAGGCAGCAATCGGATTTCTGCTTTGCTTCCAGCCAATAAACTCACAGACGTGATGTCAAACATAATCTAAACTCGAACTTCATGCAACGACTTTTTTTAAACGTTGCGCCACCATTTTACCTGAAAATATGACCATACATCATCTAGAAGATAAAGAATATTTAAATCTTTCACTTTGTTAAGCATGTAGTTGGTTTCAGCGTCGCTCCAAAAGTGCTTTGCTGCGTCTCGCACCAACACTGTTTGCTTATTTCTGGTACCACGGTCTGTTTCGCACACGCGCAGACTGAGAAATCCGAAAGAAATCAGAGTAAGAGTTCACAGGCACTGAGAAATTTGATTACTGAGCTAAAATCCAGCTCTCTTTATCGGATTTCTTAATTGGATTTCTGGACCTTACTCTGATCTGAGAAATCGGAGTATGCCGTTTACATGACCATTTGAATAATCAGATAACTGCAGAAATTTGATTAAGATCAGATTGTCGAGTGCATGCAAACAACTCAAAGAAGCTGATGGTGTTTTCAGAACAATGGACTGACCTCATCACTGAATGTGTTTGAGTTTATTTGGATCGTAAGAAGCAGAAAATGCAACCAAATTCTAAGACTGAACTTTGGAGGTGTTAATATTAATATACTGTTTTGACAGGAAATTGTTTGCTCAGTACTGTATGACAGCTACAATATTCAAAAAGATGGTTGTATATTGCCTTGTTGAAACCAATGATATTTTTTCTATTTTGATTTGTATCACTTATGTATAAAATCATAAATGTGTATACGTTTTCTTTTCTAGTTCATATGACAAGAATATTTGTTGGATATGTGCAATAAATGATTCAGTGAGTTCAACTGATTGATGAGTTTGTTCCAAAAAGCTGATCAACTTAAAAAACAGGATTATGAATTACACAAATATTTCTCCAAACATCTGGACTCGAAGGTCATCTCTTCCATTTATTGCAAGTCTCCATAAGCTCTCTGGTATAATATTGCTTTCGCATGACCAAAACCAGCTGTTAAATTCCTCCGAAAGATGAATAAACTGCACCTGCTCCTTTCCAGACAGTTCTATTTAGTTCACTTTATCTTGTGGCCTATTGAGGGAACTCAGATGAGAACCAAATGCTGCGGCCTCTTCGCCCCACCTGCAGCTTTGGACACCCATCAGAGGAGAGCCCAGAGTAAGTGATGGTCCTGCTGCCGCCGGCCGACACATGCCGAACAATGGGCCATGTGAACAGTGGAGTGTGTGGGATGGGCTTTTTTTGGCCACAGGAGGGTCAGAAAAACATACACACACACACAAATAGAGCGGATGTCCATCTGGGTTGTAAATCACAGTCTTATAAAACAGTTTGAAGTGACAATGTACAAAGAACAGCGAACTCTCATCTGGCTTTTTATTCCTAAACGCCAAATTCAGTACATGAAGGGCCTTTTTAGTGACTGTGATCATTAATTATAACAATAAAATGTGTTGTTTGATGCATGTGACCCACCATAGGCAAGACCAAATCAAAAGCCCACCAATGTGCAGTCTCAGTCCACATTCATAAAACAGGGAAGCATTTTTGGCACTTTTACTGAAGAATTCTGCAGATTTTTCATACTTTCTGTATAATTAAATGAAAAAGATGCAAACAAAGTAATTCGGAGTGGATTGATGTGAAATGCTCTGTTGTATACGTTCACCTCTAAAAGCTCCCTCACACAAAGTTATTATGAATTATTGAGAGGTTATGAATACTCTGCCTTACGCCTGAAACTTTTTAAAATAGTTTTCAGATAATCTTTTGGCCCGAAAAATATTGTTCTACAACAGATTTATGGTGAAGAGGTACCTGCAAGGAATTAGAAGGCAAAATGGTATCTAAAGAAAACTCTTTTTTAGACTTATTACCATAAAATCCATTGTAAAACTCAGAAGATGTGTAGGTTAACTGGTCATTTTGAATAATAAAACTTATTTGCATTGTAGACACAATGACCCCTGGTTCTTATCACGTTAAGTTTCTCTCTAATGAACCATTTCACATGAAACCAGTCTGAATGACTCTGTTTACATGACTAAACTATGGAGAAATTCTGAAAAATCAGTGGAATGCCCAAATAACACAATGGCTCAGCCAAATAAAATAAATCCACACAATATTTCTCCCCCTTACCCCAAAAGTAATAATTTAGCCAAGACATTTTTGGTGTCTGAAGTGCTTCTTTAGTTCTGCACTGGACCTTTGAGGCTAATGCTAACCAATTACGGAAGCTTACAGCCAACCGCTTATAGCCAACAGTGCATTTCTAAATCACCCAACCCACGGCTCAATGTTGTTAAGTAAGCTTAAATCACCTTTTTTATGTGGTTTCTGATACTGTTTGACACAATGCATCTGTAAAAATGGAAAGAGTATAAATACATAGCTAAAAACAGAACTAGCAGCCATCTTGAATCCTGAATTTTGTCTATCCATTTTTATAAATAGCAGTATGTCAGAGAACACATAAGCAAATCTAATTAAGATTACTCATCAATTTGATGCCATTTTGGGCAAATGTGTGATTATTTAGGCATCCAGTTTGTACAATGCTAACTATAAGCTGTTAGCTATAAGCTTCTGTCGTTCTGTTAGCTACATTAGCCCTTATAGCTCCAGCCCAAAACCACTGAAGCAAATTTCAGACACCAACTATGTCTTCCCTCATCGATGACATTTAAGGTAAGACGAAATTTGTACATTTGTCTTATCCCCTTAGCTCTGCGTCCAGAGGCGCTAGCAAGGAAACAGATACATCTTGGATGGGAAACCACAGAAAAGTGTCCTTAACACCCATCTCCTCATATTTGTCTGTGCCCCTGGACTGAAACATGCCGTTTCCAGCCTGTACAGCATATAATAAGACCACTCCCCACTCTTGTCCACTTGGCTGGGGGTGCACAGTTGCCACAACAGCTCTGTATGGCACAGTTTTTTGAGCAAGTGGTGGTAGCACAGTGGTCCAGATTTGCTCCAGTTAATGAGTCCTATTAATTGCATGGCTCCTTGGAGGCATAACTGGCCTTTATTTTATCTTCCTCATTCCTTCCCTCAGTCTCTGGCTGGTAGAACATGTGGTCAGTGGCACCCACAGGCTCTGACCACCATGTTACGGTACTTCTTCAGGATGACATTAGAGCTGTCGTCGAAGTAGAGCACAGAGATGCCGTGGAGCTGAGTGGGGGCGCAGCAGGGCTTCGGAACAGAGTCCGGGTTTATGAAGTGCACCTGGAGGAAAAATCTGGATTAATGATCTGTGAGGTTCAGTGTCTGTGCTTTATTATACTATCTTCTCTATAGACACACTAAGGAAATCTCCAACAACAACGCTGGTATAATAATGGTTGTCAATTTAACAAAATTAACACTTAGATATTACAGAAATCGCTGGTGGTAAAAATAGCATTTTATAAACTTTGATATAATATTGATATGCTAATTTCTCATTGAAACAAGTGGAGAAATTCTACTAAAACTACATAATGCTAAAGTATGTTCATGTGAAGCTATGCTGTTCTGCACCACTTACCAGTGTCTGTACGATGGCGTGGTTAGTGGCATTCATGTAGGAGTTTAAAGGGAAAGCACATTCTCCCTCACAGTAATATGCAGCATAGCCTTCTGGAGCTATAATCCAGTCCTACAAACACATGGAGGTTTAGAAAGATTAGAGGAGGAATACAGACATGAAGGGGCTTGAGTGTATGTGTGTGTGTGTGAGAGAGAGAGAGAGAGAGAGAGAGAACATGTGTTGTTCCGGAGTTCAGAGAGAGATTATTTATGTGTTTCATCATACCTGCCACCCCAGGTCTCTGAAGCTGACGTAGAGCTCATGTTTCTTGCAGCCCTGTTTTGGGTCCACACTGACATTCTCTATTAAGAAGAGGGGAGGTTTGTCAGTTGCATTCAGAAGGAGAATAACCAGTAAATCAGTTTAAAGGAACAGTCGAATTTACAGTTTTCCCCCTTAACCCAAATGTGGTTGGGTAATGCTGTAGTTGGCTAAAAGTCTGTACACAGTTGTCACTGTTAATTTGGGTTATGAGGAGAAAGCAAAGCATTACATCCCTGCTAAAAACAGCATCGATCAACAACCTCCTTAACTTGTTATAAAAGTTAATGTAACAAGATTGTCAAAGTCATTTTGGACTTCTATTTCTCTGTTCATTGTGAAATTTTAAGATCATGCAAAGGGTAATAGGTTTTCAATTACACAAAAAAAGTTAAAAATGAGACAAACAGAGAAACAGGTTTTTTGCGTGACAGTGATGATATGTTGTGTTTCGGATGTTGATATGCTGGTCAGCATCAGTGGAAACTGTTATACTAATCACCACCAAAATCAACATATGTTGTGTTTTGGGTGATGATATGCTGGTCAACCAGCATGACCATGCTGGGTGAAAAGTTAAATCAGCACCAGACCAGCATACACCTCTTGCATGCGGTTCTACAATCAGATTGAGATAAGAAGGATTACCTGCTGCCTCTGCCAGTTTCAGAGCCTCCTGGCTAGAAGGTGCTGCATGTTTCGGGGTTTTGGAACGGTTCTGTGTCCTCTGCTTGTGTCCCGGGGCTGAGCGGACACTGCGGAGACGGACTCCGGTAGCTTTAAAGAATGCTACGACAAATGGCCGCTTGTTCTGAGGCCCTCTGCTGCCTATCAGCCCCGCTGCCCTGGGATTCACTCGCTCACCTGTTGGGGGCGACCACGAGTCACAACAGTTCAGTTAATATTATGTAGCAAAAACATATTGAAAACATAAAGTACTGCTGTGTTATTTTAGCAGCGCTGTGCTAGCTTTGAGTCACGTGACTCTGAAAAGTTGGTTAAAGCTATTTAGGTGATTCCAATGAGTTTTAACCCACCATCTTGACTCTCTAGAGCGAGCAGCAGGCCAAGGTTTTGACTCGGATGTAGTAGCCAGTGGTTACTGGTGGCAGTGAGGTCAAACACCAGCCAGCCTTCTTCAGCTGCCCACACAACCCTGGAGTCCAGCAGGAAGAGATCTGAGTCTCTGGAAGTGAAAACAAACAGTATGTGAACACAAATGCATATTTACACTGAGTTGAAAGCCCTACTTTGTACTTTCACTCTTTGGACATTTTATTAGAAACATCTACCTTATAGGTCCACTGCATAGATTTATGATTACAGACTGGAGCCAAGCACAATTTATCAGCTCCTTTTACTCCACTCATTGTTGGTCAGTTTCTGACCACAGGACACCTGTTGTCCAGATATTATTTGGTAGGGGGAACATTCTCAGCGCAGCAGTGATTCTGACATGCGGTGGTATTAATGTCACTGCTTGGTTGAAAGTGCCCCCCCCCCGAAATATCCAGCCAGGAGCAACTCCGTTGTCAGTTTCTGACATGGCTAGTGGAGCATGACTGTGTATCAACAGAGGGGCCATGGTCTCTAACTGTACACCAGCAAGGTGGATGTACAAGGTAGATGTTTCTAATATAGTGACCACTAAGTAAAAATTTTACACATATGGAACACTTATTATTTGAAATATATAAAACATACACTCACCGAGCATTTTATTAGGAACATCTTGTTTCTACACTCCATTTTATCAGCTCCACTTACCATACTGGTGCTATTTGTAGTTCTACAATTACAGATTGCCCCTTTTCTACCCTGTTACAGTTAGCCCCATTTCACCCTGTTCTTCAGTGGTCAGGACTATTCTCAGTCCAGCAGTAAGACTGAGGTGTTTAAAAGCTCCAGCAGCACTGCTGTGTCTGATCCACTTGTACCAACGCCACACACACCACCACCACATCAGGGTCACTGCAGTGCTGAGAATGATCCACCAGCCAAATACTACTTGCTCTACGGTGGTCCTGACCACTGAAGAACAGGGTAAAAGCGGGATAACAAAGTATGCAGAGAAACAGATGGACTACAGTCTGTAATTGTAAGTGCACCTATATAGTAAGTGGAGCTGATAAAATGGACAATGAGTGTATAATGTGTTCCTAATAAAGAGCTTGGTGAGTATATAACATACATACAAATCGTAAATCATATATATATATGTGTGTGTGTGTGTGTGTGTGTGTGTGTGTATATACACAATTTAATATATGTAATTTCAATTGCCCTTTTACCCTTTATTATTTGTTATAGGATTTCATTCCAAAATGCCAATATCTATATGTAACAATTCTGGGTATAACTAGTTTTGAAAAGAAAAACAGCTGACTTGTATGAGAAAATACTTCGAATAAAAAAAAAAAACTCTATTAAAGGCTGTTTTAATCTTTATATAGCACTGATATTTTTGTACATGTAAAGTCCACATCCAACAATGTATATCATGAAATATACATATTTTTAAACAAAACAATATTCAATATTCTGAGGAGTTATTAAATGACAGGTAACATACTATAATTTTCTATTTATATCAAATATTAATACATTTATTTCTGTTAGAGATATCTGTCTTGAGATGTGATCACCATTTCTGAGATCTGATGTGTTCTGGACATTAATTTTATTCTAATTTAATTTTCAATGCTATACAGCTTTCTCAGTCATTTTAGAATCTTCTATGTCATAATTCATAATGCTGGACAGATAAAATATCTTAATTTTCTTAATGCCCTACTAATTATTTGAAGCCCAGGGTGAGCATATTACAATCATTTTACACATATATCTACAACCGAATTGGTTCATGTTACTGAAAACATTACCTTTTATGATGTATATGACGTATATTGAGGTTTATAAGATGCACAAAAAACATCTATAACATCAGTTCCTACACTGATTATGAAGAGGTGGGCTATACTTCAACTTCATGCTATTTTTTTTCCACACAACTGCGGAAACAAAGCGCACTGTTCTTTACACACAACCCATATGCCAGTTCAGAATAACACACTGAATGAGTCAAATCACCACCACCATTCGTGACCTCTTTATGACTCGTTTGTGGAGACGTACAAAGCAGAGATATGACACACGCGAGAGATGACGCCGATTAGCCTACGTGTGTGGTAGGTGAACTGAACAACCTTCTTGTCATCAACAAGAAAGAATAAAGCAGAGAGAGCGCCGCAAAAGTCAAAGTCGACAGGCAACAGCTTGCCCTGGAAATCACGTCACAGTTCTCCCTCCGTAAACGTATCACAGATTAAAATTCCTGTCTGATCCAGGGAAGATAGCGCAGGAACAATGGCTGGGTTTACGGTTTGGGTTACAGACCCTTGGGGGTGTTTGTTGTGTTCTGCTGCCGTCGCCTCACTGTCTGTCTGTGGGATGCGTCTGCATCACAATAGGAGTAACAGGGATGATTCACAACTGGGGGGCTTCGCTGCTGGTCAAAAAGGACACCTTACCTTCTTTTTAAATTTTGTGTGAGTAATGTTTAGGAGTGTGAGTTTCTGACCTCTCACAGTGATTTGATTATGATTCCTTAGAAAAAGATTAAAATTTCAAATAATTCAATCTAATCTGGTTTGATTTGTGTGATTCAGAATTATTAAAGAAAGAAAAAAACAACAAAAATAATACCATTTTTTTTTAATCTGAGATCTGACAATCTGAAAAATTTTATTTTGGACAAAAAATGAGGACATACTTTATCACATATTATTATAATTGATTATGACATTTCAAAATCAATGCAGTTCAATCACCACATTCAGATCAATGCATTTGTACATGTTTATTAATTGCCCGTTACTTTGATTACATAAATCGGCTATGTGCTAATACATATATATACATAAGTATTACTTATGTGTATATTTTGCAACACTCGACTTCCTTTATCAAAATGTCTATCTCGGTACATGGTCAGAAAAAAGGGTTCTGTGCAGGCACATTTTTCATTTGTCAAGGTACAAACAATGTAAATGTTCCCTCAAAGGTACAACAGTGGTCTTAAGGTCCATATGTGCACCTTAAATCAGGACAAGGGTACTTATTTTTACTTTTTTATAACCTAATGGTTTAAAACAGAACAGTAAAATGAAAAGCCTGGAGACGAGACGGGGCGTGTGGAGCAATATGATACAATTATGATCCCTGACTAAAGGCACCTAAAAAGTACCCTTCAGGGTTCCACGCAAGTGACAAGAGTGGTACTGTGCCAGAGACAGTTTGGTGCCTTTTTCTGAGAGTGAATGAAGAGCAGGTTTTGCCTAAATAATGTTTTGATATTTTTCTTTGTCAAATTATTATTAGAAGGCTTGAGTGCTGTTGAATGTTGACATCACAACAAGGGGCTAAAATGTGTGGCTTTTATCAGCTATTCCTTCAGTTTAATGGCAAGATCTAAACATCAAGGCTTTCCTATTTAAAATGATAAGTTACTGCAAACCGATACAAAATCACCCTCACTTATTTAAAAGAGTTTGAAGTCTACGTGCCCCTAAACCTATACGGGTAGCTGACGATAAAGACAGGCCAAAAACAACACTGAAAGATAGAGAGAGAGCAAAGGAGAAAGAGAGAGAAAGATAGAAAAAGAGAGAGAGAGACAGAGAGAGATAAGACAGGGAAAGAGAGAGAGAGAGAGAGAGAGAGAGAGAGGAGAAAAGAGAGAGAGAAAAGGGAGAGAGAAAAGGGAGAAAGAGGTTGAAGAAATAAAGACAGCAGACAGAAAAAGAAAGAGAATGAGAAAGTGAGAAACAAAAAGAGAAAGAGAGAGAGAAAAGGGAGAAAGACATAGAAGGGAGAGATAGAGAGAGGGAGAAGGGAGAGAAAGGGAGAGAAGAGAGAAAGAGAGAGAGAGAAAGAAAGAGAGAAAGACAGACAAAGATTGAGAGAGACTAAGAGCAAGCGAAATAAAGAGAGAGGTTGAGAGGAGAGAAAAAAAGAGAAAGAGAGGCGAAAGAGATAAAGAGAGGAACAGAGGAGAGAGAAAGAGTGAGAAAAAGACAGTGGAAAAAGGAGAGAGGAAAAAGACAAGATAGAGAGAAAATAGAGAGAGAAACAGAAAGAGACAGACACAGAGGCCAAAAGAGCAAGAGAAAGGGAAATATAGAGTGAGAGCAAGAGAAAGCTAGAACAAGAAAGAGACAGACAGTGTGAGAAAGACACAGACAGACACACAGACAGACAGTGAGAAAGCAGTGCAGACAGAGAGAGCAAGACAAAGAGTGCCATACAGGGCAAAAGAGCAAAAGAGAGAGAGAGAGAGAGAGAGAGAGAGAGAGAGCGTGAGAGAGAGAGATGTGATTTTGAGCGTTTGGTGAACATGAACTCTCTGAAAGAATTGTTCTGAAGAATAGAAGGATCAGACAGAGATATGGCCGTAGATGAAAAGACAGAGTCTACAGGCTGAAGTAGTGAAGAGGAGCGATTGATGTCAGGCTGGAGGAGGGTGGAGGTGGACGATGGTGGAGATGGTGGAGCTCTTTTTCTCCTGAAGCCTCTCCGCCTCACTAGCTGACAGTAATGGCTTTGTAATGGCCGTTGCACTCATAGTCTGCTAACAGCCATGCTGTAAATCAGCGGCAGGAATTCAGTGGGAGAACTGGCACTGGACACCTACCACCGGGCAGGACCGCCAGTGTGTATGTGTGTGTGTGTGTGTGTGTGTGTGTGTATGTGTACATCCCTCCCACATTCAGAACCAGACTGAGTGGGCGGTAGCATATGTTTCATCTCATACAATTCACCCGACGGCTTTCTGTAAGGCTTTCATATTAAACTCCAATAAACTCTTACACGGCACAGCTGGAGGCAGACTTTACACACTGACACATAGTGCTGCACAAACGCATCACCTGCACTGATTTAAGAATGCTGTCATCAGTTATAGTGTATTATAGTAATATTTAATAAAATACAGTACAGTGCAGAAATCAGAGACTACCTTTCATTTATTCTATTTCTGAGTTACTAAGTTGAATTTTCTAAAGAATTCCAGATTGCACCAAAGAATTGAATCCAATCATGGTGAAATTTGAGATTTCATGATGTACTAAATAAATTCCTACAAAATCACAATCAAATAAAATCACATCCACTGGGAGTTCTGAAATTTACACTCCAATCATCTCTAACTGGAAAAAAATAACACCAAGGCTTCTGTCTCATCACAAATACAGTAAAAAAGACTGGACGCTTAATTGTGTCGGGCCTACGTCCTGCAGAGTGAGCTGGATGAGTTATGCTTACCTGCCATCCTGCTCCCGCAGCACCTGATACACACTGACGTGAAACGTCTCGTTTTCGTATCGCTCGTGCACAAAGTCCTTGTAAACGCGGAACTCTGCAGCGGTGACCGTTTCCCCGTCTGGAATGCGAGAGAGGTCGAAGCGGTGGTACTGATGGAACACACTGGGGTCCTCCTCAGGATCTACAACTAACAGAGGAAAATAGACAAATTAACACAATGTTTACATTCACAGGTGCAAAGAAGTGTCCTTCTATTCTGCTGTGGACACAAGTATTTGCAGTAAACTGTAGGGCTGTATGGATGTGGGGCCGACACCAATATCCAGTACTTTTCATGTAAATATGCATTGATATGCAACAATATGCGTGTTGATGCAAATGGTGATGCTGTTACATACAAAATAAATACACCCGGATAAGCATTAGGAAGAAATGTAGCACATTTCCTGCTCTTCTTCCAGAGCACCATAAATGCATCATTATAGACTGGTTTAAAATATCAGTCAAATCTAAACACCACTGTGTTCTAAGCAACTATTTGCTGATACTGATATTATTCTGATGTCATCGAGCATCCCAAGCAAACTTTGCCAGAGCAAAGCCCTCTCAGTAAACTTCTGACTATCCTATACAGTTTGGCTAAACAGAGGATCACCTTTACAGTTGCACTGTGCCAGTGAGTGCAGTTTCCTTCAGGACTAATAAAGCAAGTGTCTATCTGTCTCTCTGTCTGTCTGTCTGTCTGTCTAAGCAAAAGAAGCAAGGTCCAGAAAGTCATACAAACTAATACCTTTTCCTTTCTCTCACCACCTTCTCAGCCTGTTATCTGGAGCCATAAAGAAGAATTCTAGGCTGTAAAGGACTTTTGAGAATCTGATTAAAACCGAGGCTCAATCACTGACAATAAACTAGCAATCCAACTTCACAAATGTCTGAGTTTTGTACAGTCTTATTGTTGAGACTCACTCTTGTCTGAGATAGAAAGAACTAGCAAATACAGCTTTAAACAGTTGAACACACACAAAATCATAATATGCTTCATTAAAACACAAAAAAGTTTTTCTTAATTGCAGCAAATAATTTCGGTAAGGACAATCCTTAATGTTACACACTGATTTTCAGACTTCGGGGACTTCAAAACAATGAGATCTTAATTTGGCCATGAGGGACAGGGATGCAGGTTCACTTTCTGCTGTAAAATGCAGGAGTGGGGCTAAAATAGGTCTCCACCCACATACTAAAACTCTTTGTGTTTTGGTAGTGACATGAAAATTTAGGACAGTATTTTTTAATTTACAATTACGTTTTTTTTTTTATTTAAAACTTAAACTAATAAAAAATATAAATATTTCAACTTCATTTTAAAATAAATCAAAACGATCTTTAAAAAACATGCAAAAAAATTAAGTATAATTTTCACAAGTTGAAATTTAGGGGTTAGGGTTTGGGACAGACACCTCCCAATAGAAAGTGCACTATAAATTATGATTTTGTAAATATTTCACTTATTACTAACTCAATTAATATCAGGTTTAAACGGATTATAACATAATCCCTGTAAATATCTAGGATCTAAATACCTTTTTTTATTCAGTTTAAACTAATTAAACTAATTGAATGGTTCATTTATCACTTTTTAAATTCTTATTTTCCTTAAAAATGTATTTTTTAAGTAATTTAGTGACAAAATACTGTGTAATGTTTTTTAAACACATTTTAATACTGCATTTGAAATCACTGAAACCTACTTACCTTCTTTATTTCTATATTGCCTGGTCTTTTTGACCCTTAGCGAGGTCACTGAAACTCAGTCTCAGTCCAACAGAATTCCAATAATAAAAGTTCGTGTATATTTAACTCTAAATGTTCTTAAAGTCTTATTTGCCTAAATCCACACAGTCACGCCACACCAGTCATGACTCAAACACTCACATACACACACACACACACTCTTACACCGCAGCTCTACTCATCTCGTAAAAGCCGCACTGTCAGAATGGCTGCGGAATCAAACACAGAGCTAACGCTTGATTGGCTCACCCACATCAGTGTGTCCAAAAAAGAAATGTTTGCTTCCAGAAGCCAGAGCCTGATCTGACTGCCTGCGACTCTGGTCCACATGAATTATGGGTGCACACTGTGTGTGTGTACGTGTGTGTGTGTGTGTGCGCCTGTGTGTGTATATGTGCGCTCCTACTGGCTACAGACCCAAATCACACACATGTGCCGACCACAAGAAAAGCTCTGTAAAAGGCTTGGCCCGGAAACCAGCGGTGCCCCACACACATACACACACGCATATGGACACATACACACACACACACACACACAAAGACACACACAAAAACCCAGATTAATGCGCACACACACACACACATACAATGTACACATACCGAAATGTTGCTAAGCAGTAGGAGTCCAAAGACATATGTGGTGCATTATAGACTTTATAGGCCTTGTTAAGCCTCTGGTGACCTCAGCTGCACTCCACACCATTTTTGGGCCTGCTCCTGTTCTAACTCGTGAAAATATATGTTCCCAGATCAGCTAAATTCCCACTGGCATCATAGGCCAGGGTCCATATAACTCAAGTGTCTTCCATTAAGAAAAATTGATCTAAGATTTCCTCCGACCCCCATCACCCAGCTGTTCTGTATCTGAATAACAGCCCTGATTTCCAGATGATAGTAAGAGAGGGAATCACTACAGGGCCCACAGTATAATGTTATCACGCTACATAAACCACAGTACAACTGACCTATTCATGCTCTGCCCACAAACACATTTCTTTGTAGTAACTGTTGTCAGTTGCTTTACAGAACGATGGCACGAATCTGATTCTTATTCAACTCAATAGGAAACTTCGACATGTTTTACAGTCGAAAGTTTTTTGACGAAAAACGTAATTATTTCATGCTATTAATTTCAAATTATATTCATTATTGAAATTTATTTTGTATAGATGTGTAAGGTCACACTGTTGGGTTAGATCAGGTTTAGTTTTTGTTTAACCCCTTAAAATTCCAGGCTTATTACATACTAAGGCTTATTATTCAGTAACTACAGAGACTCCAATGCAAACTGGCTGAGCTATTTATTAGGTTGTAGAAGTGTGTAATAAAACTTTGGGCCCACCGCTGGGACTTGGGTTAATAATCACATGATTGAGCTAACATTAGCGTTAGCATGGTGGCAAATTCAATGATGACCTATTCAACCTGCCTAATTTCAGTTAGCTCGAGCAACACAGTGCAGGTTGGTAGCATAACATTTTAGCCTTTAAACTTTAGACTTAATGGAGCGACTCTTAGCAAACATTTTGGGTTGTTAAATTAGATGCTTGACAAAACATTGCTAAAATTTCTTGTCAATGTTCTGTAATGCTTTTCCAACATATCCATCAATGGATTCATGAGTATTGTGATATCGTGTGATTTATTACATTTTAACAAAATTTTGCCTCGCTCTGTTCTTCATAACAGGCTTTACACTTTATTTACCTTACTTTAGTCTTAACTGCCGAAAAATACCATTAGAAACATCAGTATTAAGATGTAATGCTTTTTCTTTCCAATGAGAGTTGGCTTAATGGTTATTTAAAGAAAATGTCCAAATAAATAGGCAAGAAGGAACCTACTGCCCTCAGTAATGCATTAGCATTAAACATGAACCATTCCACCAGTCAGATTCATTTGGTTCCACAGCAACATCAGATTCAGATCTAAAAACTGAGAATTTGGGCTAAACTATAAAATGCACAGGTCAATCCTGGATCAACACTCTCAACCCCCGGGGGAACTTTCATACATGTGAGCGCAGCTGCAGAAAGACATCACAAGTTTGTCAGATTTGGTCAACAGTATGACATTTATGAGCATGTTCATCCACACACCCTATAAAACCCAGCACAAACTACTCGACAAAGGAAAAACAGCATCCAGCGTGTATGTGAGTAAGGGAATTTGCGGAGGAAAATCCATGAGTTCAGAGCAAAACCTTGGCAGATGTTGAAGTCAACCCCCCTCCAATTGTTGTCCCCACCCCAGCTGAAAGCCACTCAGAGTTTCCAGCCTGTGGCAGAAGCTTAAGCGATTCCTGGAGGTTTCTAGGACACTGTTTTCACGGTGCTACCCAAATCCGTTTGGACTTGAGAAAAGCAAGGCGTCAGTACACCTAAGGGGTGTGCGGTGTAGGGGGGTTAGACTCTGCAAAAACACATTAATGATAATAAATAATAAACATTTAAATCATTTCTATACGGTGATTATGCTACACTGTTTCTCAATCTGATCAAAGCAGAACTTTGAACAATTGCTAATTCAGTTCACTAGACAGCACCTTTTATTTGTTAGACAACAGGACAGTTAGAAGAGCTAGCTAGCTAATTTTTAGGCCCCACTTCAGTACTTTTTTAAGATGCTTTAGCCAACTTCGAATTATCACACAAATATATGTCATACCTGCATAATACAAGTGGTCAATCAAAACATGGTGGGATGAGAGGACAACAAGAAGTGGAGTTTTCAGTCAAAGAGCACTTGCCCTGAGCTAGGCTAGCCTTTATTGAGCTAATTAGTTAGCTATGCAAACTTTGTAAACTTTTTTGGAGAAATCTAACCACAATGTATATTCATTTTGTGAATACTTCATCTGGCTATAAGCTTTGCCTTAGAACAGCGGTGTACTGCCTTTATTTTTGTTGTTGCTAGCTGTTTTTTGCTAGCTGTTGCTTTTTGCTAACTAGCAAGCTAGCAGAGTAAAGTAACGAAGCTGTAACAGGAGTCAAATATAATGGACGGGAATGTTTATTACCTAAAACCCAGTCTAAACATAGCAAATCGAATGCTCTGGTTTTGAAACATAAAGCATTTTTGCTATGGCTTATAAACAGCTCATAACAGATAGTAAACAGATTTTAGCAACCCATTTTTTAGGTTTGAAAAGGGAATACAATGATTTCTGGGCAAGTTCTACTGCCGAAGGTCCCTCCGAAGACTTGTTTAAGAAAAATGTAGTTGTTATTCAGTATCATATGAACTCGTTTTCTGTTCTGTCTTCATAATAAATAATTCTAATATAAGACTTTAGTTTTCTTACGGATTCAAAACACCATTCAAATACTATGTCAAACAGTTGAAAATGCTTATAATACCACTATTGAACGATAGGAAAAATAATATCATGATCAGATTTTTACCCATACTGCCCAGCCCTAAGGGTGAGGTTTGGTGGGGGAGGGATCAGTCATTGGTCATTGATGATGACAGCAATGATTACTGTTCTTTTTACACACATCCTGCCCACAAGCTTCAATACATGACATCATCGCCTACGGAACAGCCACAGTGCATGCGTCCCCAATTGTTTCCATCAGCATGCTATAATGAACACACAAGGCCAGCAAAGAGCGAGAGAGTAAGAGTAGGAGAGAGAGAGAGAGAGAGAGAGAGAGAGAGAGAGAGAGAGAGAGAGAGAAAGAGTGAGTAAACTCGAAGCAGAGCGCATACTGCAGGCAGCTAGTCATTTGTTTGACCGCAATTAAACACTGGAAAGAAAAGCAGGAGCATTTTATGGAGGCAATAATTGCTTGTAAGGGTTTTGTGTGTTTACGTTGAAGACCATTAGCTGCAAAAGATCAGCGCTCAGATATGCAAACTGCTCCCTGCGCATGCATTTCAACACTTTGCTTTTAGCTCCAAGCCACATATGCCAAGATACAGCGCAAGGCAAACATTTCTAATTGATATCGTCTCGTATAATTATAACAATGGGTTTTTTTTAGCACTCTCTGCAGCTGGAGTCTAAATTGGTTCCAGCGTTTGTTACGATAAGAGTCGTGCCCGTGGACAGAATCTACTTTGGCCAGAAAAGCAGGTCAAAAGTCCTCCATTCAACTTGTATGCAATGTAATACAAGCTTAGCGTGCAAAATTAGCTTTATTTAATAGGTGGATCGATTGACCCATCTGTACTTTGCCACAAATCCCGTTCTACGTAATGAGAAATCTTAGCTTAGAGTTGAGTGGAAATTTAGAGTTTAGTTTAAGTTAAAATAATATTAATTTGAATATGAAAGCTCACACTGTTATGACAGAGAGCGAGACATGTAATTAAGCTAACATTAGCACTGTGGCAAATTTATCATTGCTGCTTCTAATCTGCCTAGTTTCAATTAGCAAAACGACATATCCAGTTTGCTAGCATAGCATTTTCAGCTGGAAACTCAACGTTATATAGGAACTCTAAACTAGAGTAAAATGGGATTTCTGCCAGTGTTTTGTAAAGCTTGTCCAACCTCGCAACAGTTGCTATGAATGAGCACATCTGCAGGAAGGGCACAGATAGATCAGCTGAATGAGTAAAATGGAAATCCACAAAGTAGCCTTTAGCCGCAGGACCATGTGGTTCTTATCCAGTTTTTTCCTAGATACAATTATTCAAGCTCTTAACCACCCAACTTTATAGCTTGAAGCTCAACTGCACTTCCTGTGGTTAAAATCCCAAAACTCGCCCAGAATGTTCCTGTTTAGAACTGGCAACTATAGACTATACTTCAGAAGAGGACGAATGAGTTTTCAGAGAAAATCATTTAGGGAATAATCAATGATCTGCTTGCTTTCCCCTAGTTGGCTTATCAACATAAACAGGTGGATTTTGAGCCTGTTTGCTTGCACTGCAGGCCACTCCAATGAGAAAAGCTCAGCTGGTGGGAATCACTACGTTCAACAAACAAATTCTGGGATTTAGCAATCGCAACAGGTACTTATTACTTCCTGCTCATTCTGTCACACTGCTGCTCTTTTCAGTCATACTTTAATACTACATGTTGAATAAGACTGTTTTCATTTATTTATTATAAGTCAGATGTAGACCAGAATATTTTAGTAGCCATTAACAAAGAAACGTTTTATCAATATTATGGCAGTCCATCTTTAATTTGATTGTCCACTTACCCTTACACATCTAATTATTATTGTCATTATTGCTATTTAAAGGTAACTGCATAATTACTTACATTGTTAGTTACATAACCAGGTACATTTTCGTCTAGTCTACTTTTTCCATTTGTTTTGATGCCAAAAATGACAAAAACAACAAAAACGTGATGAATGTTTTTTGTTCCTTCTTAATAAAACAAAAACTTTTCTACTAACAAACACAAATGTGGTATTGACTGAAAGTTTTGAGGCCCTGCTTATTTCAAAGAGCTACGAATGAAAAATAAAAAACCTATTTTTCATACACCTGACAACAGCAAAACCTTCAGTTTCTGCAGAGCGGCTGGCCAATGTGTCACTGCTATCATCGCTCAAAATGTTGTCATAAGCTCTGCACTGTACGTGACCAGTGTGCTTTTGTGTGATTTGATGTAAGGACCAGGTGAATAATGTTTCCAGAGTGAAGACGTCCCGGACTCTCTTGGGATTTTAAGCAGCGTTCTTTTCGTCCTTTTCGTCGACTGTTAGCTAGGCTTTGTTGTTCAGATTACACACAGAAAATAAACCTGACTTTAGCCCAATGTTGCACGTGAAAAACTGGCCCACACCTGTCTGAAAATGTGTTATTTTGTCGTTGGACTTGGCTCGGGTAACAGACCTCTAACGTCTATCAAAAGGGAAGAGGCCACGGTGCGCTGAGGTAGGAAGGAAAAGATCGCAGACAGAACAGCTGGTTCCTTCTGCAAAGAGCAAAACCTCTCAGACACATCTGTATCAGTCCATGGCAGGTTCCCAGGTAAAACACAAGCTGGGGGAAAAAATGAAAACTGAATGATTCCAAGCAGCAGCTTCACCATCAGGCTGCAGCTGGCCTCCTGGATGGCTCTCTGAGTTTATGCCATGACCGTGAGGTAATTTCAGCCTGAACTGCAGTTTATTTCTTTTCACTGCAATAGCTTTGGGGAACTATCACTTATAGCGACTAATCAATTGCCTGAGATATACAAAGGAATGTAATGACTTCAATAGTGCTGAAAGTATCTCTTAAAAACATACAGGACTGGTTATTGCCACTGAGAATATAAAGGTTTAAGTTAAAGGAAACAAAAATTGAAACAGTTTTCCTCTGTACCCCAAATAAAGTTGATCAGCCAAGATGTGTTTGGTGTTTGCTTCCTTAGCTTTGCCCTGGAGCCACAAGGCTAATGTAACCCACAAGTAATGGAAACTTCTGTGTGCAAATTAGCAAACTGCATGTCTAAATCACCAACTTGTTGGGTAGTAAAGTCTCAAATAGACTTTATGTGGTTTATGTGGTATCACATACTGCTATAAAATGGACAAAAGTATACCACATAGCCAAAAACATTAGCAGCAGCCATCCTGAAGCCTGAAGTCTGCCCTTTTGGTTATTTGTATAGATAACAGTTTGTTATGTAGTGACAGAAACAAGCTCATCTGTTTGAGATTACTTAACATGACGTAGTTTAAAAATTTAGGCATGTAAGCTGCACAGTGCTAATTCCTAATACGGTATAATCCTCTACTACCTGTTAGCTTGTTAGCTACATTAGCCTTGTAGCTCCAGTGCAAAGCTAAACTTCAGACACCAAACATGCCTTTGCTGACTGACCACATTTGCGGTAAGAGAAAAAACCATTTAGTGGCTCCATCTTCTCTTTTCCACAGCACAGTTTAATTTATCTCAGGAAAAATGTTTTTCTGACGATCTTATGCTACAAAAAGAGAAGTGCAGACCCATTCTTCACACTCTTTACACTCTTTCTTTGAAAGCTGTGGTTCATTGCAGGGGTATGAGGGTGGAATACCTTAATTCAGTCATTCGGTGTGGTCCTGGATTTTCACCGACCTGCCTGCCAGCCCCGACACACAACTCAACAAGAGGAGGAAATTATCCTGTCAATCACCAGCAAGACAGAAACAGGGAAAAAACAATCCTGAACGAGGGCCGGGCCCGTTTTACAGACTTCTCCCCCTGCAGATTCCTCATAAGCTCACATCATATCCCTCTCTCGCCCGTAAAACGTTTTTACTGAATACCCAAGAGGGGATTACACATCAACGGCTGGCTCCGCTAACAATGCTGAGTGTTCAGGGGCCACTGTGTACCATGGAAGGAGACTGAGGGGCTAGAAGGCCCTGTTGGCCCTTCAGTGTGTTCCCATTGAATAATAACAGTGGGTGAAAGTGAGGGAGAGAAGGACTGGGGCTGGAAGCAGATCCCCATCCGGCACAGGACTGCTCTTTCAGCACAGTGCAACACAGCCTGCGGTACCATTTCCAAGGGAAACAAAGACAGGATTTGGGTTTAATAAACGCAATAATGGCCGAGGAAGTCCCCTGTCCTGCTTGCAGCTCTCTAGACGCGCACAAATACACTGACAAAGCATGCATAAACATGGACTTTCACCCACACATGCATCTTTATGCACATATAAATCTTTGAGTCATATACTATTACTGTTACCACCACCACTACCACTACCACTACAATAGTTCTACTATTACTTACACTACTGCTATTATTACCAGCACAAGTGATGCATAAAATTAGTTTTACTGGTACTGTTTTATATATGCATACCAGTAATATTACTATGACCACTGCTATTAATCCTAATAGCCTACTACTACTGGTCTAACACTGTTATGACTGCTACTCTTTCTATACTACTACTGTTACTACTATTGTTTATACTGCTACTTCTAACATTGCTGTTATAACAGTTCCACTGCTACTGCTAATAGTATTTTTACTATTGCTATTATTACTATTGTCTCTAACATTGCTACTACTACATGTAATTCTTCTACTATTACCACTACTATTGCTACTATCACTATTACTACTCCAAGTACTTCTAATACTTGTCTACTACTACCAGCACTACAGCTACTACTACAATTATATCTACTGCTACTATTCTCACTGTTGCTAAACTCTACCACTACCATTAGTATTCTTACTATTTGTTTCTATTCTAAACATTACCATAACTTTACTATTGCTCCCAATACTACTATAATCTGTACTATTACAGCATTACAACTGCTACTAATAATATTTTAACTACTACTGTTTTCATTACTGCTACAGTTGCCATTAACACTGCTACTTCTAATGCCATTAACCCCTTAAATTCCCAGGCTTACTACATAGAAAATACATGGACTATTACAGCGCAGACTGACTGAGTTATTCTTAGCTTATAAAGTGTGTAGTGAAACTTTGGACCCACTGCTGAGTACTGACCATGTTACTACTGCTACTATTACTATTTCTGCTCCTATTATTGCCACTGCTATTGCTAATAATAGACTTGCTGTTTCAGCTATTTCTAACACTAGTTTACTGCTACCGATACCACTACTATAGTTATGGCCACTATTATACCTACTGCTATTACTTCAACTACTAACACTGCTACCCCTACTAGTACAGCTCCTATTATTATTGTTACTTTTACTATTATTTCCAATACTACTCTTATTACTATTGCTTTTACCACTTGTATTATTACTGTACCACAGCTACTAATAGTGCTTTTACTACTGTTACTACTATTATCATTACTACCACAGTTGCCGTCAAATGCTACTAGTACTATAACATTAATAGTACTATTACTACTAGTACTAATACTGCTACTATTACCACAAATATTGCTACTACTCTAATTACTAACTTCTAATATTAGGTTACCACCACCAGTTTATTATAATAATGTCTACTGTATTATTATTACTATTGCTTTCCTTTCTACTACTACCATTACCACTCCTACTAATTACTACTATTATTACTAGTATTAACTCTACTATTATCACTGCTATTACTATAGCTACTTATATTACTACTATCACCACTACTACAGTTCTCATTTATATTGCTGCTACTATTCCCATTAATGCTACTATTACTACTGCTATCAATACTATTGCTACTACTAAAATTACCACTACAACTACTTCTAATACTTGGCTACTACTGCCAGTACTACTATACAGGATGACTATATATAGTATACAATTATGTGTACTGCTGCAAACTATTACTATTGCTATTATTTCAACTAGTGCTATTACTACTCTTACTAATACTATTACTTTTACCAGTACTTCTCTTACTACTACCGTTATTATTACTTTTAGTATAATGACCAAGTATAATATAGTATTTTATTATCACTGCTGTTACTTCTACTATTGCATCTACCATTTCCACTATTATTTCTAATAGTTTTACTCCAAACAGCAGTATTACTACTATCACATTAACTTCCTGTACCTTCCTGTACCTTGCACTTTACTAAATACTCTGCCACCTACTGTACCATCTTCTACCTCCACACCTAGTGTGATTATTTGCACATCCACATAGCATTGTAATATCCATTACTATATATAGTATATAGTTGATTACACCCACCCTACATTCCCAGTGCAATATTATATGTCTCGGTGCAATATTATTATTTTTAAGTTATGGTGTAAGATTATATGTATATATTTTAGTTAAATTGGTTTTATCTATTCTTCTATCCTATCTATAGTTTTGTTTATCTATGTGTAAATACTGTTCTCTGCATAATTTGTGGAACTCGCACTCAAGTTTTTCACTCACCTGTGTCCCTGTACTCTTGTGATGTGACAATAAATCTGATTTGATTTGATTTGACATTACTATTATTACTAAGGGTATTATTATATAGTACTATTAAACTACTGGTATTATTACCACCATTATTATTGTCTAGTACCACTACTTCTACTACAAATACCAACAATTTTTATCATTATTTATCAGACAGGATTTCTCTTGCTGTCTCTCTTACAGTAGAGTATCTGACCCTCTATCTCCTGGTGAACTTTGTGAAATGAAATGAAACTTCAGAAAATACCTCCTCAAATCCTAGTCATGCGAAACAAAGCCTACTCAAACCCTCCACACCGCTTTGAAGGAGCTTGCTGGAAATCGGATATGCAGATGGTTTCCTAACGTTTTATCTATATGCATAGCAAGCAAGTTCATTTAGAGAAAAAACAAAGGAAGCAAAAAAAAATATTCTTATTTTAAGTGCCTACCAAAAAGGCCCTAAAAGAGATCACAAGCCTGGCAAAACTCTCCCACTATACTGACATATCGAAATGCCTGTAGGAATCCAAACAGAGATATCATCTAATCAGATAGCTGCTGGAGACATTGCTGTGTTGTAATATCCTCTTCTCGCCGCTGATGTTCTTATGAAACTCAAACTCAAGCCATAAGGTACAGATGCATCTCAATCTGCAGAGGCTTTTTAATGCAAATCGTTAGCTTTTAATCCATGCCAGCAGTGGACGCATTACACTAACTAACTACTAAGATGGATTCTCTGAACCTGTAGGCTACTCATATCCATCCATCAAAGCCTTAAGAAGACATGAGAATTTGATTACAGAAAAACTAAGCTGTTAGGCAAACCACTCTGCATTTGTTCCTCAAAGGTTTGACTGTAATTTGGTCTTGGAGAAGAGGAATCACACTCAGCCTTGGAGAATAAATGTTCCAAAACAAATTATAGACCACTTTCAAGAAATGTCAATGCTAGGATATGATTAATATCACCTTCATTAGAGAAATAAAAATGTGTTTTTCATTATACGACAGCTGTTATTCTTTTGAAAAGTTTGTTATTATTTGTTATGTTATGTTTATCTTATAAAGGATCTAGGAATGTTTTCACAGCCTACATGATTGTCAGAAAAGTCCAAGTGAAACTAAAGAAAAGCTGCACTAATGCTGCAACACATAAACTGCACCTGATATGTTCAGATCAGGCACATGAGTTTGAACCCCTCTCACGGAAAGCCTTCATCACAAAACATTAAACTGTGTCCACTCACTGTCCACTCTATTAGACACACCTACCTTGTTGGTCCACTTTGTAGAAAGTCAGAGACAGTAGCTCATCTGTTGCTGCAGTTTGTGTTGGTCATGTTGGTCCTTCATCAAGACGCTGACCACAGGACACTGTTGGCTGGATATTTTTGGTTGGTGGACTATTCTCAGTCCAGCAGTGACACTGAGGTGTTTAAAAACTCCAGCAGCACTGCTGTGTCTGATCCACTCATACCAGCACAACACACACTAGCATGCCACCACCTTGTCAGTGTCACTGTAGTGCTGAGAATGATCCAACACCCAAATAATACCTGCCCTGTGGTGGTCCTGGGTAAAAGGGGGCTAGTAAAGTATGCAGAGAAACAGATGGACTACAGTCTGTAATGGTAGAACTACAAATTGCTCCTATATGGTCAGTGGAGCTGATAAAATGGACAGTGAGTGTAGAAACATTGGCTGATCAGTGTAAGAGCTGTGTTTATGTCCAGACAGAGCGCTGGTGGTCAGTGTTACTCACCCAGGTTGGCGAAGCTCATCACCATGTCCGCGTCGCTCAGGAGCCGCTCCTCCTCGTGCTCTGTAGGCGGGAGAGGCACGCGCGGTTCCGGTCCGTCCGCGAGCACGGCGCGGTACAGGTCCAGCATGTAGAGCGGTGCTGCGGTGCGCTTGAGAGGGGAAGGCGGCCGGGGCCGGTGCGGCAGTCCGAGCAGCGCGAGGATCTCCCTCTGCACCGCGCGCCGCTCCGCAGCAGCTGCGGGAAACGGACTGTCCGGTGCGCGCGCCGCCACCGCCAGCACGCCGCAGCTCCAGGCGAGAAACAGCAAGAGCGCAGAGTGCATACTGCTGAGGAAGAGGAGGAGGAAGAGGAGGAAGAGGAGGAGGTTTTGAAAGAGTCGGTTACTCCGTATTGATGATGCAGGCTGATGCAGAAGAGCGCGCGCTCGAGCAGCTACTACAGCAGAGTCGTCCCCTCGCGTTTACTACAGGACCGGAGCTCGCGCTGGAGTTTAAGTAGCGCGCGGAACGAGGGAGGAGGAGCACGCGCACATCCGGGAGCTTGTCGACTAGGAATGGGTGGGGTAAAAGCTGAAGGTGAGGGGTGGGGGTTAGGGGGAGGCATTGATAGATATGCATGGATGCATGGATGGATGGATGGATGGATGGAGGAATGGTTAGATAAATGGATGGTTCGAAAAGTGGATAGTTGGATGAATGGATGGATGGATGGATGGATGGATGGATGTTTAGATAAGTGGATAGTTGGATGAATGGAAGGATGGATAGTTGGATGGATGTATGGATGGATGGATGGAGGAATGTTGGATAAATGGATGGTTGAATAGGTAGATAGTTGGATGAACAGATGGTCAGTTGGATAGATTCCACAGATTTTTCAAAAACTAATTCAGTGTTTAAGATGTAAACAAAGTCAATCAGAGTGGTTTGATGTGAAACAGTTCATTGTAGAGAAACGTACTGGCTAGGATTTCTTCACAGTGATTGTAATAGAAACCAGGGGTTGCAATGTCTGCAAAGCAATTGTAGCTATTAAATTTATTATCCAAAATCATCAGTGGATCTGCATGCTTCTTCTGGGTTTTCTTCTGAGTATGTAATGTTGATGATGCTAAAATAGTGGTAAATCTGGGAAAAAAAATCTTTAGAAACTATTTTGCCTGACAACACCCTGCATGTATCTCTCTGCCATGAATGGACTTTAAGAAATAGGTTTTAGGTCAAAAGTGTCTCAAAACTATGGTAAAACAATGTCTCAGGCATCAGATAGCATATTTATAACAATTTCCTGTAATAGCTTTCTACGAGGGAGCTTTTAGAGCACATAAACTCTTCAGAAGTCTGGTTCCCATCACCACTGCTGTGATCAAATCTGACTCTGAAACTGCATCAAACCACTCTACATGACATTTACATCTTAACCTTTAAATTATGCAGAAATTTTGAAAAATAGGTGGAATTCCCCCTTATTTGAACTCTTCTCTAATCATAAACCTAAAACTCACTCTAATACTAGCCTAAACCTAATCCTAACCTTAACCTTAACTGAAAACCTAATCCTAACCTTAACCTTAACCCAAAACCTAAACCTAATCCTAACCTTAACCTTAACCGAAAACCTAATCGTAATCCTAACCCTAACCTTAACCCAAAACCTAAACCTAATCCTAATCCTAACCATAATACCAGTGTGGATGATCTCAGCAAACTAATTTTCACCATAATTTCTTAACAGGTTAGATAAGTTATATACGAGTGTCACTGAAAATTACTTTTATGTATAATAAGCCAAAATCATTCACTCCCTTTCAGACTGACCACATCGACGCTGAGGTTTTTCCACCCAACTAGTTGTGTAGCTGGGGCCTTAATTGTATTTTGCTTGACCCTTATTCACCTGAGTGGATATAACTCCCAGAGGACCAATGAAAACCAAGATCAGATTGGTTATCCTCACTTTAATGCAGCACTGACCGGGATTAACCCCTGACTGATTAAGACCTAAACGTCAGACGTGTGATGACAAGTCCCCAGTTGTCTTCTGTGCCATTACAAGGACACTGCAGAGATCACGGGTGACAGCTCCAGCGTTCTACTAGGGCCTGCTGCTTACCACCTGCTGTGCCCATGCGCTGCCCCCTCACACTTTCCCACTGCTATAGTGACGGTAGCCTGGAGACGCCGGCCTGGCAGGGCCTGGCTGCTCCATACTGGGCCCAAAGGTCAAAATCGTCCCACACCCTGGTTAGCTCATACACACGGTGATCTCACCATCATCTTTCTGCGTCCACCTCAATTAGCCCCTCCCAGACGTTGGGCCTCTAGGGCCGCAGATGAATGTCTTGCATTGCAGAGCGTGCTTTCTCACAGCCGTTTTCCTCTTTAGGAGTTGATGCCACCTGCTTTGTTACAAGAATAAGCAGGAAGATTTAGCACCTATACAAACATCTCAACCCTTGATCAGAAGAACGGCCAGCCCTTCTGAGGAAGTGAAAACTGATTGACCAGCTTTGTATCAGCTGAGTGAATCTACCTCCTGATGCATAACTAATCTAATCATTTCAGTGGATTACTGAAGTAAAATGGGCTTTCCCCCACCAACACTTTAACACATTAAAAACATCTAAACCACCACAAACCACACTCTTCAGCATAAAGATGTCAAAAAGGGTTCTTTAGGGCAAAAAAATACAGAGGAGCTGCTTTGGTTGTATAAAGAACCTAAAAAACAATGAAAGGTTTTTTTTCTGAAAACCATATATTAAAGCAAAGAACCATTAAAGAACCTGTATTTGAAGGAGTGCAGCTCATACTTTTATCTGGTCAAGTGTACGCAAATCCCCCTTTCTTAACATATCTCTAAACTCATACGCTCGTTAAAAAGAAGGCTCAGTAGCCACCTTTATTAGAAACCCCTTTCTGATGAGTAGCTGTTCTATATGATTGTTCATAACCATCTTCTAGGCCTGGTCACTTTCCAACCGTAGAGCTGCCCTTGGCTGGATATTTGGAATAAAGGGGATATTTTCTAATGAAGTGGCCAGTAAGTGAATGTACAAGGTTGGGGTTTTCTAATAAAGTGGATCCAACCGATTGTAGTAAAACATACATATTCACCATCTGTACCAACATCAAGCCTGCATACTGTAATTTACTGTAGAATTAAAGGTCTATGTAAGCATACAGTGTTAAAATACGTCCAATTGTTCTATTTTAGGTTCTTCAGAGTACCCCCCCCCCTCCCTTTAATGCAGCTTTACATGCTCTTGCAGTTCTCTAATGCAACTTCATGTGGAGCAAGATGCTTCCTCAGATGCTTTTCTAACAGGCTTGAAGAAGATACCCGTATACTGAGACCTTAAAAATGTTGAGTATGTTTAATCCAAGTCAATATATCCTAATCTAGATGCTTAGATCATGCAATTACATGTTTTCAAATGTAGATATACTCATCAAATGTTCAGAATATCAGAATATTTACTCTGGTCTGGGCCCTTGTGTTAAGTTAAAATGAAATAGATGGGCATTTGCAATTTCTCATGTTTGAGTGACTCCACTTTGCATTGGAGAGACGAAGGTGGAGGGGGGGGTTAAGGGATCTTCGTCTGTTTTATCAAAGGCTAATGGGGGATAATCCCTCATTCACACCAGGACATTCTGAGCTGAAACAAAGAGCTGGGGCCCACCCTGGCTGTGCTCACGTCACCTCAAAACACCTGAGAGAGATCAAGACAGGTGTTAATGTTCACACAAATAGGTGCTAATTGCTCTATAGGGAGTGGGAATGGTGTGTGTGTGTGTTTGTGCATGTCTCGTTTTAACAAGGAATATGACTCTTGGAAGATACAGTAACATTTTAGAATGTATTTGATGTTTTAAAAGCAGAGCATCAGAAAAAATATGTAAAGTTTTGGGGGGGTTATTTCAGTCATTTCTGCAAAAAATGTTGAGTATATTCAATCCAAGTGCTTAAATCCTAATCTAGAGGCTTTAAAACAACTCAACACACTTTGCTTCGGTACAGAATAACGATAACATTATAACACTGTATATGTAAAAAAAAATGTAAAAAGTGAAAGTGCCAAACTCTTTCTGCGTGGCCTACACTGTCACCTAGTGGTCAAACCAATAAAACCCTTTTCTTCCTTGATTTTTGTTTAAAGGCTGTTATCATGGACCTGACTACAAAAGGTGGCATTGTAAAGACATTAGGTTACTGGAGATGGTGCCCCTAAAAAGATGGTTCTTGTGCTTTAGTCAAGGTTCTGTATAGAACCATGTCAAGCTTAAATTGTTCTTTGCATGGTGAAATGGTTCTTCAGATATGGTTTTATATAGAACTTGTTTGAAAGTGCTTCTATATAGAACCAAAAAGGATTCTGCCATGTTACAAGCTTGACATCGTAACAATAGAAGAACCGTGTTTGGTGCTATATAGAGCCATTTTCAAAAAGGTTCTATATGGAACCATCTTCATCACATTCTCCATCAATCTGAAAAACCCTTTCACAATGCAAAGAACCCTTTAATCACGCAAAGGGTTCTTTGAGTGTCCATGGTTCTATATATAACCATTTTCTTTACTAAAGAGCCCTTAAAGAATCATCTTTTTTAAGAGTGTATGTTAGAAGCTTGACATCGTAACAGTAGAAGAACACTTCTCAGTGCTATGTAGAACCCTTTTCAAAAAGGTTCTATATAGAACCATATCACCATTTCATCATGCAAAGAATCATCTAAGCATGCCGACGGTTCTGTACAGAACTCATGACTCTAAATAGAGCCCTTCCCTTTACTAAGAACCCTTAAGGAACACATTTTCTTTAAGAGTTTAAATTTCTATAAATAATTTTTAAATATGATACAAATAACTTTTTATCTGACAAAAGAGCAGTGAGACCGTGCTATTGTAACTAAACGTTATTATTCAAAAGCCTACATTGTCGATTTTCCATGCTGATGACTATTCAGTGTAAATGAAAGCATTTTGTCTTAAGGCATTTAAAGGGGAATTTCGCTGATTTTTCAAAATTTTTGCATAATGAAATGGTTAACATGTCAACATAATCCTTTGGAGAGGTTTTGTGCCAAATGCACTGTTCTAGAGAAACTTACAGAGTCAGAATTGTTCACAGTGATGGTGATAGGAACCAGATGTCTGCCTCTAAAAGCTCCCTCACAGAAGGTTATGTTAAGTTGGCTAAGAATACTCAGCCTGAGGTCTGAGACAATGTTTTATAACAGTTTTGTGACAATGTTTTGGCCTAAAATGTGTTTAATCAATTTATTATAATCCATTCATAGTGGAGGCATGCATAAAAGATGTTCTAAGGCAAAATAGACCCCAAAGAAAACTTATTTTTGTCGGATTTATACCTATTATACCATCATCATCATAACATGCAAAAACTCAGAAGACACGCGTAGGTTCACTAGTAGTTTTAGATAATAAATAAACTGGCTACACTTGCACTGTAGACGTGGTGACTCCTGGTTCCTATCATCACCACTGTAAAAAAGAGGTCACAATGTCACAAAGTCACAATGAACCATTTCACATGAAACCAGTCTGGAATGACTTGACTGGTTTATTCAGAAATTTTGGAAAAAAAAAATGGGTGGAAATACCCTTTAAGTCTATTATGTAGGCTAACTGCCATTAAATGAGTGCTGTGTTGGTGCTGCACTGTCCTGTCTGTTTACTGTGTCTAATGTCTGTTTAATTTATCGTAGTTGTTGTATTGTTTCTTACAATACAATAAAATTGTTGTAGCTTAATTTTTTGTTTGCACACTTATGTCTGCACGTTCGCACTGTGTACTTTTTGTTTCTTGTTGCACCTTGTTGTTCCTGGAGGAACGTAATTTCACTCCACTGTGTACTTGTACATAGATGGAATGACAATAAAAGCCTCTTGACTTGACTCTTGAATCAAAAACTACACTAACCATAAGCGAACAGCGTTCACAGTGCGCATGTGCAACCATTCACATGCTTTAAAACTGTTCGGAGCACGCGCGGCTGTCTCTGTGTGCCGCAGTGAGGTGAGTTGGCAGTTTCCTCTGCACATTGTTTCTTTTTAAACTTATCAGCTCTTAGTGAACTCGACAAGAACACGTATTGAACAGAAGTTCTGCTGACCACACATCTTATTTGCGCAGTTTTGGTTGTATTTCCTGAACACGATAGGTAGCTACTGTATTTGGTGTATTTCTTTATTGCGATTTGGCTCATTTCATATGTTTAATCGTTGAAAGTTACGACGCTTTGTAGGTGTGAACATTATCAGTTCCACTTTAAGTATTTTTCTGCTGAAACGTCTATTTGGCTGCAAGGCAGAAGTTTTTCTTTCCTACAGATTGTTAGAATTTTCCCGTTCCACCTTAAATGGAGCAGCAGTTACATTCTGGCGCCCAGAACATTTGCCTCAGGCGCATGAATGTAACTGTTAACTGGAACTCCATTTAAGGTGGAACGGAAAAATTCGAACAAGCCGGCTTCAGCTTCGTTCTTTGGCTTAAGTTAATCCAAGGTTGGCAGTCGCCTTCTGATTCTATCTTAAGCTATAGCTGATGTGGTTAATATCATTTATAAATATACTATTAGCTTTTTATTTTACAGTTCTAAATACAGTAAAGTATTGAGAGTTTAGGTTATGACTGGTTGTGTGTCTTGTCCAGGCAACACGTGGTCTGCTCTCTCGCTCATAATGGCCGCCGTCCATTGTGAAGAACCTCCTTTAAGATCAGGCTTGCTGGTGAGTTAAACCTCTACTTGGTGAAGCTTTAAAGGGTTCCAGCACTGTTAAACCAGTTTTCTCTGCTGAATGCCTGTGTTGAATTTTAGACTGGCGCTGATGACTGAACTTTTTTCCCCAGCAGATCGACTCTGTTGACTTTTCAGAAAAAACTAAGCCAAAGTGTCTGAGCCATCAGTAGTGTTAACTGTGCACCAGATTGCTTTTCTATTGGAGATCCTCAAACTCTTTTTCTTAACTCTAGATTTTGAGGCCACATGGATGATGGTCCAAAAAAGCAAAGGCTTTTTGAGATAATCAAAGGGGTGAGTACAGTCTCGATCACTGGTTATATTAGAGTAGGGGTAACTGGTTCAGCCTTTGAAGGGCCTCCATACTGCCTGGTTTAGTTTTTGTGCACTGACCTTTTAATGACTGCTGTTCCACCCCTGCATTAAACTATGGTGTAAAGGATGACCAGACTTTTTTCCCCAGCAGATCGACCCTGTTGACTGCTTTGTATTCTTAAGCCAAATTTTCTGACGCACCTATTATAACTTGTTTAAAAAAAACAAGTGTGCGTTTGTGGTCCTAACTTTTTGTCTGTGCTTTCACTAGGCTGCACCGTGCTCTGATCTGAACAATCTGGTGTGAACATGCCAATGGGCATCATATGGACACATGCAGAGGTATTTTTCTGCCCAAGCTACAAGCTTTTTAAACTGTTTGGGGAGTTAAGTGTTCAGTACTGAGCTTTAACTTGTTTTTGTTCCACTTTGTATAAGACTTCTCATTTGAAGCCACCAGATACTGGTGGTCAAATTTATGATCTGGATGGTTTGAGGAGTGGGTGACCCTATAGATGTTTAGAGGACAGTAATACATCATATGTAACGGTCTAAACTATTTTTAAATCATTTGCAATTCATGCTCAGTGTAGTCAAAGGTTGTACAGCCAATTCTTGCAGACTTCAGAGTTGGATTGTTAACTTGAGTACAGTAGAACTTCATTTACTTTTCTAGTCTCAAAGTTGTACAGTACAAGATGTAAACGTGACCTCTTTTGTAAAAGAATGAAACCACTGTGAACAGCCTTTTTCTTTAATGATGCTTTAATTCAGGTTTAGATAAAATTTGTTTGAGGTACATGTGCTGTTAAGGGTGGGATACTTGCCTGGTCTTGCATGTCAGCATGTGCCAAATAAAACAAACTTGAGCCCAGTGGTCAAACTGTCACATGTCAAAATTACTTTAATCATGTTAGAGATATTGAAATGTTGCTTGAATCTTAAGAGATCTGTCTTGTTTTTTGCTATTCAGACTGCAGGAAATTTCCTGCTCAAACATTCTAGAAAGTGGATTTGAGATGGTGTGTACAAAATTTGGGTAGATTGTAGGCTTGAAATATGAAAACACTTTGTAATGATTTTTTGATATGAAGCAGCAGAAGTGAGCAAAGGTGGCAGCTGCCTACTTATTTTCTCTTAAGCTGTAGCTAGTTTGGTTAATAGCATTTATAAAGGTAGTATTAGCTCTATTTTATAGATTTTATAAATACAGCAAATGTTTTGAGAGTTTAGATTATGACTGTGGTTGTATGTCTTTTCCAGGCAACACACGGTCTGCTCTCTCGCTCATAATGGCGGCCCTCATTTGTGTAGAACCTCCTTTAGGATCAGGCATGCCGGTGAGTTATACTTGTACTTGGTGAAGCTTTAAAGGACTCTAGCACTGTTAAACCAGGCAAGGATTACTGAAGGATCAGTTTCCTCTGCTGAATGCCTGTGTTGAATTTTAGACTGGCGCTGATGACTGAACTTTTTTCCCCAGCAGATCGACTCTGTTGACGTTTTAGAAAACTAAGCCAAAATGTCTGAGCCATCAGTAGTGTTAACTGTGCACCAAATTGCTTTTCTGTTGATCCTCATACTGTTTCTTTTTCTTGACTCTAGATTTTGAGGCCACATGGATGAGTCTTGGAAGACCAAAGGCTTTTTCATATAATCAAATTGGGTGAGTATTTTATCACATACTTCAGGTTGCTTCTATTTGGATAGGGGTGACTGGTTCAGCCTTTGAAGGGACACTACACTGCATGGTCTAGTTTTGGTGCAGTGACCCTTGATGGCTGTTGTTCCACCCCTGCGTTAAACTGGTGTAAAGGATGACCAGACTTTTTTCCCCAGCAGATCGACCCTGTTGACTGCTTTGTATTCTTAAGCCAAATTTTCTGATGCACCAATTATCATGCTTCTTAGAAACAAATGTGCTATTGTGTCCCTAACTGTTGTCCCAACTCTCATTAGGCTGCTGCATGCTCTGAGCTGAAGAATGTAGCTGGAACACACCGGTGGACTTAATATGGAGACATGCAAAGGTATCTTTCTGATTAAGCTCTATAACCAGTATCAGTGTTTTGAAAGTTCAATGTCCAGTCGGGAGCTCTAACCCTTGTTCCTTGTTCTAGGACCACTCTGGATATAACGTCCCAACTGAAGTCACCAGATGCCGTGTTGTGCAAATGAACTTGTTTTGATGGTTTAGTAACTGTCGATCATGTAGAGGAAAGCAACAAGTCATACCTGGTTCATGTCTTGCATGGTGTGGATTACTAACAACTGCAGTTCACTTCTGTTCAGTCAAAGGTGCTGTGTAAAGACCTGCAGAGTTCAGTTAAGAACTAAATTTAAATTGTAAAATTTACAAACTTCAGTTTCTCCAAGCTGAAGTGTGTTTATTGTAAATGCTCATGGAAACGTCTTATTTGCTCTGTGAAAGAATAAAACACTCTGAAGGATTTGGTTCTTTAATTGTCGTTTTTACTTTGTTTTTAATAATGGAGGATATTTACATAAAATTTGAACTGCAGCAAAGAAATGTATCTAGGTAAAACTAGTTTTGTAACAGCAAGAATGACAATTTAAGTGACGAAAAAAAAAATAGAAGCATTCACAGCTGGCTTAAAAATTCCATAATTTGTAGTAAAAAGTCCATTAAAACCCTAAATGGAATAGGAATGTGGACTAGAACGGCAGGCTTGCTGCTTTACTACACTTGTCCACAATGTTTAATGAGTTTGAATATAGAGATGACAGTACTAAGGATTTGTTTCTACAGCAAGAACAAAGTCAGCACATAATTTTTGACCAAAGCCAGTTTGTATCTTGAGACATTTGTTCATTTATAAATGTCATGGTTACAGTGCAGGGGAGTATATCCTTACTGAAGTGGGGCATGTACCAAATGACAAGCACATTAAAAGCTGACTGCTCAGTTTTGTCTGTCCAGAGATCAGATATGAATTGGGTTGCAAAGCAAATATAAATGTTGGTTGAACAAATCTGACCTGGAGAAACAAGTTGTATCCTAGATTGTGTGTGTAAAACGTTTTTAGAGATGTTCTTAGAAAGGCCGGGTGGAAGAGTTCTTGGGGTCCATAGTTTGACGTGAATCGTAGGCTGTATTATGTATTAGGTGGCTTTGCTCCTGAACAGGTTGAGAAGGATTGGTGACTGCTGTCCCATCAGGAGCACTGCTGTTCCTGGTCTTCAAGCACAAATAAATGGTGAGGAAAATGACCAACACTAGGCCTACAGCCAGTGCTATGACCACTCCAAGGCACCAACATTGACTGCTCTCTGCAGGGGAAAACAGAAACAAGCTGTTCACGAATGCATAGTTGTAAGCAATGAGAATGAATAGGCAACTGTCTGAAATGGCTAGTTCAAATTGTTTTCCAAGAATTGGTTTAATTACCCCCACATAAAGGTTTACATCGTTCCCTTGATTTACCTTCGACTTTCAGCAGGACAGCACGTGGTTGTGCTTCACGGAATTCCTCATGGATGCTGCACAGATACAATCCTGCATTTGAGTGGCGAACCGAAGCAATGTGGAGGGAGAGATCACCATCTGGAAAGGCTTCTTTTGACAGAACAAATCTGTCTTCAAAGCCTTCACCAGTAGCCATGGTCCCTTTCCAGCGATTGTACAGCAGAACCTTTTGGCCATCTTTCTTCCACTGTACATCTTTGGCATCCCGCCGAGTGTCTCCATAGCATGGGAGGGTTATGTTCTCCAGTGCAAGAGCCGTCACGACTGTAGGAACTGAGGGACAAAGAAACTTATGATTTCATATTATTCCTGTAGTAAATGCTACACTTCCCAAGTGGCAACTGGCCTGTTCTAGCTTCTGCTGTATTGACTTCGTTTATAGTAGGTAACTACTATAAGGCATTTTTCTTCTTGCTGAAAATAGATTAAAAGTCCTAATGGAAGGAGAACTTACCGAAAACCTTCAGTTTTACTTTCAGCTATTCTTCCATCACAGCTGCACCTGTAGTAGCCAATGTCATTGTAGACGACGGACCTGATCAGCAGGGAGATGTTTCTTCTTGTTGTGTTTCCTTGGAAAGCAAATCTTTTCTGAAAGCGATTTTCAATCACGCATGTTCCATTGTGACAGTGAGCAACGTCGGCTTTAGTAGGGATGAAGATGGTCCGCTTGGCATCACCAGGGCACACAATTCCACATGGGAGAGTCACAGGATCATCGACTACTGCGTCAATGGCAGTGAAAGCGTGAGACTTGAATACCAAGAGGAAAACTGCAACAGTACAAATGCAGAAAAAAAACAGTGATTGCTATTATTTCACTTTATCATTTAAAAGGTCTAAGAGGATAGATTTAATATGCATTAAAGACAAAAAAGAGTAGACTTACTGATTAAGAGAACTCCTACTCGCAAACAGACCTTCATTGTGTTATATTAAAACAGTGAACCTACAAAGATGAAATCTGTGTTATTACAAGTTTATTATATGTTGTATCTGAATAGAACAACAAAAGGTAACACTTTACTGTAGGGTACTGTTTCTAAGGCTATGTGTCATCTACATAAGCCTGTCATGACAACTGACATAATCCTACATAAATGTTTAGAAATGCCTATTCCAATAGGTGTCATCTGTCATAAAGGCTACTTTGGCTAACTTTGATCAAAGTTGGCAAATGTAACCTTTATAGCAATTGACGTCTATTGAAGTAAGCATTTATGTAGGGTTATGTCAGTTGTCATGACAAAGAGACATGTAGCCTCATGAACAGTACCCTACAATAAAGTGTTACCCAAAAAACCTGACTCTGGAGAACTTCCAGAGGTGGAATTCCATTGTGACTCTTTTTCTATAAGTTTCACAAATTACACTGGTACCTTTTCTAATTAACATTGTTGTGCCCCAGGAAAATGTAAAATGTTTCCATGTTGCACTACAGTCATGGGAAAAAACACTGTTGATAGGTGCACAAGGAGTTCAGTTTGATTGGCCCCTGTGACTCAAAGAGCATTGCACCAGTTTTGACTGTTGAGTTAACTCACACCACACAAACATCATGACTGCAGTGACAGTAGCACAAAGCCGCTGCATTTCTTTAGTGCCCAGGAGTTTCAGGTATCTTTTCAAGCTAGCCTGAATGCTGTCCTTGAACACACGAAGTTGGTGAATAGACTCCAGAAAAAGAGCTTTGTGTGTTTTTTTTTCCTTTCCACCCTGCCTGCATCATTCTGTAAGCTTGTGTTATTATTTTGCTGGCATTTTTAATTTGCCTTACTTAAATTTTCACATGCTGTACACAAATTAACAACTTTTCATTTAAAAAAAAGCAGAAAATCAAGGCTCAAAATCTCAAATCTGCTGAATTATAGCATGAAAAAAGGGAAGGGGGTGTTATTACCCTGTTTATTGTTTTGTTAAATGTTCTTTGTCTGTCCTGTTTTGTCCAGTTTGACAAAAGCATACAGTCAGCAGACCGATATATGCTTGCTATCTGGGAATGCTATCATCAAATAATATTGGGATCAGCAAATAACTGCTATGTAATAATTGCTATATAATAAAATTTGTATTTTTTTTTTAGATTTGGCCAATATTTCAAACCAATATTTGATGACATTTCTGTGCTCTGGAAGAGCCGAATGTTTGTGATGCTGGGCTACTTGTGCTAAAATGCCTACATTTTCTTCACCTTATAGCATTTGCAATCATACAGAATGCTATATTTCTCTGTAATGCTTATCCAGGTAGCTCTGTTCTCAGTTTTTACATTTTATAAATGTAATCGGCTTCTGCAGATATCTGCCTACATGAAAAATATCGGATATTGGCATCGGCCCACAATTCCCATATCGGTGCATCCATACATCATTTAAAACACTTAGTTTCATGTTTACTTATAATGATGTTTTAATGCTATGGGAGAATATAACGTTATACAAAATGAACTTCCTCCAGACACAGGATTTCTGTGTGAGACTGTGTTTTATGCATTACATGTTTACAGCAGCAGCGTCTCTTCTACAGCAATCAGTCAGTGAAATGGTTTTAAAGACTTACCTGCAGTAAGTCCACTTAAGTGCAGAGTTGTTTAAGCAACAGGTTTCAAAAGTTCTCGAAGTCCAAGTCTTCTTGCCAAAGTTTTCAGTTTTAGGTGAAAAAAAGTATGTCCATTGGGAAAGAGTTGGTAACTCTGCGTTTGTGGGCGGATGCAGTAAAAGCGCATACTCAAGCACCTACTACAGTTGGGTCGTCCTCATATATATTATTTATGTGTGTGTATATAAACGTAAGTTTGATGTTTGCACTGGTATGTACTGTATTAAGTCCACCTACCTTGCACGTGCACTTGCACGACCTTTTATCAGAAACACCTACCAACATTTCACAAATGTCTTAACTGGAAAATGCTACACTAATATAAATAATCATTATTGTATTTGGAAAGAATTTGATATTAATACTTCTAAACACGTGAGAACCTATTTTTTTTTTCTACCCCTCAACAAAAGGAAGTTTACTTTAAGATCCTCATTTCAAGTGGTCAGAATATATTCAAATGTTTACCCTCATTATTTCCCATGTTTTTCATTGATCTCACCACACACAATGATAATGTCTATTCAAAATCACATGAAAACACTCAATAGTCTTATGTAGTTTTTAAATGTACAACAATGTTACATTACCAAAAACAGTAATTATAAGGACTCTATACAAACCTCTGTCTTTGTAAAAAAAAAACAAAAAAAAAACACTCTAGAACCACTAGAACCAATATACAACAAATCACCTGCTTTAAATATAAAGATCTGGTAATGACAGACATAAGGGACCAACAAATCCGTGAGTGAAAAAATAACGTATAAATTAATATTATTTCTTCAATTGTTTATCAACATATAAAATACAGTCTGAAACAAAAGCTCAGGCAGTGTGCGCACTGCGGTCCAGTGTCCGTACCTCAGGCAGTCCATGGCAAGGGGCACTGTGTAATGAGCTTCTGCTCATCAAGAGAGGCTTGCAAAAATAGCTCCATACCCTCTCTGTATTCAAAAATAAAGGATTCTCTGGCCTCTGGGCCATCTCCTTTCAAGACTTCACTAAGGGCTTTCTGGCAGTCTTCCTCTGTCATAGACAAAAATCTTGGCTCAGTCACACGCCCACGGAACAGCGTCCGATTTCTGACTTTCTGTTGGAGTGGGCTGTGGAAGGTTTCCCTGATCTTGAACTGAGGAATGCTGGGCCAGGATTGCCTGTGTCAGGTCCTCCCATTCTTTGACTGGTGTAGATTGTTGCAAGTCCTTCTGTTCTTGATGCATTTTCTCATGTTTAAGGATGTGTTTTGCAAAGTCTGTTCTTCCTATAACTGTTTGGCCACAGCTACGACAATGATAATGTGGCTTTTCACGGCCGGCAAGGTGACATTTGAATATTCTGAATTCTAAAATGAGTAACACAGAAAGTGTCAACAATCATACAATTTTCTAATGTAAGCATTTAACTAGAAAACAAACAATCTATGTTAAATATTTCAGACAACTGAATAATCATTTAGTTGTGTTATATAAATGTTTAAATCTGTAATTCGCACAAATAAGTAATTTGCTTATGCCCATGTAAAACCAGATGACCAGTAGCCTTTTGGACACAGAGGACAGTGGAAGTTGCTGCACTTAGTGCACTGGTATGCCACTTGTGTCAGACAAGAATTTCACAGAGCCATGAACCTGAAAATGACAATTAAAGAGTATACCTAGAGCTAAAATCTTACACTGGGGTGCAGCCAGCAATATGTATCATCATGTTGACTAATATGGTCACTGTTCTGAGACATTACAAGCTTTTATTTAGTGGTTATGCAGCTTAAGTATTAATAATTGGTATGATGTTTTACACCCGCCATTAAAACTCGTCTATAATGGGGTCTGTGACAACTAATGCGCATTTACACAGGGCATGGAGGCATGCTGTTAAAAGTCAATGATTTATTTACATACAAGACAGGATCACGTCTACTTTGTTTTTTGTTAGTACACAGACAGCTTAAATGGCTATTTAATAGGCTCAACATGGAACTTGCTTTACCACATTTAGATAAATGAGCAAATGGCTATGTTCTGCTGAGAGTGAATGAATTAAAGACTTTGCTGCACCATTAACAAATTTCCTCCACTTAAAGACACTTTGGCAGGTGTTTGGAGCAGCTTCTTTTTGTCTCCTCTGTTACGTCCCAATTAGCAAGATGGGCGCCACGGAAATTCATTTCCAGGTCATATAGGAGAGGAGCTGGTGGACAAGGAAGCAGCAGTGTCTTTTGGGGTATCTGTATGTACTTTATGTAAATTACTAAAAATGACCAACAAAAAAATGACCAATCCAAGAACTATAACCAGTATGATGATGGCATCAAGGTACCTTTGTCGACTGCCCCCTGGGGAAGAAGGAAGAAAAGTACATCAATAACTAACCATTATGTTTCTACTTTAGCACATATAAAAACAGAAAATGACTACAGTTGATAACTTGTGTGAGATAATATTTGACCTGCAGCTCATTTATGAGATTCTGAAGAAGAAAGTGACAGCAGACCTATATCAGATTCCAAACCTTGCCCCTTAGCAAGCTTTTCGGTTGACAGCTGTGACAGCCAAAGAACTAAACAAATTGGAATTAGCCAGAAACTAACAGTACAATTTGACTGAAAAGTTAAATGTCTGTATCAGTAACACAGCAGGTACTACGTTTTTTGCAGGAAGGAAATGCAAATGTTCAGCACAGTCAGTATAAAATTTGGGGCTTTACTTTTTTCTTTATTTTGCAGAAGTGTTGAATAAATGCAATAGAACACTTAAGGTCAAGTATTATTAAGTGAACTAAGAGGCAACATAAGCAACAGAAGATGAGGAGAAGTGTCATCACAAATAACATCACAGCTGCGATTCGTGATTATTCACGCTCTCCTCTTCTACTGATTAATGACTTTGCCTTTTAGTTCACTTAACTACAGGCCTAATAAGACACACATCAACATCATTTTTTTCGATAATGGAAACAGCACTTACTGAAAATCTCTAGTTTTACTTCTGATGTTCTTTTGGACATATATTGGTTGTACTTTACAACAAGACTGCCCTTTTTTACAATGGCTAACAAGAGTTCAAACGTCTTAACAGTTTGAACAGCAATACTCCATTTGGACCAAACCATGAACAATGTTTTCCTTGCTTGAATACAATAAGCATTTAGAGAACACAGTTTACAAAGTCATTTCATTCACTGCTCACTCGGTCCCAACTCCAGCGAATTTTTATTTATTCATTTATTTATAGAGCTCAAATTGCAACTCAGTTTGCTAAGTCACAAATACTATATTTGTCAGCAATTAAAGCCCAAAATAATAATGGTTATTGAAACAAACTGAATGTATATAAATACACCAAATCAAAGCTGATTACCATCTGAGCTGAAGTTCTGCCCAGGAGTTGAGCATCTATAAAAAGAGGTCAGATTTCTAAAAAACTAATGGTTAATAATTAGGTAATAAACACATAAATGCAGGTATAACACAAATAAAAGGGCAGCAGTGACCTGTTGTTTGCCAAATAAATATTTATGCAGTTTAATCTCTTATTGGTTATTTATCTTACTTTGTCTTCTCCATCCATCAACATTATAACTGTCAGCTTCATCAGACATTCATATTCATCAGATATAAGAGCTCACTATTCCCTTTTTTATTTATGTGTTATAACACCTTTTAAGGTATTTATGACCAAATTAATAGCTATTGATAAACTATTTTTAAACCACTCATAAAGCCTTGATAAAAGTCTTATTGTAATGCGGTACCTATATGATGTATGATTGCCAGACAGCCACAGCACACTGCTTTAGCAAATGCTAACAGTGTTTGCATTTTGGGTTGGATGTATTCTTACTGGCATTAGCTACTAACATGAATCCCAGTCTCTCCCAGTCAATGTAATTTTACGTAAAAGTTAGTCTAAGACATGGCTTAACCAGTCCCACCATACATAAATGTGTACAGGATTCGTAGGCTGCTCTACTGAACAGTTACACACATTTCAAATTCGAAGGGGGGAATCACAGATCCATCTCCAACTGTACATATTATTCAAGGTGACTGCAACAAGCATGTTAATGAACCTATATCTACAAGGAGGCATCTGTATTTTATGAGACATAATGACATAAAAAACGTCAGTTTACGCACTGAAATCAAGTCGTTTAGGCAAAAGGTCAAAGGTCAGTAAGAAAGAACACAGACACCCTGTTACCGATTCCTCTCTTCTCATGACAAAGTTATAACATAACCATCATGCTTTCATGAATATCTGTGAGTCTTGTTAAAACTCATGTGATCTTGCAGTAAAGAATCGTATTAAAGGTAATAACAGCTCTGCGCTGGTTTCTGCAGCTCACTGGCTGTTAGAAACATGCTATTCCCAGTCTGCTCGGATATCTAAAGGACAAATTTCATTATTTAATACACAAGCATATGGATTGTTACAGCTACAATTTTTCATTTTTGTGGTTGCAACAGTAAACCTGTGCTACTCGGATGTTATTCTCAGTGTCCATAAAGAGTTACTGTAAACGACCAGCTCAACTGGCTTGTAGAAAATTAATGATCATTATGACTAATTTGACAAAAAAAAGCAATGAAATGTTTTATTGGTATGATTCAAATAGTAGGAATTAACACCACGAGTATTTCACTGTGTGCCTAAAGGGTTCAAAAAGAAAAAAAAAGTGAGTATAAAGTGAACTCACTTTCCACTTTCAGCAGGACAGCGCGAGGTTCTCCTTCACGGAATTCATCATGGATGCTGCACAGATACAATCCTGCATCTGAGTGGCGAACCGAAGTGATGTGGAGGGAGAGATCACCATCTGGAAAGGCTTCTTGTGACAGAAAGAATCTGTCTTCAAAGCCTTCACCAGCAGTCACAGTCCTAGTCCAATGATTGTACAGCAGAACCTTTTGGCCATCTCTCTTCCACTGTACATCATTGGCATCCTGCCGAGTGTCTCCATAGCATGGCAGGGTAACGTTCTCCAGCTTGCGAGCAGTCACGACTGTAGGAACTGAGGAGCAAAGAAACTTATTAATCATATTAATGTGAAGTTCATATTAATCATTCAGTAAACTTTGGGGTCCAAAAATCTGAGACCACTGGTAAAAATGCATCTAGTTTGCATTCATTTCTAATTTATTACAACATTTTCATTACGAATGATAGCGGCATAACCATTTGAGTGAAAAGTAGAATGTTTTTACAGCAGGCACTCAAGCTGGTATGGACTCCATAAGTTAGTGCAAAAACCTCTGATCAGTAGAACAAATCCACTTGAGAGTCATCTGAACATGTGTTTCAATGGAAGTCTATATACAGAATAAGACAAAAAACAATCTGTAAAAAAAATCTCTAAATATCTTTTTGTACAAAAACCTTAAAATGACAAATTTGCTTCAATTTGAACAGCGAACTAGAAATACTACTTCTTCATTTTAATTGTCAGATTGTCCAAGATTCTAAAACTTTCTCTTATTTATTTCCATGTTTAAATGAAAAAATACCAGGTCTTAGACTTTTGGACTGGCTGTTAAGACTGACACTCCTCTTTCTGAGAAAGTCAATCTGCAAGTCTTAACAGCCCTGTTGGAACTTACCAAAAACCTTTAGCTTTATTTCAGATGTTTTTCCATCACAGCTGCACCTGTAGGAGCCGACGTCATTGTAGACAACAGATCTGATGAGCAGGGAGATGTTCCCTTTTTTGGTGTCTCCTGAGAAAGCAAATCTTTTCTGAAAACCTTTTTCAACCCTGCATGTTCCTTTGTCACAGCGAGCAATGTCGGTTTTGCTGGGGATGAAGATCGTCCACTGGGCGTCACCAAGACACACAATTTCACAAAGCAGAGTTACGGGGTCATTCACTACTGCATTGAGGGCAGTGAAATGTTGGGACTGGACTGTCTGGAGGCAAACTAATGGAACAGATATAGAGAGAGAATATATTTTTGGTAGCTGGTTTGTACAATATTACAAAAGCATAAGAAAAACCAGTTCATTTCAGTTTACCAAATGAAAAAAAAACTACTGACAGTATGAATTTTATTTGCATACAGAAAATGCAGACTTACCGATCAAGAGCACTCCAATTCTCAAACTGGCATTCATTGTGTTATATTAACACAATGGACCTACAAAAGATGAAGTCTTGAGTTATATGTACAGGATGTGGTAAGGAAGCAGCAGACACAGGGTAAACTTTCTTCTTCTGAATCGTTCTCAACATATAATATTACAACACTGTCACACTGTCACAGAGAAAAAGTACACCAGGCAGATTTTCCAGGTAGAGCTAACCACACTGCATACACTTTATGATTGGTGCTCATAATTTGCTGTAGTTTCCCCCCTCTACCCCTGCTTGCACAATGTCCTTGAACACATGAAACTAGGCAGAACTGCGGTGACATGAGTGGTCACGCTGTTTCTCTATTTATTCCTACTTCACTCTGCAAGTTTGTGTTACTAGAGAGCTATCCAGAGAGCATGAACTTTTCAGGAGACACACTTGTCAAGTATTTGTTGTCTCATATGAATTTCAACTTGTGTGAAAATATTTAAATGAAATACAAACACACTTGGAAAAAAGTTGTGGCTTTCAATTATAATTAATTGAAAATAGCACAAAAACTTATAAAATGTTGAATTTTTTTTTTCATTTTTTTTCAATATATGCCAATTTTATGTTTGATACCATGCTAAACATCTCACAGCTAATTAGGTTAAATGACAACAGATTCATAATGTGACTGGGTATAAAAAGAGCATCCCAGAGAGGCTGAGTCTTTCAGAAGTGAAGTTGGGGAGAGGTTCACCACTCTGTGAAAAACTGCATAGGCAACAATTCAAGAATAACATTTCCCAACGTAAAATAGCAAAGAGCTCATCATCTACAGTACGTAATATCATTAAAAATCTCTATGCAAGGGGCAATTCCAAAAAACAGTATTGACTGACCATGATCTTTGAGCCCTCAGGTGGCACTGTAGTGGAAATCACTGCATGGGCTCAGAAACACTTCTAAAAACCACTGTCTGTGAAAACTGTTCATCACTGCATCCACAAATGCAAGTTAACACTCTACCATGCAAAGACGAAACTATATATAAACAGGATCCAGAAACACTGCCACCTTCTCTGGGCCCGAAAAAATTTAAAAATAAAATGGAGCTAATTTTGAGAGCAACAGTATGCATAATCTTGTCCATGCAACTGGCAAGCGAACAGGTTGAGTGGTGCCCTTGTTAAAAGAGTGGTTTACAGAAACATCAAATTTACCTCAAATATAGGCCAAGACATTCTAGGCATGAAAAAAAGGAACTGAGAGAACAGAAGCCTGTGTATATGTTTTAGGTTCTACTGTTTCTACTCATTGTGGCTCCACAACAAAACTAAAGAAGAAAATTTCATGTCTTGGCTGATGGGTTATGTTGAAATGTATTATCCATATTTTATGCATAGCATGTGTTCACCCACCAGACGTATACCATATACATATTGTCCAAATTATTATGCAAATATATATAACATTTGATACGTACACATGTCTACACAAGATATACAATCATACATTTTGAAATATATATCTATATATGGCCATACATCAGATTTCCATATGGGCCAGTCCTTTAATTTCACCAGGAAGTCTGGCACATATGTTTTTTCCAAGTTGAGGCTTGAACTCTGCATGTAATGTGCCAGACTGCCTGTTCACAAACTGTGTGTTATTAGGTTAAATTTCCACACTTAAAACAATGCTGAACAATGTAAGATATAATTACAATCGCAGCTCTTATAATTTGAAAATTGAAATCTTTCTAATCATGATTCAATATAAAAAAGATTATAGGCTGGGTAAAAATAACCCATCATGTGTTCTGTACAATATTTACCCAGTGCCGGGTTGCCAAATGACCTAGCTTGGGTAGTTTTTAGCCCAGCATTTTTTAGAGCGTATCTTTGTCAGCTACTCATAAACATCTAGGGGCTTGTAGACTTCAAACTCTTTTAAATAAGTGAGCATGATTCTTTATCGGTTTGCAGTAACTTATTTTAAATAAAAAAGCTTGCTCTCTAACTTTTGCTGCCATTTAGATAAAGACTGAATTAATAGCTGATAAAATCCATACCTTTTAGCCCCTTGTTGTGATGTCAACACTCAACAGCACTCAAACCGTTTAACAATAATTTGGCAAAGAAAGTGGTCAAATCGTTATTAAGGCAAAACCTGCTTTGCATACTGAGGTAGACACTTTGATAAATGAAGTCAGGTGTTGCAAAACATACACAAAATATTAGTACAGAGCTGATTCACATAATCACGTAACAGGGAAAAATCAATAGACATGTACAGATGCATTGATATGAATATGGTGATTAAACTGCAGTTTGAAATGTTATAATCAATTATAATAATATTCAATAAAGTATGCTAATTATTTTGGCCAAAATATTTTTTTTTCAGATTTTCAGACCTTAAATTAAAAAAAAAGCTTGGTGTATTTTTTTTTGGTGTGTTTTTTTAGGAGTCGATATTTGCTACCAAAATATGCAACCATACTCTGTTTGACTGAGTAGAATTGCCAAGTAACATTATACATGTTGATTGGTTTTGTAAAATAGGCTTTAGAGAGACTATAGAGTATTGTCGTATTGTTAGAGAGACCAAGTACCCATTTCCAAAAAAGTTAGAAATCTGTGCAAAATGTAAATAAAAAAACAATGCAATGATGTGCAAATCATTTAAACCCTATATTTCATTGAAAATAGTACAAAGACAACAAATCAAATGTTGAAACTAAATAATTTTATTGCTTTTTGAAAAATATGTGCTGATTTTGAATTTGATGCCAACATATCGTTCCAAAAAAAGTTGTGACGGGGGGCAACAAAAGGCTAGTTAATTTGTGTAATGCTAAAAAAACACCTGGTGGTTAATTTGCAACAGGTCAGTAACATCACTAGGTAGAAAAAGAGCATCCCAGAGTCTTTCAGAATTTAAGATGGGGAGGGGTTCACTACTCTTTGAGTAAGTGTGCAAATAGTGAAATAATTCCTGCTGTCACTGTGCTACAGAGCAGAGGTGGGAACAAGTCACTAAGATGCAAGTGACAAGTCAGTCTCAAGTCTTCACACTCAAATCCTGAGTCAAGTCCCAAGTCAAGGTACTCGAGCCTCGATTCAAGTCCCGAGTCAGTACAGGCGTGTCTCAAGTCGAGTCCCAAGTCAATAGTCCTAATCTTCGAGTCCTAAACAAGTCAGTCTGCATTCTTCATTTAAGGCCACAACACTGAATAATGGTAACAGTACTATAGCCTTTAATGATGGCATGTTAGCACTGTATGTCTGTATATTCATTTTTTATATATGTATTTTTTTTACCCTTCCAACTAAAACACAAAATCAATGGTACACAGATAATCATGACAGGCATGCTGTAGTGCAACTACACATGACAAGAATTTTAAAAAATACTACTGAACTTAATTTAAAAAATAATAAATTATATTTGAAGATAATTTTTTATGATTTTTGGGAACACTGGGCATATAGGATTAAAATAAAAACTAGCTTGGCACTAAAACCAGTTCAGCAAACTAAAAACAACCGCTAGTAATTGCAAATGTAGGTATTTCATTTCATTTTCAATTGTTGGCAGGATATTTGCACAGATGTTTTGGGGGAAAAAATGGCAAAAAGAGGTTTGCATTTAAATTTTATTGTTTTAATTCAAATTTCTTTTTCGGCTGGATTTGCCTCCCATATCTAGGTATGTATATCTATGGCACTTGTACGTGAGGGGGACTCAAAGCATGATTTGTATTAACGACAGTGGTGTAAAAGTGAAATACACTCTGCAACGCAGACGGAGCCCAAGAGAAAAAAATGACCAAGTCTCGCAGAACGCTTCTTTAACATAAGGAGAACGCCCATCTCTGCAGGGCTGTGGCTCTCCACCCCCCACTCACCCTCCTGGAATAAAAACGAGCAATCCTCATTTCTGGATTGCAACCACTAAAATGGTAATAACATTTGAAATAAAAACAATAAATAATAGGTATCTGAACGTTATAACAATATGAGCGTAGTAAAGATCCATGTGTGACATTATGTAAGTATGTGTGAGTAAAAGAGTAACATTACGTGCTTCAGCGGTCTGATGTATCAGTTATGTGTAAACACTGTAGTTGTAGCTCGTCTCGTTATGGTATATATGACACACTCTGTTTGATGTAAATTATACAAAAAAAAAACTTTATACGATGTTTAAAATTTCAGCACACCCAACTTAAAACACCTTCTTGGGTCCCCGTGTGCTGCTCTTTCAAAACCACCCTGGCCTCCATCCTCCAGAGAAGGAGAGACACGGATACTCGGCCAGGCGTACCGTGGCACGTGTTCCGTGTCATCTTCCCGTCGAGCTCCGAAGCTACGGGAGAATTTTGGAGGACGAGATTTCGAGCCGATGATAAATTTGATCTTTATGGTAAGAGCGCGGCCCCCCACACGAGTCTGTAGATGCAGGTGCAGAGAACGGACTATAGTCTAAAGCTAAACCCGGCAAATGTGACCGTCTCGCCCAGAGGAATCCCGTTCGCTGATCTGTGGAGGAATCTGACAGCAGCTTCTTTAATTTACAGCAGAATCGGTTCAGCACGGCTCTTTACAGTCATTCATTTCGAGACTTACCGAGAGGTTAATCCGGGGCAACAGGTCAAAGAAAAAGTCTCCAGAAGTTCAATACTTCTCGCTAGTCTTCCATGTCCGTCAGCCCAGCGCGATGCTTCCAACAAGTGGAACTACTTATTCTGATTAGACCAGCTGACAATTTGTCCCACCCCCATCCCCACCCCCACCCCCACCCCCGCGAAACGGAACGAACCTTTAGGACGCGAAAGAGGTTGAGATACTGCGCGAGAGACACTGAATCTGCGCGAGAGAGAGTGGAACTGCGCGAGAGATTTAAAGTTTGCCCGCGAGAGAGATTGAAACTGTGAGATATTGAACTTGATACTGGGGAGGAACTTGTTCATGTTAATCACAGTCAGCCTGTTGCAGTGTTTGCTATAAATATAAGGATGCAAAAGATAGCCTTAGTCTTTATTTATCTTGATTTTTTTACAATTCAGTGTAATGATATAGAGCAGTACTTAAGGGAGCTAAACACTTGCATGCTTTTTTGTGAAGAAAGTTTGCAGGCTAGAGATTTCAATAATCTAGAACGCTGCCACCAGTTGTTGAAAGAGCCCAGTCAAATGCTATTAATGATTGTGTATCATATTATTTTGTTTACTTATTGTTGCATTATTAAACATTAGTATACATTCTTTGTCATAGTATGTACTTTACTCACAATCACTTAGAATGAAATCCTATTGTAATATAATTGTATTCTGCAGGATGATCAAGGCCCTGTCATATGTCCTCTGTTGTCTAAATGTCTTAACATTATAACAGCAATGTTTGTGCAAGTGGAGCACATACATCACCCTCAGCTCAACCCCCTTCTTCATCCATCGTTAGTTAGGACCAGTGGAAGACCAAAGTAAAATGTTTCTTAAAGATTTTAAGGTAAAATAAAAAAGCCAACAGTAATTTGTAGACAGTAGCCTGTTATACCATACAACCTACAGCCATCTGGATACTTGTGCACTGACCTGACAGTAATGTTGCCCTTTTAGATATTCTAATAAAACACTATTATTTATGACATTGGTCAAAGCTGATCAATCACACAGTGAGAAGCAAATTATTAATATTAGAACAATAAGGAGAGATGGACTATTTTAGTTGTATATTTAAAGAAAATTAGTATTTGCTTACAAACCCATTTATGCACGTTTATCCCCTACAACAGAAGAGTTTTCTATGCCTCTTTTTCTTATCATCTATTCTGCAACAAATTTTCTCTGGCCCTGTCACCCGTAACTTTTAGTGGCAGACCAAACACCAGGAAGGCAAGCTTAAAAAGACAGAACTGTGTCAGCATGATTGAGGCACACTTCAAGTAAATAAACTTTCTATCTCTCTCGCGCAGTTTCTCAACCTCTTTCACATCAAAGGTTCATTCCGTCTCACATTTCCGTACTATATTTCATCGGGAAGCTGTGGTCTGTATTCCCTGCATTATCCACACTGCTTCACACTCAAGTGTGAGTGACTCCACAAGGCTCAGGCCAAGAGTGCTAAGACCACTCTCACCTTGGCTATACATACACACAAATGCAAATCCCTTAAAGGGGGGTGGGGGTGGGAAATTTGAAAATAGGAATTTGACAGAAATCTCATATTTAAACAATGGAATAGAAAAGCCAAAACCAATATTTCAGTGCAAATCTAACATTAGTTTTTGTCTAACTAGACCCCACCAGTTTTGTCATTAGTGGAACCACATTTATTAGCTCCATTTCACATGCTTCAAGAACTCAGATCTGTCCCGGTCCTGCAAAATGACAGAAACTACATTATAGATTAGAAAAAAAGCCATGAGAATTATACAAGTGCATCTCTTTATTAACAATTAGACAAAGCCTTAAAACTAAGACCAGACGAACACTGATACGTGCAACACAGAAGAAGGAGGGAAGGAGTAGGGGGAACTAAGACCTTTGTTTAGTGCCACGACGACAGCCCTTATTCATACAGTAAAAACAACTACAGAAAAGAAAAACAAAATGCTTCCCATTGATTTGTAAAGACATCAAATGTCTGCCAACTCGTACTGTCAAAATGTTTTCTGTCAAAGTCTTTTGTCATTTCACACCAACAATACTGTTGTCAATGTTATGGAGATTTGTTCTTCCTGGATTGTAAATGAAAGCAGACTGACGAATTCATGGAGATGGATTAAAGTGCTAGATCAGAAATCGAGCGCTGAAGCAGCCCTGCTCAACCGCAAATAACCAACACAGCACACTGGTAGCTGACTGGCCACCAAACGGACATAACCACTTGGATAACTTTGCTATTCTCTGCTTGGTCCATTATTTCACACACAATCCATTTTTTTTAGAACTCTTTGAAACACCCTCTCACAGATGACAGCGCAAATTTGGGCAACCCTGTGGCTGCTTATGTGTGTGAGATGTCAAGTCGACTGGTTGTCTGTTGGTTTGTGTAGTCCAGGTACATCAGTCCCAATCTCAACAGTGACTCTCCTTTCCCCTGCGGTTTGTCAGACTCCAGGGACGAAACGGAGAGAAAGCTAAAGTCCTCCTTTAGACCAGCTGGACCGAAGCTGCCTGGAGATAGTCCTGCAGGAACTGGAGCGCCTCAGCATTCAGACTCGTACTCAGCATGGAGGGAACCTTCCGGAAAAAGAAGAATCAAATTAGAATTTGTGTAATAAAGAAACGCTAAAAATTAAAGTGTTTTTTTCCCCCACTTCAAATTCTTGAGAACAGACCTATACCAGTTGCAAACAGCCCAATTGTTTTTCTGGATGTATTTTCTGTAGCCTGGTTACCTTCATGCAGCATAAGGTGCATGCAGCAATTAGAAATAAATAAGTAAATAAAATTTTGGGGGCATTCTCACCCACCCAGGGCAGGCTGTAGACTGAGCTAGCAGAATTTTGGGGTTGCCTACAGCATCTCCTATCGGATCATGCTCCTTCTTGCCAGCAAAGGCCAGCTGGGAGAAAGCCGTCTGGTATCCCGGTGTGTCCTCAATGTCAATGAAATGCTCATCATCAGGGATACTGTCATCTTCAGGCAACTCAAACAAACCAATCAGAGCCTGGAGCACAAGAGGCCTACAACAAACGACATCAATTCCACCAATGTCAGAAAAATCTACAGATCATATTGATGATTAATCAATTATTTAGTCACTTTTTTATCTGGGCCACATTAAAAAAAAAAAAAGCTCCCGAGTGGTGCAACCGTCTAAGCATTGGCCCTATCATCAGGTGATCGCGAGTTCGATCCCTGGTGATGCTACAGCCATCCGTAGCCGGGAGTCCAGGAGAGCACAATTGGCCTCGCTCTCCCTGGGTGGGTAGGATGGCCCCTCCTTCTCCCCCCATCACTCAACGCGATGCTAGTCAGCGCAGGCGTCTGTTAGCTGACGTAACAGATCTGGCGGTTGGCGCTTTCCTCCGAGCGCGTTCGGCTGTCCAGTGACGTTGCGTGAGCGGCAGTTCGAAAAGAAGCGGTGGCTGTCAGCAATGTCACTAGCTAAGAAAAACTTAGATAGCTAAACGATCTCAAAATTGCTCTGAAAGGTTATGTTAGCAAATACAGTAACCTAGTTTAAGTTTTAGTGATACCACTTTCTTCCCTTCTAATACAGATACCTGATCCTTGAATATTGGCCGATACAACCTCTATTTACAACTCTATCCTAATTAGCTTATAAGTTTGGATATTCACACAGATCAACTATTTAAATATTTTATTTTAGTCACAGCTGTGTTCCTTGTCATGAATAAAATGTCTCCAAACCTGCCAACCTTGGGAAAATATTTTGTGCAGCACAATAGTGGGGGTGGGATTCCCCACCTCACTTAGCACACGGTCATTGCCCCACTCATCGCAATATCATCAAATCTTGGTACTCAACTTGGTCTGCTGCCCATGCACAACTGAATTCACAGGTCTCACCAGCTATTGGTGTAGTTTAGAGTGACAAAATCATAGTATTCTTTGTTGTCAAAATGCGTGCCTGCTACATAAAATGCATAAAGGTCAGCAGGTCTGCATATCATTGCCTCATGAGACGGGCAATCGGTATCAGTGTAACCCTATTAAGTTTATTGCCAGCACTGTTCTCACTGACGCAGTGAGAACATTAATCAGCCACAATCTAATTTTAATACAGACAATAGAACTCAAAGAAGCAGAATATTTACTTAGTAGAATATATACTTACTCTTTATGAACTTGGTGGTCTTGGAGCTCTGCAGTCTCTGGAACAGCAAGATGAAGATCTGTTTCCTATACTGAGTAATAGACTCCCTAAAACAGAGAATAAATATATGTAGTCACACAGCAATGGAGGTACTCAGTTGTGAAGTCTGAACCAAAAGGACATCGGAGTCGGTGTTGATCACTCACGGCGGCATATGCTCCACTATGCTGTTAAGCAGGTAGAAGCCCTGATGGTCGTTGGCCTTGGAAGCAATGAGCTTCTGGAACACTCCGAGCAGACCAGGCTGGAACAACAGCAGAGGTCAGTCTAATCCAGAGAACCACAGCACTGGAGCTGGGTGGCTACGGCTAATGTAGCTAACAAATAATGGAAGTTTATATCTCACCAATTAACGTCATGTAAACTCCATGTCTAAATCACACACTTGCCACAAACCACATTATATAATCTCAGTTAGACTTGCACATAAGTGTCTTTTGACATTGACCTCTACAAAAATAGACAAAATAAGTTGCACAGCTAAAAACAGTAGTAGAATCTTACCTGTTGATTTTATCTACACTGGAAGCCCAAATAAAACTTTCTACATTATAACTATATACACAACAGTACTACAGGTACTCACAATCTTGTCTGCAGCTGAGCTGGCGATTGTGGCTCCCCCTTTTTCCAGGTAGGCCTGCAGCAGCCGGACCAGTGGGGGGATGTTGCCTGTGCGTTCCCACAGAACAGGCTGCAGCAGGTGAGGGAACAGGGCCATATAGGAAGAGGGGATAGGGCTAGTGTGGATCTCTAGCAGCAGAGACATAACCTGGAACACGTATGGCACAAACTCTGGAGAGACAAAGAGAAATAGAGAGAGATAAATATGTAAAACTGGTTAAATAGGTTTATTTCAAACTGTTAAATCTGCATATCAGACTGATACTTGGTAATAACTGCTTTCATCTTAAAATGTAAACTGCTTGTTAGCTTACTTGAAGCTTCTTACCTTGCACATCGCTCTGGAGGATCTCTGTGAGGACAGGAAAGAGGGCCTCCTCAAAGCTGCCAACACTGACTGGGTTTGCCTTGCAGGTGATCCGGATGGACAGGCACAGTGACTCAAACAGGTAGTGGTTGAAATGTGGTTTGCTAGGATTCTGGAAAAACATACAGACACATCAAGACTTTGAAGGCTGCTTTTAATATTTACATGATTAACAAACCCTTAACAAACTCAATGGTATGTTTTATCTTCCTTTGTCCCTTTCTTCTTTCATCACATATGAAAATGGGTTTCACTAATAAATTAATCTTTTAAATAACAATTTAACTACAGTTTCATTGTTGAATGTTCCATCCTGCCTTTAGGATCAAGTCCTGCTTGGGAAGTGTCCCCTTTATTGGATGGCTGTTAATGTCTGTCCTGCCTGTGTGCCCACTGCCACAGCTAGAGACACGGACAACCAGTCTGGACACTGCATAGTTTTCTGAGTTATGTTGTACCAAAACAGCTACTGTTTTTTCTCAGGGTAGCATCCTCTGTTCACGCTACTTTAGTAAACGCAGAGATGTGATTGGCTCACCTTGCTGACAAGGAGGAGCTTCTGGGTGAGCTGGCCAATCAAAGTAGGGATGTAGGGCACAATGGTTTCCTGTAGGAGTAAGAAGCTTCTCATGATGGCTGTAAGAATAAAAAAGCTTCATAATGAATGCAAGACACTTTAACAATACACAGTACATTAAAATTCATAAAATTTAAAACCAACATTTTTATAATGTATTATGAAGAGGCACCTTTCATTATGTATTCATTCTCCGATGAGCCAGGTATCGCCATAGCATTGAATAGGTTATTGAGGAGCTGCTCAGTGAAAGGGGCAATCTCAGCAGCAGAGAGACTAATAAACAGAAAAGGAGAAGAAAATCAATTAGAAAATTAAATATTTAATTCACCAAATCATCGCTGTATCGAAAAAAGTACATTTTTTATAACACATTGCAGATTAACTGCATAGTGCAAAATAACTCACCAAGTCATATTTGACCTCTTGGCCTGTTGTAACCAGCAGATTCCAGATGGCTGTAACAAAACGAGGCAGGTAGGGCTCAAATTCCTCGTCATACTTCTGTGCATACAGCGCTGCATTATCACAAATCTGAGATTTCAGCAGCTCCAGGAGACCAGCCTCCTCCTCATCCTACAGCAGGGAAAACTGCAATCAGCTAATTTTTGAAAAAATTTTTGAAAAAAGGTTACCTTAAATGACATTACACCATATTATAAAAAAGCGACAAGTCCAGAATTACTTCAAAATTTACTGATCATTGATTGAATAGGTTTCTGTACACTCACATCAGTCTGTAAAGGTTTATTATCCAAGGTTAACAAATTGTGGAAATGTGTCATCCAAGTCTCCATGTTGTCCTCAAAAAATTCTGGAAGATCCTGGATAAAATGAAGAAAACATTAAAGAGAACACCAAGGTTACTATCCATTAAAACCATCAGTGTAGGGATATACTGTCATAAACAAAAGACAAGTCTGATCTTAACAGTTATCCTAAACTGCTTCACAATTAAAGGCACTTCACAAACACACTACGTATCCTAATGCCAACATAAGCAGATCCCATACCTGGAAGTTGAGACTGTAGAACAGCTTTGATATGAGTGTAAGGGAGGAGAAGAGAACTTTCAAGGCATTTACATCCATAGCATGAGTTTGACACAGGTCAATTGTGGCCTATGAGTGGAAACAGTAAGTTTCATTAGCATTTAAACACCAACTGAGCAGCTGAACTTGAAAAAACACTAACAAGGATAGTCTGGCTTTACCTTAAAAAGCTCAGTAAGAGGCTGGGTGAAAGTGTCCAACACCAACTTGATCTCCAGCCACAGCTCATTGGACTTGAACTCGTGCCGATATCTGAAGGACAAAAACCTTTAATGGGCGCTGTTCTACAGGAAAAATGACAGAAGCGTAAACCAAGGTATGTACCGATGTTGGAATTACTGGTCAGTGCTGATATAATGCAGCAATACATTTTGTATACAGACAAAACTAATCTTCACATGTAGAGTTATTAATACAGTAAAACCGATTAAATATAGGCATTTCAGCACTGTAGCATAGGATTACGTAAAAAAATGTCTGCTCCTCCAGTATACAATAAATGTGTCATCAAATATCTGTAATGTCTAAAATACTGGTTAAATCATAAGTATGTGCCAATACTGATATGACTGATATTGTACATCCCAACTTTTACCCATGACTTCTGGGGCCAAAGTACAAGAAATTTGATAGCAGCTGTAGATAAAAATATCTGTTCATATCTATTATATTAGTATAATATTATTACTAAAACAAAAGTGTGCAGCTTATGTGTAATATGTGGTTAATGTACACGAGCGGTTCACAAACCAGTCTTCAGGGACCCACAGACAGTCCACATTTTTTCTCCCAAACTAACTCACACCACACAGGCATAGAGGGTCCCTGAGGACCTCTCTGAGAACCACTGCTGTACAGAAGAGAAGCAAAAAAGTGGTCAGGGTTAAGTGTTTCAAAAATAATTCCGGTACCTGCTTCTGTATTTGCTCTGGGCTTGTTAGCATCAAATTTACAATGTTGGCTTTGATGGCGGTCCGGTCAGGATCTGAAATTTTGTTTGGTTCATCTTCAACCTAAGGAAGAGATGACACACATACCCAAAACAATCACTTCTTTATGTCTTCTAGATATTTTATGCCCTCTTTCAGAACAGAATCTGTAAAACCTAAACTTACTATACGCCAGTTCCTCTTAATGTAGTTCTTGAAGGTGACTGCAGCACAAACACGGATAACCTCATCCTGGGACTTCTCTAGTGCGGTCAGTAGCAAAAGTGGGTAGTTCTGATTTCCCTCCACTGACTCTAGAAACTTCTCAGCTGTAAATGAAGGACAAGAAGACACATTAACCCATGAAACAACCTTCACAAATTTTAAGCAAATGCAATATTGAGATAAAAGTTAAGGTAAAATCATACCTGGACGCCTGACAAGTGGATCCGGGTTTAGTGTTTTCCGCAAGTACTCAGTCAGAGTTTGGAGGTTGGCATCATTTAACTCCATGGTAGCTAAGGGATTTAAAAATAGGTACAAACTGAATGTTTTTCTTATGTACCAGAACAGCATAATGATAGCACTCGATGCAGTTCATTTATACAATCTAAGAAAGATCATTTACATCTAGCTCCATTTCCAACGCATACTTGGACAAATAACTTCAGTGTATCCTCATGAACGTGAAATGCAAGTTATGGCTTTGAGTTTTCCTGGAAACAGTTATATATTAGAATAATGCGCAAGTCTCTGTCTAACCGTCTGACTTCCTATTAAACTCACATTCAATTCGCTATTGTATTATGATCTCTGATACAAACTAAGCTAGTCAAATCTTAAAAGGGACCTCTGCTGATTTCACACCAAACCACTGATTGACGCTGTTTACTTCTCAAAGACGGGACTATGCTAAAATTCTGAAAAATGGGTGGAATTCTCCTTTGCGTTACTCAGTTAACCGGCTTCAAGCAGTTACCAGTACTAATGATACGCCAAGTGGCAATTTAACTTCGACTGGTGGAGAAAATACTCTGATATTTCGCAAACTTAAGCCCACTGGAAGCTAGCTAGGCCTGTAGCTAACAGCTCCCTCGCATTAGTGAGGGGGTTTTAATGCCCATCCTCGGGGCTGCTTCACACCACAGTAGCAGGCCGCCAGGCTATCGTTTAAACTCGGCTAGCTTACACGCTAACAAGCTACACTAGCTAAGGATGACCAGACTTTTTTCCCCAGCAGATCGACCCTGTTGACTGCTTTGTATTCTTAAGCCAAATTTTCTGATGCACCAATTATCATGCTTTTTAGAAATATTGGTGCTATTGTGTCCCTAACTGTTGTCCCAACTCTCATTAGGCTGCTGCATGCTCTGAGTTGAAGAATGTAGCTGGAACACACCGGTGGACTTAATATGGAGACATGCAAAGGTATCTTTCTGATTAAGCTCTATAACCAGTATCAGTGTTTTGAAAGTTCAATGTCCAGTCGGGAGCTCTAACCCGTGTTCCTTGTTCTAGGACCACTCTGGATATAACGTCCCATCTGAAGTCACCAGATGCCGTGTTGGGCAAATGAACTTGTTTTGATGGTTTAGTAACTGTCGATCATGTAGAGGAAAGCAACAAGTCATATCTGGTTCATGTCTTGCATGGTGTGGATTACTAACAACTGCAGTTCACTTCTGTTCAGTCAAAGGTGCTGTGTAAAGACTTGCAGAGTTCAGTTAAGAACTAAATTTAAATTGTAAAATTTACAAACTCCAGTTTCTCCAAGCTGAAGTGTGTTTATTGTAAATGCTCATGGAAACGTCTTATTTGCTCTGTGAAAGAATAAAACACTCTGAAGGATTTGGTTCTTTAATCGTCGTTTTTACTTTGTTTTTAATGCTTTTTCCATAAAATTTGAACTGCAGCAAAGAAATTTAACTTTTTTTTTTTTTTTAGGTAAAACTACAGTTTTGTAACAGCATGAATGACAATTTAAGTAAAAAATTCCATAATTTGTAGTAAAAAGTCCTTTAAAACCCTAAATGGAATAGGAATGTGGACTAGAAAGGCAGGCTTGCTGCTTTACTACACTTGTCCACGATGTTTAATGAGTTTGAATATAGAGATGACAGTACTAAGGATTTGTTTCTACAGCAAGAACAAAGTCAGCACATAATTTTTGACCAAAGCCAGTTTGTATCTTGAGACATTTGTTCATTTATAAATGTCATGGTTACAGTGCAGGGGAGTAAATCCTTACTGAAGTGGGGCATGTACCAAATGACAAGCACATTAAAAGCTGACTGCTCAGTTTTATCTGTCCAGAGATCAGATATGAATTGGGTTGCAAAGCAGATACAAATGTTGGTTGAACAAATCTGACCTGGAGAAACAAGTTGTATCCTAGATTGTGTGTTTAAAACGTTTTTAGAGATGTTCTTAGAAAGGCCGGGTGGAAGAGTTCTTGGGGTCCATAGTTTGACGTGAATCGTAGGCTGTATTATGTATTAGGTGGCTTTGCTCCTGAACAGGTTGAGAAGGATTGGTGACTGCTGTCCCATCAGGGGCACTGCTGTTCCTGGTCTTCAAGCACAAATAAATGGTGAGGAAAATGACCAACACTAGGCCTACAGCCAGTGCTATGACCACTCCAAGGCACCAACATTGACTGCTCTCTGCAGGGGAAAACAGAAACAAGCTGTTCACGAATGCATAGTTGTAAGCAATGAGAATGAATAGGCAACTGTCTGAAATGGTTAGTTCAAAATCTTTGTTTTCCAAGAATTGGTTTAATTACCCCCACATAAAGGTTTACATCGTTCCCTTGATTTTCCTTCGACTTTCAGCAGGACAGCACGTGGTTGTCCTTCACGGAATTCCTCATGGATGCTGCACAGATACAATCCTGCATTTGAGTGGCGAACCGAAGCAATGTGGAGGGAGAGATCACCATCTGGAAAGGCTTCTTGTGACAGAACAAATCTGTCTTCAAAGCCTTCACCAGTAGCCATGGTCCCTTTCCAGCGATTGTACAGCAGAACCTTTTGGCCATCTTTCTTCCACTGTACGTCTTTGGCATCCCGCCGAGTGTCTCCATAGCATGGGAGGGTTATGTTCTCCAGCGCAAGAGCCGTCACGACTGTAGGAACTGAGGGACAAAGAAACTTAAGATTTCATATTATTCCTGTAGTAAATGCTAGACTTCCAAAGTGGCAACTGGCCTGTTCTAGCTTCTGCTGTATTGACTTCGTTTATAGTAGGTAACTACTATAAGGCATTTTTCTTCTTGCTGAAAATAGATTAAAAATCCTAATGGAAGGAGAACTTACCGAAAACCTTCAGTTTTACTTCAGCTATTCTTCCATCACAGCTGCACCTGTAGGAGCCAATGTCATTGTAGACGACGGACCTGATCAGCAGGGAGATGTTTCCTCTTGTTGTGTTTCCTTGGAAAGCAAATCTTTTCTGAAAGCGATTTTCAACCACGCATGTTCCATTGTGACAGTGAGCAACGTCGGCTTCAGTAGGGATGAAGATGGTCCACTTGGCATCACCAGGGCACACAATTCCACATGGGAGAGTCACAGGATCATCGACTACTGCGTCAATGGCAGTGAAAGCGTGAGACTTGAATACCAAGAGGAAAACTGCAACAGCACAAACACAGAAGAAAAACCAATCAGTGATTGCTATTATTTCACTTTATCATTTAAAAGGTCTAAGAGGATAGATTTAATATGCATTAAAGACAAAAAAGAGTAGACTTACTGATTAAGAGAACTCCTACTCGCAAACAGACCTTCATTGTGTTATATTAAAACAGTGAACCTACAAAGATGAAATCTGCGTTATTACAAGTTTATTATATGTTGTATCTGAATAGAACAACAAAAGGTAACACTTTACTGTAGGGTACTGTTTCTAAGGCTACATGTCACCTACATAAGCTTGTCATGACAACTGACATAATCCTACATAAATGTTTAGAAATGCCTATTCCAATAGGTGTCATCTGTCATAAAGGCTACTTTGGCTAACTTTGATCAAAGTTGGCAAATGTAACCTTTATAGCAATTGATGTCTATTGGAGTAAGCATTTATGTAGGGTTATGTCAGTTGTCATGACAAAGTGACATGTAGCCTCATGAACAGTACTCTACAATAAATTGTTACCCAAAAAACCTGACTCTGGAGGAAAATGTAAACTGTTTCCATGTTGCACTACAGTCATGGGAAAAAAACACTGTAGGTAGGTGCACAAGGAGTTCAGTTTGATTGGCCCCTGTGACTCAAAGAGCATTGCACCAGTTTTGACTGTTGAGTTAACTCACACCACACAAACATCATGACTGCAGTGACAGTAGCACAAAGCACCTGCATTTCTTTAGTGCCCAGGAGTTTCAGGTATCTTTTCAAGCTAGCCTGAATGCTGTCCTTGAACACACGAAGTTGGTGGATAGGCTTCAGAAAAAGCTTTGTGTGTTTTTTTCCTTTCCACCCTGCCTGCATCATTCTGTAAGCTTGTGTTATTATTTGCTGGCATTTTTAATTTGCCTTACTTAAATTTTCACATGCTGTATACAAATTTTTGTGCGCTCATGCCTAGGGGTGGGGTGTCCCGAGTTTTGCAGAGATAGAGGAGAAGGGTTAAGTGTTGGGGCTACATGGCCGTCCAAACTGAAGTTTTTCAGAGGCACATCAGAGCCTGGGCACACTCCAAACTACAACGGCGTTTAGGGCCACTGTTAATAAAAATAAAAATAGTAGAATAGTACAATAAAGTCGTAATATTTCGAGAAAAAAGTCGTAATATTTGGAGGACAAAGTGGGCTAACTGTAGGGGGCTGCCACAACGCGTTGGGGTCTTGGTTGCTGTACTGGCGCTGGAGTTCCACTCACTCCTGTCTCTGTGGGTCATTTTGATTATCATTCTCACTGTCTGTGAAACTTCATGGCCTCTCTGAACGGCACGGAGATGTAGCCACTGATAGCCGTGTAGACGGTCAGCGTCTGCGATTCTCCTTCAACAAAACAGACAGTTTCCCTGCCTTCCCTTTGCAAAGCCTTTGGCCACATTGTGACTCTTCCTGGTATTAATGCCACTTTAATGTCGTAATTCTACGACTTTTTTCTCGACATATTCTGACTTTTTTCTCGAAATATTACTTTTTTTCTCGGACTAGTACGACTTTCATTCTCGAAACAGTACAACTTTATTCTCGAAGTCTACTATTTTTGTTTTTATTAACAGTGGCCCTAAACGCCGTGGTAGATTACTGCTATGAGAGAATACAACGTTATACAAAACGAACTTCCTCCAGATACAGACTTTCTGTGCGAGACTGTGTTTTACGCGATGATAAAGGAGTAAAAACTTCATTATTCTCATCCAGAACATCCAAAACAAGATGACTTCGTTCAGTCAGCAATCACGTTTACAGCAGGTGCGTCACTCCCACAGCGACCACTCCGTCAAATGGTTTTAAAGACTTACCGAGTGCAGAGCTGTTTAAGCAACAGGTTTCAAAAGGTCTCGAAGTCTAAATCTTCTTGCCAAAGTTTTAAAGCAGACCCGGTTCTCCACAAGTTCTCTGGTTAAAGCACAGACAGCAGGTCGCTTCCTTGTCCAGCTCAGAGCTCTGATTGGTCCAGATGTGATGACGTTCCTGCCGCTGACAGCAGTTAGTTAGTTTTTATTTATATATATATATATATATATATATATATATATATATATATATATATATATATATATATATATATATATATATATATATATATATCTCCTATGTTGTGTGCCTAGGTGTCAATGACTTTCTGATTCTAGCAGTATCTGAGCTTAGGACCGGCTTTCTCTCTAACCTATTGGTAACTAGCGAAGATACTCTCTGGATAGACAAAGCACTTTTTGTAAGTCGCTCTGGATAAGAGCGTCTGCTAAATGAGGTAAATGTAAATGTTAAATGTGTGCCATGTTTTGCTCATAATAAAAAAATAAATAAAACTATGCGCAGGTGACCAGCATGTCCAGTGTGCCCTATTACCTTTTACTTCTTCCAACCACACTGTGGTTTCAGAATTGCTATCACTTTTGCTATAATAAATGATTTATCTCATTTCAAGTTAAACTTTATGAGCTCTTACGTGGTCTGTCCTTCTTTCTTATTCCACTGGTGTGTACATGTCAAATGACAGAACCCTTACTCACCCATCACCTTTAGAAAGATAGAGAACTCAAGCCACAAGAAATAAGGAGTTGTCTTCTTTAATCCAACAGTAACAATAATAAGTAGATACATTCCTGCAAATATATTCCTGAAAAAAAACATTTTTTTTCCATTAGCTCCAATTAAGAAGTTTTAACAAATGAAGAAATGACCTACCAGTCTGGAAAGACTTCATGCAACTGCAGAGAAGCCAAGCAGTTTAATCGGCATGCCTGCTGTGGAGGTGACAACTGCTAAGCGAAATGGCATGTGATCTTGCTTTTGAGCTTTACTTCACATTTCCTTTAAACCATTCACTAGCAAGGAACTATGACCAACAGTCTACAGTTTAACTCTGCATGTAATTCAGATCGATTTATTCTGAGCTGTTCTGGAGAAGCAATAAAGAATGACCTGACAATATCATGCACCTTCACAAAACAGAAAAGACCCAAACAAAATAAAAAATCACAGGTCTTTCAGATTTCATTTACTGTTAGTCATCTAGCACAGCACACAAAACAACTCCCATATATACACAACTGCGCAAATCCACACAAGCAACCCAGTGAAACCTTCTCAACCAGTGTTTAATCCTGCTACTGAGGAACACCTACATCAACCTACACCAAGAAGCAAGAGGTTTGCATGAAATAGGTCAATTAGACATTTATTATACAGCTCCAGCAAGGTGTGCAGACATAGGAATTCACTAATGAGCATGCAAAGAAAAAAAAAAAATACTTTTTAGATATAACTAGTCTCATCCATGTTTAAGTCATCAGTGGTACCGTGTACGTATATATATATAATTTTTTTTTTTTTTATCTAGTTGTTGTTTTTTTTTTTGTTATGTATCTTTTGAACAGAAAGCCTGTCCTTTACCTTGTGGGAATTTCATGATGAAAAGAGCAATAGAAACTCTCCAAAAAGACTAGGAATAAACCCTGTTTACATTCGCTTGGGTTAAAAACTAAGAATGTTTTTGCCCTCTCCTGTAAAGTTACTATTTTGAAGATACATCTTTTTCTTGGGCCAGCATCGATACATTATCAGGTCCATTTTAGATGCTCCAAGAACTCCAATCATCCTGATCCCAAGAATTTTTTTATAACCTTGGTATCACAACACTTAAACTAATTACAGATCCAGATACACTAAGGTTTTGCATTTATTCCCCATTCACGGTGGATGTTACACTCGTCTAAATATCATCTTTAGCTTCTCAGCTATGCAAACATATTGCTTAAGGTCACAAAATCTACACCATTTAATTCAGAATCACAGTACCTTCTGTTCACCTCTGAGCAGGTCACACCAGTCCAAAACACTACTGTCTCACTGTCACGTTTGACATTAAGGTTTATGTAGAAGCACAAGACAACAAATCTAAAAGAGGAGGAAAAAAAAAACTGCCATGAGAATTATACAAGTGCATCTCTTTATTAACAATTAGACAAGGCCTTAAAACCAAGACCGGACGAAGACAAAGCACTGATACATGCAACAAAAAAAAGGAAAAGGAGGGAATGGAGGCAGGGGCAGAGAATGGATGGGAAGGGGAGAAAAACTAAGAGCTTTGTTTTTAGTGCCACGACGACAGCCCTTATTCATACAGTAAAAACTACAGACTGCTTCCCATTGATTTGTAAAGACATCAAATGTCTGCCAACTCGTACTGTCAAAACGTTTTCTGTCAAAGTCTTTTGTCATTTCACACCAACAATACTGTTGTCAATGTTATGGAGATTTGTTCTTCCTGGATTGTAAATGCCAGCCGACTGACAAATTCATGGAGAGGGATTAAAGCGCTAGATCAGAAATCGAGTGCTGAAGCAGCCCTGCTCAACCGCAAATAACCAACACAGCACACTGGTAGCTGACTGGGCACCAAACGGACATAACCACTTGGATAACTTTGCTATTCTCTGCTTGGTCCATTATTTCACACACAATCCATTTTTTTAGAACTCTTTAAAACACCCTCTCACAGATGACAGCGCAAATTTGGGCAACCCTGTGGCTGCTTATGTGTGTGAGATGTCAAGTCGACTGGTTGTCTGTTGGTTTGTGTAGTCCAGGTACATCAGTCCCAATCTCAACAGTGACTCTCCTTTCCCCTGTGGTTTGTCAGACTCCAGGGACGAAACGGAGAGAAAGCTAAAGTCCTCCTTTAGACCAGCTGGACCGAAGCTGCCTGGAGATAGCCCTGCAGGAACTGGAGCGCCTCAGCATTCAGACTCGTACTCAGCATGGAGGGAACCTTCCGGAAAAAGAAGAATCAAATTAGAATTTGTGTAATAAAGAAACGCTAAAAATTAAAGTGTATTTTTTCCCCCCACTTCAAATTCTTGAGAAAAGATCCACACTTTACAGTTGCAAACAGCCAAAATGTTATTCTGGATGTATTTTCTGTAGCCTGGTTACCTTTATGCAGCATAAGATACAGCAGCACGCAGTAATAATTTAAAAAAATAATCATAATAAAAACTTGGGGCATTCTCACCCTCCCAGGGCAGGCTGTAGACAGTTTGTGCAGAGACTGAGCTAGCAGAATTTTGGGGTTGCTGACAGCATCTCCTATCGGATCATGCTCCTTCTTGCCAGCAAAGGCCAGCTGGGAGAAAGCCGTCTGGTATCCCGGTGTGTCCTCAATGTCAATGAAATGCTCATCATCAGGGATACTGTCATCTTCAGGCAACTCAAACAAACCAATCAGAGCCTGGAGCACAAGAGGCCTACAACAAACGACATCAATTCCACCAATGTCAGAAAAATCTGCAGATTATTTTGATGATTCATCAATTTAGTCAGTGTTTAAACTGGGCCACATTACACTCCAATGTCAAGCAGGCTGGACCAAAACACACACAACAACAACTTTAGTATGCCAACATTAACAGCTCTTCATTAATCAGTCAGTTTTTCATTTACATGAAAAGTACATTTTTAATTAACTAACTGATCAAATAAATCCCCTACAAAACCTTATACAGTGAGATTTAAGTTAGTCAGTGTAATGTTAGATGCAACCAACATTTAGTTTTCTATACAATGTCCTTTATCATACCACGAACACAAAAGTTTGCATACATGTGAACAAAGTGTTATTTAACGTCAATGTAAATGAGAGCTCAGTCATGTGTAACCTGAGCTATCAGCAAGGTCACTAGCTAAGCCAAGAAAAACTTAGCTAAATGATCTCAACATTGCTCTGAAAGGTTATTTATTAAAATGAATGTTAGCAAATACAGTAACCTAGATGAAGTTTTAGGGATGCACAGATACCCCTTTTTCCCCCCCTTCCAAAACAGATACAGATAACTGATCCACAAATACTGGCCATAGAGTACCAATACTCTCTCTATTTACAACTTTATCTTAACTAGCTTTTAAGTTCAGATATGTACACAGTTCAACTTTGTAAAATATTTTATTTGGGCAAAACTGTGTCAGTAATAAAACATATCCAGACCTGCCAACCTTAGCTTAACAGCTAAAAAATAAATAAATAAATAAAAAATAAAAAAGCACACCCCCACTTCGCTTAGCACACAGTCATTTCCCCACTTGTTGCCATATCATCAAACTTGGTTATTCAATACGGTCTGCTGCTCTCTCCCCTGTGTCTTCCTCATCTGACGTCATGTTTATTTTAACTTTAAGGTGCACCCAGCAAGAGGCAAAAAATGGACAGAAATGACTGTCTGCTGAGCTAAGGAGATCTGTTTGATTTTGATTTTGCACCTTAATGTTGTATAGTCACTGAATAATACACTGTGTCTTACCAGAGTTTGGTGTATTCAGTGTCCATCATGGCTGGGCACTCAGTCAGGACCTTTGTGATGCCCACTGCACAGATCTTCTTCTCTACCTGCCCAGATACTTTCTGCACTTCTGGGATCACTATCTTCTCCAACACCATGCCAAACATCCTGCCAATTTAATAAATAATGAATATGTGAAATTTAAAACACACTGACCCTCTTTTTACAGATACAATTTTAACTATGCACAAATCTGGTCAAACTCTCCCCATAAGTTTTACTGAAATGTGTATTTCACTTCTTTATATCTGCTGAAGATAAACAATCTGCTGGCAGCTGTATCAGTATTTTCATGTGCTAGTTCCATCATCTGTTGGTATTGTCATGAGTTATACAGAACTAACACAACGCTACCAATACCATCAAATTAGGAAAATCCCTGAAGATTCATACTTACTTTGGCTGGATGTCATCAAATATCTCCTGCAAAGCAATAGCCCCGTATTTCACACAGTAGAGGTTGATGAAGACTAAGAAACCTGTGAAGTCAGAGGCAAAAGGCAGGGTCATTAATCAGCCTGGTTGAAAACAAACAGACAGACAATCTAATTCAATACAGACCACAGAACTCAAAGAAACAGAATACAGAAACAGAAAGTGTTTCACTCCACACTTACTCTTTATGAACTTGGTGGTCTTGGAGCTCTGCAGTCTCTGGAACAGCAAGATGAAGATCTGTTTCCTATACTGAGTAATAGACTCCCTAAAACAGAGAATAAATATATGTAGTCACACAGCAATGAAGGTACTCAGTTGTGAAGTCTGAACCAAAAGGACATCAGAGTCGGTGTTGATCACTCACGGCGGCATATGCTCCACTATGCTGTTAAGCAGGTAGAAGCCCTGATGGTCGTTGGCCTTGGAAGCAATGAGCTTCTGGAACACTCCGAGCAGACCAGGCTGGAACAACAGCAGAGGTCAGTCTAATCCAGAGAACCACAGCACTGGAGCTAGGTGGCTACGGCTAATGTAGCTAACAAATAATGGAAGTTTATGCCTCACCAATTAACGTCATGTAAACTCCATGTCTAAATCACACACTTGCCACAAACCACATTATATAATCTCAGTTAGACTTGCACATAAGTGTCTTTTGACATTGACCTCTACAAAAATAGACAAAATAAGTTGCACAGCTAAAAACAGTAGTAGAATCTTACCTGTTGATTTTATCTACACTGGAAGCCCAAATAAAACTTTCTACATTATAACTATATACAACAGTACTACAGGTACTCACAATCTTGTCTGCAGCTGAGCTGGCGATTGTGGCTCCCCCTTTTTCCAGGTAGGCCTGCAGCAGCCGGACCAGTGGGGGGATGTTGCCTGTGCGTTCCCACAGAACAGGCTGCAGCAGGTGAGGGAACAGGGCCATATAGGAAGAGGGGATAGGGCTAGTGTGGATCTCTAGCAGCAGAGACATAACCTGGAACACGTATGGCACAAACTCTGGAGAGACAAAGAGAAACAGAGAGAGATAAATATGTAAAACTGGTTAAATAGGTTTATTTCAAACTGTTAAATCTGCATATTAGACTGATACTTGGTAATAACTGCTTTCATCTTAAAATGTAAACTGCTTGTTAGCTTACTTGAAGCTTCTTACCTTGCACATCGCTCTGGAGGATCTCTGTGAAGACAGGAAAGAGGGCCTCCTCAAAGCTGCCAACACTGACTGGGTTTGCCTTGCAGGTGATCCGGATGGACAGGCACAGTGACTCAAACAGGTAGTGGTTGAAATGTGGTTTGCTAGGATTCTGGAAAAACAGACACATCAAGACTTTGAAGGCTGCTTTTAATATTTACATGATTAACAAACCCTTAACAAACTCAAATGGTATGTTTTATCTTCCTTTGTCCCTTTCTTCTTTCATCACATATGAAAATGGGTTTCACTAATAAATTATTCTTTTAAATAACAATTTAACTACAATTTCATTGTTGAATGTTCCATCCTGCCTTTAGGATCAAGTCCCGCTTGGGAAGTGTCCCCTTTATTGGATGGCTGTTAATGTCTGTCCTGCCTGTGTGCCCACTGCCACAGCTAGAGACATGGACAACCAGTCTGGACACTGCACAGTTTTCTGAGTTATGTTGTACCAAAACAGCTACTGTTTTTTCTCAGGGTAGCATCCTCTGTTCAAGCTACTTTAATAGAAAGCAGAGTTGTGATTGGCTCACCTTGCTGACAAGGAGGAGCTTCTGGGTGAGCTGGCCAATCAAAGTAGGGATGTAGGGCACAATGGTTTCCTGTAGGAGTGAGAAGCTTCTCATGATGGCTGTAAGAATAAAAAAGCTTCATAATGAATGCAAGACACTTTAACAATACATAGTACATTAAAATTCATAAAATTTAAAACCAACATTTTTATAATGTATTATGAAGAGGCACCTTTCATTATGTATTCATTCTCCGATGAGCCAGGTATCGCCATAGCATTGAATAGGTTATTGAGGAGCTGCTCAGTGAAAGGGGCAATCTCAGCAGCAGAGAGACTAATAAACAGAAAAGGAGAAGAAAACCAATTAGAAAATTAAATATTTAATTCACCAAATCATCGCTGTATCAGTACATTTTTTATAACACACTGCAGATTAACTGCATACTGCAGAGACAAACACACATGGCTACATGACACACAGCAGGAAGAAAGGAGCTGGACTCACAGTGTGGAGTTGTTGGATCCCCTCATTGTAAAGAGACGCTCTAAGGCATGAGCAGCATATGTGTGCTGCACTGTGCTCTCTGCCCGTAGGTGAGCCACCAGTAGAGGCACTGTCTCTAGCAGCTGCTCCTTGGGAAGCTGAGACCAGAACACATGCAGTTGTGCGTTATGACAGCAACTAAAGGAGCATGTTTCACCAAGGCTTTACACTAAGCTACACATTTTACAGCAAAACTCTTAATAGGTCTAACACTTTGCGTCCTCTAGTTATCATGGCCTGTCATGACTACTAGATGTGTCTAGTACAGGGAGAAACAAAGTGAAAGAACACATGGACAAGAGCGGAGGAGCTCACCTGGCTTCTGAAGGTCATAACATACTTGATGGCATCTGCTTTCAGGACTGGAAATTCATTCACTGTGAACAGAAAAGAAAAGCTATTGCACCATCTGTAGTGATTGAGCAATTAAAGCTGTGTAGAAAACAGCCATGACAAAAAGTTCAGCCTTTTACCATTGGGAGACCTCAGGTCTGTTAGAATGTGGTTCACAAAGAACTCCGATAAGTTCACTAACTCATTGGCTTGCGTGATCCCATGCTGCATGACAGAAGCAAAGGCAAAGATGTAGCAAGCCATACCTTATCTTTATGAAAGAATTCAACACAATGCACATTTCTGTCAAGTGGTACTATTTCATACAATCCGATGCTTAAATCAAAGGACACAGATAAACCCTAACCTTCTGTGTCTGGGCCTTGGAGGCCAGGGATGTGACTAGGTAGATAGCTGCATCCTTATGCTTCCAGTTCACTGCAGGGTTCTTGGCATACTCTGTAAGCATGGAGTTAACATAACCAGAGAAAATGGCTGTCACAGGGCCCTCGAAGAACCTGCACAGGCCTCTCACAAGATCACATGCAGCTCGCCGCCTTGTGTCAATGTCTGCAGGGGGCAAACACAGTTTAAGAATCATAAGTACAGTGTTACCAAATGGAATTGGTGTTTTGACAGCCAGTGAAAACAAAAACAGCTTACATCCAAATAATTCCTAAATAAATAAATAAAATATCTTAAATGAATCTCTTACACTTAATGTGTAAAAGATGTAACATATCTAAATGACATATTCAGTTTCTTCTTATTGCCATAGAAACACAGTTTTGTTACCTGAGCCTTCAAGGTCTCTTATTATATACTCCTCTGAATTATCCTCAAATGCTTCTTCATCTGCACCTGCACACAAGTTGTAAAAATCACATGAGTGTGATATGGCTTTGTTTGAATCCCTGTTTTTAAAATAAAAGGGCCACTAAAACTTTTTGTATAACTTTTGACATTAAAATTGGATTTACTGAAAGGTTATACAAAAGAAAAAAAAAAACTGAACCAAAGAAGTATGGAACGGTTAACGGCCTGTGTAGTTTTTCGTTGGAGAAGCTCAAATAATGTTGGCATATTAAAAAGCCAGACAAAAATGACAAATCACGTCTAAATCGCTTTATGACAAAAGAAAAGAATCAGATCTGAAATTCTACACGCACTTCTGAACTCCATGTTGGGGACGATGACCTTTTCACAGATGCTGGTTAGTGTATTCTGGTCTTCAAACAGATGCTTGTAGTGTGGCCTTTCACACACTGATGCCAGGAACTGAATGGCATTGCTCACCAGCTAGGAAAGCCAAAAAGGAATCAATGAGACCATTTCATGCCCTATTTAGAGCACTTCAGAAACAAACAACGCACTTTAATTTTAAGTTAAAATCACATTTCAAATGAATTTTTAATTTTAAAATGTACATGCCAAATTTTTAAAAACACAGTGAATATACAAAAATGACTGCACGTTGCATTGAATAGTATTATAATTAATTCTAACATTACAAAAATCAATCCTGTTGAAACACCTCCTTCAGAATGATGCACTGATGCAGTCAAAACACAAATGTATCCACTATGATTTTATTTGTGAATTCTACAAAAAGGACTAGATGAAGATGCCAAACACTGGTCCTGGAACAGTGGCATTGTATAGCCACACTGAAATTTGTAAGTTGTAACTTTACTCTGGAAAGTTCATCTGAATGTGTCAGCTTCTTCTGATAAACTGAAGAGATGATTTACCAAACTGAGCAATAACTTGTCGATTCAAAAAAGGGTAGCTGATTCAACTGCATAGACAATTTCTGAAAGTGTATTGGAAATCCCCACATACCAGAAGATCTGAAGGCCTGCGCAAAACTGGCCAATCTAAAACTATATTTTAGGCTACCAGAGAGTAACTCACCAAGTCATATTTGACCTCTTGGCCTGTTGTAACCAGCAGGTTCCAGATGGCTGTAACAAAACGAGGCAGGTAGGGCTGAAATTCCTCGTCATACTTCTGTGCATACAGCGCTGCATTATCACAAATCTGAGATTTCAGCAGCTCCAGGAGACCAGCCTCCTCCTCATCCTACAGCAGGGAAAACTGCAATCAGCTAATTTTTCTATCATGACATTACCAAAACTTTGGAAGAAAAAAAAAAAAAACCTTTTTGAAAAAAGGTTACCTTAAATGAAATTACACCATATAAAAAAGTGACAGGTCCAGAATTACTTTAAAATGTACTGATCATTGATTGAATAGGTTTCTGTACACTCACATCAGTCTGTAGAAGTTTATTATCCAAGGTTAACAAATTGTGGAAATGTGTCATCCAAGTCTCCATGTTGTCCTCAAAAAATTCTGGAAGATCCTGGACAAAACGCAGAAAACATTATAGAGAACACCAAGGCTACTATGTTACCCTAAACTGCTTCACAATTAAAGGCACTTCACAAACACACTACGTATCCTAATGCCAACATAAGCAGATCCCATACCTGGAAGTTGAGACTGTAAAACAGCTTTGATATGAGTGTAAGGGAGGAGAAGAGAACTTTCAAGGCATTTACATCCGTAGCATGAGTTTGACACAGGTCAATTGTGGCCTATGAGTGGAAACAGTAAGTTTCATTAGCATTTAAACACCAACTGAGCAGCTAAACTTGAAAAAAACACTAACAAGGATAGTCTGGCTTTACCTTAAAAAGCTCAGTAAGAGGCTGGGCGAAAGTGTCCAACACCAACTTGATCTCCAGCCACAGCTCATTGGACTTGAACTCGTGCCGATATCTGAAGGACAAAAACCTTTAACGGATGCTGTTCCACAAAGTAACTCACATTAGCCAATAACGGGTTGTTATTAAAAATGTTAAGTGTGCTGGTCTACAGGAAAAATGACAGAAGCTGGCAAGCGTAAGGTATGTACCGATGTGGAATTACTGGTCGGTGCTGATATAATGCAGCAATACATTTTGTATACAGACAAAAGTAATCTTCACATGTAGAGTTATTAATACAGTAAAACCGATTAAATATAGGCATTTCAGCACTGTAGCATAGGATTACGTAAAAAAATGTCTGCTCCTCCAGTATACAATAAATGTGTCATCAGATATCTGTAATGTCTAAAATACTGGTTAAATCATAATTATGTGCCAATACTGATATGACTGATATTGTGCATCCCAACTTTTACCCATGACTTCTGGGGCCAAAGTACAAGAAATTTCATAGCAGCTGTAGATAAAAATATCTGTTCATATCTATTATATTAGTATAATATTTTTACTAAAACAAAAGTGTGCAGCTTAATCTCAAGGGGCCAAAACCTTTTAAAAAGTGAATGAGCTGTGCGGAGAACCCCATTGATGATGTGGAAGTCTCCACTCTGGAAACGTGTCACCATCTCCGTCAGGAGGTCGGGCCACTTCTGTGGGAAGTCTTCTCGTCCAATGATGCTGATTGCATCGCTCAACTGGGCAACAAAAACAAAGTCAAAGCTACAGCAACTTACAGTGAAAGATTTGTAAAGACGTTAAATAGACCTTCTAAAAATGTACATCTACAAGTAAAATTCTGAAGTATGGCTTTCAAAAGTTTTAAGAGTTAGACAGTAGTGCTGTGGAGGTAATATGTGGTTAATGTACACCAGTGTTCACAAACCAGGGACCCACAGACAGCCCACATTTTTTCTCCCAAACCAACTCACAACACATAGGCATAGAGGGTCCCTGAGGACCTCTCTGAGAACCACTGCTGTACAGAAGAGAAGCAAAAAAGTGGTCAGGGTTAAGTGTTTCAAAAATAATTCCGGTACCTGCTTCTGTATTTGCTCTGGGCTTGTTAGCATCAAATTTACAATGTTGGCTTTGATGGCTGTCCGGTCAGGATCTGAAATTTTGTTTGGTTCATCTTCAACCTAAGGAAGAGATGACACACATACCCAAAACAATCACTTCTTTATGTCTTCTAGATATTTTATGCCCTTTTTTAGAACAGAATCTGTAAAACCTAAACTTACTATACGCCAGTTCCTCTTAATGTAGTTCTTGAAGGTGACTGCAGCACAGACACGGATAACCTCATCCTGGGACTTCTCTAGTGTGGTCAGTAGCAAAAGTGGGTAGTTCTGATTTCCCTCCACTGACTCTAGAAACTTCTCAGCTGTAAATGAAGGACAAGAAGACACATTAACCCATGAAACAACCTTCACAAATTTTAAGCAAATGCAATATTGAGATAAAAGTTAAGGTAAAATCATACCTGGACGCCTGACAAGTGGATCCGGGTTTAGTGTTTTCCGCAAGTACTCAGTCAGAGTTTGGAGGTTGGCATCATTTAACTCCATGGTAGCTAAGGGATTTAAAAATAGGTACAAACTGAATGTTTTTCTTATGTACCGGAACAGCATAATGATAGCACTCGATGCAGTTCATTTATACAATCTAAGAAAGATCATTTACATCAAGCTCCATTTCCAACGCATACTTGGACAAATAACTTCAGTGTATCCTCATGAACGTGAAATGCAAGTTATGGCTTTGAGTTTTCCTGGAAACAGTTATATATTAGAATAATGCGCAAGTCTCTGTCTAACCGTCCGACTTCCTATTAAATTCACATTCAATTTGCTATTGTATTATGACCTCTGATACAAACTAAGCTAGTCAAATCTTAAAAGGGACCTCTGCTGATTTCACACCAAACCACTGATTGACGCTGTTTACTTCTCAAAGACGGGACTATGCTAAAATTCTGAAAAATGGGTGGAATTCTCCTTTACGTTACTCAGTTAACCGGCTTCAAACAGTCACCAGTTACGCCAAGTGGCAATGTAACTTCGACTGGTGGAGAAAATACTCTGATATTTCGCAAACTTAAGCCCACTGGAAGCTAGCTAGGCCTGTAGCTAACAGCTCCCTCGCATTAGTGAGGGGGTTTTAATGCCCATCCTCGGGGCTGCTTCACACCACAGTAGCAGGCCGCCAGGCTAACGTTTAAACTCGGCTAACTTACACGCTAACAAGCTTCGCTAGAAGACATTGCAAGGTGTAGGCTAAACACAGTTAACACTTAAGTTACATTGAACGCTGAGAGTTTTTGTTGTTTGAATCATAACTGCACCGAATCGCTAAAATAGCGCCAAGTATCGGGTTAACCAGCTAAGCCAAAAACTCCTTAGCAACCCGGCGTGCTAAGCGCCAAGCTAAAGGGCTAGCTCGCTACGCTAGCTAGCAGGCTAGAATAAGGAAGTTTTGTTGCCCCTCAGTTTAAAAACGGTACAGTTAATTCAGATTTGATAGCTCGGCACTTCATCCAGTCGAAATATTTAATAAGACGCAATGAGAAGAGTTCGCTAACGAACTGCTGCTAACAAACGGCTCCACTGTCCGTTAGTCAGACTAGCTAGCTTAGCTGAGCGTCTACAGCATGGTTTTACTCGTAACGACACATTAAACACTCGGGGAGCTCTGAGAGGTGAAATTACTGAATGCGCTAATTTCTTTGACCAGGTACACAAACTATAAAACAGAAAACCAGCCTTAACTCACCCCGTGCTTTTCGTTGAAGTGCTGTAACGACCGGCGGCCAGATGTGATGAGAACTTCACCCGCTTTCAAACGTCTCAAACAACTGCGCGGTCACGACTCGGCGCATGCGCAGCGGCGTCTGGTACAGCCCAGCAAAGCGCCCCCCCCTTTTACCATTAAAGTCATTCAAATCAGTGGTCGGCGAAGTACACAAACCATGTACTTGAGTTAAAGTAGAGATGCACAAGGTAAAATATTACTCTACAGTAAAAGTAGAAGTTCCTCCCTTTAGACCTCCACTTGAGTAAAAGTACAAAAGTGTTTGCCTTCAAATGTACTTAAGTATCAAAAGTAAAAGTACTAAAAGACTAATTATGGCTCTAATGTCCTATTACTGTTTTTGTAACAAGACTCTTGCTTCATTAACTCATTTTAGGTGAAAATACTCCAGTGTCACTCTTGGTAAACCAATCTTTCAATAGAATGTCATTAATTAGTCTGATACTGAAAATTATCATAAGAACAAAACACTGAAGGCAAACAATTTCCATTAGAACCAGTAGAACCAAGTGGCTATGAAAAAACTTTTTGCAAACAAGCAAAGTTTCAGTTTAAGATTTATTTGCAACTTAGTTACAAGTTTAAGTTTAATAAAAACCTGCTTTAAACACAGGTTAACAAATGAGTTTTCCTTTACTATATTGCATCTGTAGGTCTCTGTTCATAAACATAAACTAGCAAAAACAAATTTACTATAAAATGAAATAGTGCTTAATGCTTCTTTCGTTTTGACATTAGGTTTTTATGCACAAAAAAGCCAAAAGGAACGACAGATTTTGCGTAATGTAGTGGAGTAAAAAGTGAGATATTTGACTTTGAAATGTAGTGGAGCGAAAGTAAAAAGTCACCAAAAATGGAAATACTTCAGTAAAAATACACAAAAAACTACTTAAGTACAGTAACAAATTACATTTACTTAGTTACTGTCCACCACTGATTCAAATGTAAATGAACAATCTGACATAAAGTGCTGTGCAAAAGTCAGAGACCAGACCATTCTTTCATTTATTTAATGTCCAGTCAAAACGGCCATTAAGTACAAGCTATTCATTTTTCAGCATTAAAAAACCCACAAAACATTATGAGAAAACTACACAAAAGCTTCAAACACTAATTTATCTGTATTTACTGTATTTTTCTCAGTATTCAGTGTGTCCTTCCTTTGCCTTCATCAAACAGCTTTCATTCTTTTTTGGAGACTTGCTTTCTGAAATTGGCAGGGGTATTTATACATGCTTCTTGTAGTAAATCTCCAAAGTTCAGTCTTAGAAGTTGGTTGCATTTTCTGCCTCCCGCAATCGCAGTAATCTCAGTTACTAATTTTGTGATATCTATCCATAAAAGCTTACTCCACATCTCTGATGTCCAGTTTTAGTATTCTAGAGCAAATGTTCTTCTTTTTTGTCTATTTCGTTTTCTCAGCAATGTCTTATTGATAGCTACGCATCCTTTCAGGCCCGTGCTGTTCAGTTGTCTTCTTGCAGCGAAAGTATGGACATTTTTTGGTGGTCTACAAGGTCTTGCATGGTTTTTAGGAGTCCGGTTTTCTCTATGTCAGTTGTGGAAGCTCATTTTTTGGCTTATTTTCCAATTTAACAGGAACTGAAATAGATGAAAGGGTGGTCTCTGACTTTTGCACAGTACTGTAATTTACTGACCTTCACTATTCACCATTTGTGGTGGAGGGAATAAAATAGCATGTCTTGATCTATAATTTAACCTCACTAAGGTAATTCATTTTTATAACACAACCAATATAGGGCCAGGCCTAGCAAAACCTCTGCTTTTTGCAAAAGCCTATTCAGTTATCTCAGCAAATTACGGGGTTGACTAAGGATGGCAGTCGTCCCAGATGATAGTATGATAGATTTCCTAGATTAGTTTTGCTTAGTAGTCCTGCTATGAAAAATAAAAAAACAATACAAGTGTAATTTGGAACTAAACGGAAAATCACTTAGCATTATACATGATATAAATCTATATAATGTTGCCACAACATTATCTGGCTAGCAAATTCAGGGTAACAAGTGCTCTAAACTGTTCTAATCTTTCCTCCACTGAAGAGCTTATTAACTATGGCAGATTCTCATTGAAAGATTTCATGAATTATGCATGTCCTGTATAATATTTCTTTTCCAGTCATGTTGAAATGAAGCTGCTCTTCTGTGGTTAGATCCTACTGTGTAAGTAATAGAACCAGCCCTTTCATAAACATCAGACATCTGGACAGTTAAATTAATATGTAGTGTCAATAAAAACACTGTTTTAATCACTGTGGTTAGATATACTGTAAATTATGGTGGCAATGGGAAGCTTGTGCACCTACATTCTCAAATCAATAAAAGAGTTTAAAGAAAGAGGGCACTAGATGGCAATCCAGCACCGTGTATCAGACAGGAAAGGTTTATTTCTCCTCCTGTCTGCTAGAGTTGGAACCAAGTACAAGTCGACAAAGCTTCAAGATCCTGCCCTGTTCTTCACCAGCTGGGAGCCCAGGAACATTTTCAAAGGAGATCTTGTCTTCCACGGGCTGTGAGAGCTGTTTTGATTAGGGGAGAATAGGGTTTTTTAGCACGGGGGGTTGGTTGGCACAGTGTTAACTTCAGGGAAAGCAGGGGGAACTGTCTCCCTGAGACTGTCTATTTATGAGTGGATCAGTCACAGCAGGGCTGCTGGAGTTTTTTGAACACCTCCGTGTCACTGCTGGACTGAGAATAGTCCACCAACCAAAAATGTCCAGCCAACAGTGTCCTGTGACCACTGATGAAGGACTAGAGGATGACCAACACAAACTGTGCAGCAGCAGATGAGCTACTGTCTCTGATTTTACATCTACAAGGTGGACTGACAAGGTAAGAGTGTCTAAGGGAGTGGACAGTGAGTGGACACAGTGTTTACAAACTCCAGCAGCACTGCTGTGTCGGATCCCAACAGGCCACCACCACGTTAGTATCACTGCAGCGCTGAGAAAGATCCACCACTCAAATAGTACCTGCTCTGTTGTGGTCCTGTGGGGGTCCTGGCCATTGAAGAACAGCATAAAGTATGTAGAGAAACAGACGGACTACAGTGTAATTGTAGAACAATGAAGTGCTCCTATATGGTCAGTGGAGCTGATAAAATGGACAATGAATGTAAAAACAAAGTGGTTTTAATATTATAGCTAATTGGTGTATATTATATAAATATATTAATATATAAATTTACATAGCAGAAATGGCAGTCCACTATATTTTGATATATCACTTGAAAGTCAACAAAAGGTAATGCTAGCAGATATGAAATAAAAAGAGTTATGTCCTGATGTGGGTAGGGTTTGTTGGCAGCCTGCCCAACTTTAAGGCTATTGTGAAAAACATATATTATTTTATATTATAAACTACCATATACTGAGTGACACAGTAAATAACACAACTAGGCACACATTACATTAAATGCATGTTAAATTTACAGCAAGTTGGTCTTACCTTTAAAAGCCTTTAAAAGGGTCATTTGATGATAAGATGTCTCATGAATAACAACTTTGAACCTGTACTATTTATATATAAATATTATTTTTATTTGAAAAAAAATCACTTTTATTTTATTGTACCATGTTTTCTTTTAACAAGATAATGTTTCATTCATGAAATAGAAAAAAAGATGTTTATAATGAGTTGTGATATTTTAATATAGGCTAATGAAAGATAAATAAATAAATGACTAAGTTATATTTTTCTTATTATTGTACTTCAGCACAAGCCAACATTACTACTATTTAATTGATTTGAAAATGTTATTTGGTTGCTATCAAATGTTTATATTTTTGGTTTGCTTTAAATAGCAAAGCTCAGCCTGTTTCTATTTGTTGCTTCATGCTTTGAAGCTATTGTCTTTTAATGTCGTGCCAACCACCACCACGTTGGGGCAGGTTGGCACAAGTGCACAACACGAATTTAGCCATCAGGGCAATAATTCCAGGGCATATTTTCAGACATCGCTAGTGTTAGCTTCTAGCTAAGATGTTTAGCTTTTGCTTGCTGCTGATTGGGTTATCCTAATTTGTGGTATGCCTGGGATACACGGCAGAGAGTGAAAACTGTGCCAACCAAAGCAGGTCTCCTCTACTCTGGCAGACATCACTAGCTCAGTTGCTCTGTGTTGCTTTCCTCACACTATCCCCCTTACTGCTAAGCTGATTACTAGCTTGGGCTCCTATCGCTGGCTCCTCCAGACTAATACGTCTGCTGGCATCTAGCTTGGGCAGCTACGGCTTGTTCCTCAGACTACTACTGTGGCTCCAGCACATAATCTATAGCAACAGACCCAGAGCCTTAGAGAGTTTAGCTCCAACCAAGGTCTAACATCTGATTCAGTTTACCAAGGCCTTCAGGAGCATCTGAAGATCAGAGATATATTATGTTGTTCTTTAGATTGTTCTTCCAGGAGTGCTGATCATGTCAACAGATCTAAAGAATTATGGGTTTATGGCAGGGGTCGACAACCCAAATGTTAAGAAAAGCTTTTTTGCTCTTTTAACAAAAATCAAACCACCTTGGGAGCCACAACGTTTTGTGTCCATTTTATCATCTTTGCTGTAAATGTGTCTCAGTATTTGCGAATGTACTAGTATAGGCTAAAAATATAATATAAATGAAAACGCAGGCTTACTTTGCTCTGCCTTCAGCTTTAGCTCAGCTATAGCTGCTCTTCTTGCATCTCCAGCAGGACACGTTTCATCAAAAGTGGAATAGTTTATTGCAAAATGTCTCTCAATATTTGATTTTGAGGTTGAAGTCAGCTTCTCATTCACCAGCTTCGTGTTCGAATTTACCGTTCCAGAATGTAACTGCTGCACCAGGTGGAACGGGAGAATTGGAACAAGAAGCTGGTGAATATGAAACTGACTTCAGCTTTGTGACTTTGCGTGTTTGACAGTTTCTCATCGTATCAGGAAACCAGCTGGAGTGATTATAAATGCAAATAAGTCCATTCATCTCCAAACTACTGATGTTTGTCTTAAATCTCTCTCTTTGCTGTTTCATAAGCTAAGAGCTAGGCGAGTGTTGCTATGGTGAACAGCTGTCTGCGTGCTGATCTTCAGGGTTAAAGGGTGAATTAGAAGTTTTATATTAACTCCAATATTTAAGACCATTTAGTGTTAAAACTGTTGAACGACAAGCAGAGCTTTATTTTACTGCTAAGGAGGGTTATTTTATTTTTACCTAAAGATCTAATTCTGCTGTGGAGCCACAACAGGGCAGTAACAGAGCCGCATGTTGCCGACCCCTGGTTTATGGGCTTGTTTTCATGTGCCCATCACCCACCTAGCACAGACAGTCTATCAATAGGCATGAATCATGCAGGCTCGCATTGGCATGAAGAGTCTCCTCTACCTGAATGATTCGCTTGCATTGTATTCTAAAGAGAACCTGGCTGTGTCTGACACACTGTCAAATGTAGAGCTGATCATTAATAAGCAGAAGAAATGTTTTATTCTGGTTTCGACCATCTGATTTATAGTCTGTCTATGAGAGCATGGTCCACTGAACCTCACATGGGCTCAAGACATTCATTCCAGGCCTCCTTGTATCAGACTAGACAGCTTTGCCAGTTCCAGAAATGGCTGATTTGCTTACCTTCAAATCTAATAAAACAAAAATAATCATGGTGATATATTCATGGCCCCAGTGCCCCAAGACGAAAACATATTCTCCTTGCTAGCTTACCACTTGAGCAGATGGCTGATACATGCCTGTCAGGTTGGTGGTGCATTGACACCTGCATGCTATCAGTGGTAAGTGGCCCTGATCAATGGCCTTAGAGCACTTAAATCAGCTGGAGTTACATGCTGGTTACTTGACACTGAAACACTGCCAGTACAATGGCACCCGTGTGTGCAAATACAGCCAGATAACATGGCTACAGTTCATCGCATCAGTCAGCAAGGGGGCAAGAGGTCAGTGGGCTTCCTCCTCCTCATAAGCTGCATGGGTGCTTCCTTGCTTTGCCTCATTGCAAGCCACTCATCTGCCAGGCTCTCTGTGGAGGAAGGGGATCACGCTGGGAAAGAGGCAACTACACCTGGAGGTGGTCCAGATGATTTGGGTCAGCTATGGTGTGATTCCAGTGAATTTGTTTGCCAGCGTAGACTCGACCCACTGCCATCTGTGGTTACCCGTCAAAATCTGCTTGGCCTGAGTGACTTGAGTAGTTTCCTTTATTAATACTTTTATTTATACTCAAGTAAATTATTACTGCAGTAACGTAGTTACTGAAGCCGGGATAAGTAGTACTGCTTGCACTCCTGATTCTAGGTGAGTCTTATTTCTCATGACTTAAGTTTTAGTCATTCACTGTGCTTTACACCACCTCGGGTAACCAAAAGGACTATAACAATGCTAGTTATGAATGTAACTGTGGTTTTGAGTTCAAAAAGACTGACAAGGTTATTAACAACAGTTTGCAGAAACACTAAAACCAAATCAAAATTATAACCATAATATAATGGATAAAAAAGATTTTCATTTATGCACTTGCAGTGCATGACAGATGGTCTAGAAGTTCATTCCTTCTAGGTCAAACTAAATGCCCAGTAGATTTCAGACAATTTCACTTGCATTTTTCCAAGATGTGCTTTTTGTAGTGTGTGCCAGTTTTTATAAAATATTCACCATAATACCAAAAACAAATCCGAAACTGAAACTGAATAAAAATGAAACATTTTTTTTTTTAATTTTGGAAAATAAAAACAAAAGTAATAATGGTGACCCAGACGTTAATGTGCTGAAACAAAACTGAAATTCAAAAAAAAAAAACATTGACTTGAATAAGAGCTTCAATTAATGCTCAGGTGTCCGCTGTTCCCAGTCTTCATTCAGAACTCATAGAACCACAGTTACTAGCATTCAGGTAAAGAAAGTGGCTTGGAAGCAAAGATGTAAAAGACAATGTGCCTCATTCACCAATATTCTTATATAATAAGTTTTATATAATTATATATATGTTTTTTTCTTAAATTTGTTCTTGAGAAAGGTCGTAAGAAAAAGTCTACGTCAGATTCATAACCTTCAACCACAGAATCTTGTGCTCTTGTGTGTGTATATAGATTCTGTTCTTACCCAGGGACAAATCCCAATTGTGGATTGGTGAATGTCAGAATCTTAACACAAAGAAATTTCATGTTAAGAATGGTTGGTCAATGACGCCCATTGAGTCTTCTGAGCCAAGTCTCGTCTTCATAGTTTCGATGCAGCTGAGCAACATTTTGAGGATTGAATGGATCAAAAGTTTTTCAAAAAACAAACACACAGATACAGACAGCACAACGCAGACTGCATGATATGCTTAAAGTACATCAAAACCCATATTTTATTTTATGTATAGCAATACAATTTACATATTAAATAACACTATAATAGAATGCTTTGATATAGCTTTCAACAAAACAAGAAAAACACTTTTTCCTTCGTTTTGTGTTATTCCAGATTACAAAAAGAGGATGTGATGTCGACACCCACCTGCTTGGAACAAGTCAATGGGAGAAACGTAATCAGTGGCTTATAAGAGCTATCCTATGACACCCTCGCACAACAGAATCAGACACAAAAAAAACAAACTAGATTCTTTTTTGAAAGAAATCAAAACAAAAACGATAAAGAAAATGATAAGAGAATATCACAATCACTGCCTTGTGGTATGGGAGGCATGGGGACTGTGTGGAATGTGATGTCAGTCACTCGGTGAATGGACCACTGGCTTTTTACACTTCCCCCCCACATACAGAACATTCAGGGAGCTGCAAGTGGAAAGGAAAACAGCTTTATATGAAAATAAAATTCTATGATCATACGACAAGGTACAAAGTGTTCAGAGAATCGGTGGGTAGACAAGCAATAAAAGTATGTACATTCAAAGAAAAAGAAAAGAGGAGAAAATCCTAATAATAGTAATGTTCTCGATTAAATTGCAGCATAAGCATTGGCCCTATCGCTTGGAGATTTGTTTGATCCCCACTGATGCCACAGCCATCTGTAAGCAAGCGTCCTAGAGGGCACAACTGGCCTCTCCTCTCTCTCTATTGGTGGGTAGGATGACCCGCCCATCGCTTAGCATGATGCAAGCTAACGCAGGCATCTGTTAACGTGATTAGCAGTTAGCGTCTTCCTCCAAGCGTGTTGAACTGTCCAATGACGTTGCTTTAGCAGCACCTCAGAAAGAACCGGTGGTGCTTCACGTGCCTTGGAGGAAGCCTGTGGTAGCCTTCACCCTCCCAGCTTCGTAGCACCTACCTAGTGGAAATGGCAATGACTAAATTGAGTAAAAAAAAGACTTTCACCAACACTGGGATATTGGGATATTATCCCAAATGCCGGAAAGCTGCAAGTTCTCCATTTTCCAAGAAGAATCAGGACACAAAATCATTAACAAGGTCAGTGCTCTTCTTAAGTTCGAGGATGTGGTATCAAATTCTTCACAAAAGCACAAATACTTCCATCCTCACATCCAAAACAACATTACAATCCCCATCATCTTCATGTATCTTCACCGTTCCTCTAAATTCAAACTCTTTGAACAAAAAACAGCGTTTTTCATAGAATAGTACAAGTAGGGTAAGTGCTAAACGGTCAACTGGGGAATTCATCATATTTTCAGCATAATGAAAGTCAGTTTTCCCTGACACCCTGACAAACACACGATAAAACATTCTGCATTAGTTGACACGGACAACAAACGCTCTTTTATAGGTTTTGTTTTGTTTTTTTTTTTTGTCCGCTATGGAAGTGAACGAGTGACGAGCGGATGAGTTTGAAGTCTTTGGTAAAACTTTACAAATCAAATGTCCCTTCTGCGGTTGTTGGAGCAAAAGGTCTGTTAACAAGGCCATTGTGCTATGTAGTATGAGAAAGAGTGATGAAGCGAAGACTGCACAGGTTCTCTTTAAATGCACGAAACTGCATGAAATATGAGTAGTGTCTAAATGTGTGTCTAAATGTGCCTGAAGCGTCTTCAACAGCAACTTTAGGAGAGCTCTGAGAGAACCAGCTTGGACTGAGCATAGTGTACACTTCCTCTCTGAATAATCAGGAAGAAAAAAAAAAACAGAAAAAAAACAAACACCCAGCACCATACATGACACACATGTACACCACACACCTGCAGAGATGAGACTGGACTGTACAAAAGGCATCGCATAATAATGGAGACCGCTTTAGTCAGTGAGTGGAGTTGCAGTAGAAAACTGAATGGACCATGAAATGTGACACTGAATAACCGACTACTATGAGTAAATGACCAACATTACTTCTTCATTCCACTGAAATCAGGTTATTTAGCAGCAGCTTGCAGCATAAAGGAACCATAACCAGCAGGGGGTGCTAGAGAGGGCATGGACTTGTCATTTGTAAGTGTAGGAAATCATTCAACCAAGTGTAGAAGCTCATGACAGTTAACATTTACAAAACCACGAGTTATAATGAGATACGATATATTCATATATATTAAAAGCATAATATGAATTGTAAAATAAAAAACGAAAAAAAAGAATGAAGTTCACAGTAGCTGTTTAATACCACCTGTAGAGAGTAAAATACGAGTCTAACAGGCTAAATGGATGCATAAAGAGAGTCAAAAATTAGCATAGAAATCCATATTGCTTGTTGGTGACTCAATGCTAATGAGCTGCTGTTTGAGAGTTTGAAAATTTCGGATTCTCATAACTCGATGAAAGAAGGGATTTCTTTTTTATCTTCAATCTTTTCTGAATTGTTCCTAAGCTGTAGAGTGGGGCTTTATAATGGAATGTCAAAACCTGGGTGCCGGTGAAAGAGAGAACTAGAGAGAAAGACAGAAAGGAAGAGAGTAATAGAGATAGAGAAGGACTGAAGTAGGCAGTAACACTGATATTTTCATAGTGCAAACTAGACAGAAGTGTGTTTTGTTTGTTGTGAACTCAAAAAACATAGGTGCAAATGTTCAGTAGGATAACATTAAGACATAAAATGGCGAAAAAATAAATATCAAAAACTTTTTATCAGTGTAAAAAAGTAATCAGGTTATTCATTTAACCAAGTTCTGGCAAAAAAGGCCTCAGAAAAAGTCTGTCTTAGTCCTTGAAGTTTTACAAAGTAAATTAAGTGCCTCTTGGCGTCCGTCTCGGAGCTTCACACGAGAGACTCCATGCTCTCTGCGGGGTCCGATTCGTCGGACAGGGCCATGCTGCCGTTCCTGTCTATGGACATGGGGCCGGCTCCGTTCTCTTTAGTGCTGACCAGACTAAGCATAGCTTTGTAAAGGTACTGGTACTGCTCCTGTAAAACACATAGAGACATAAAACACACTGTATTCAGACTAACGCACAGAGTTTTATCAGAAGCATCACAGGCATTTTGAAGATGGGGCTCCAATGAGACAGAGAGAGAATGAATATGGTTTAGATCTGCATCTGTAACAGATCATTTAGATCACAATAAAAATACATGTAAACACTATATCAAGGGTGCCCAAACTATTTATTTTTTTCTTCGGGAGCACAGTAAACAGCTAGTTAGCAATTTACAATTTATTAGCATTAGGTTTGCACTTTATATGTGTACATGGAGAAATTGTAGTCCTGAAGTGCTCCAATGATTTCCTTACATACGAGCCACACCTCGGCCTGGTATTTAAACTGAGTGAAAATATATTCTTCACACTGGTGGTCTTTAAATCTCCTCTTGTTTGTGTACCACTACTGCTTGTTACAAAGCAGTAGCTTTATATGCTACCAGTGTTGGGCAAAACAGTGATGGCTGAATACTGAATACACTGCCATGACAATACATAAAAAGTTACATATTTCAAATACATTATTAATACATTTAGAATATATTTAGAACACATGGGAAAAACTCTACTGTATTTTTCTTTTATTTCATGCTGGTTCTGGCTGTTACTTGTTGGCAGTTTTAATATGTTTCACGAAAAATTCAATTATTCATATTAATACAAAAATGAATACAAAAATGAATTTTGGCTCTTATCGTCTGCTTTACCCCACTGCTGCTGCCATAATTCCACTGCTCTTTCATGACCCAACTCGCCAAATCCCAATAACAAAATCTTGCAAACTTGACTATGAAATAAGCAGCTATATATTTCAGTTAATAATAGGTATGTAACTTGTCATGGAGCGCATGCACAAGTCCAGTACAATACCAAAACTAAGCTTGTTAATCAAATATTTGTCCACTACTCAGTTCAGTCATTCAGTCGTGTTTTGTAATGTTCAGATTAGTAAGTGGCTCATCGCAGTGATATATCAGTCCACTCAGGCTTTAGCTGGAACTTCAAAAAGGAAAAAAAGGAAAAAAAAAAATTGAACAATCAGAATTTAAAAAACAAAAATTAACCGAAAAATAATGAACCATGTATAGTCCCTCCAAGATTCCAAAATACTTAACTGTAAAAAGGGTTTATTAAAACAAATATGTAAAATACTATTTTAAATACTGTTTAAATATTGTTTAAAATTGTTTTTTTTTTAATGTTTTTCACAGAAGTTCAGCCTGGAATTTTTATATATTTAATTAAATAAGAACTTTTGATTATATTAATAAAAACATCTGATGAGTCAATTTTCATTCCGCTGGCGGAATAGCCACTAGAAAGGTTTTTTTTTCAAGGAACTGTGATAGTCAAAACAACAATTTGATATTTTGAAATGAATCACTTTCTCTTGGCCATACAGTAAACCTCAAAAAAAGCATCACCCAAAAATGTTAACATGGCCAGCAGAAAACGAAAGTACTCACAATGTCGGTAAAGACACCAGGTCTCATGAGGTTGATCATCTTGGCCACCTGATAGACGCCAACTGCATTTTCATTCTCCAGCTGCTGACTCAGAGTGGTGAGGGCACAGAACATGCCAGCCGATACTGCCCCGAACCTGGCAAAGCAGAGACACACACACAAATACATACACCATTACAGCACGCCATGCACCAATTAATACTCTCACAGAGTCAATGACTTAGTGTCAGTGAGACATTCAGTGATAAAGTCTTGAAGCTCATAAGATCAGATTGTCTTCCTTCACCTCATTCAGTTAATTAGATGTTGTTTTGTAGGATGAATAGAAAAGTCTAAGACCTTCATTTATTCAATTTCCAGTCAAAACAGCCAGTAAGTACAAGTTACTCACTTTTTCAGTGTCAGGAAAAAATAGAAATACATTTAACAGAAATTTTTTACAAAACAATTAAACACAGTATCAAAATGTTCAGTAGTCAGTGTGTCCAGACTTTGCCTTTTTTACAGCTTCCATTCTTATCAGTTTCTGAAAGATATCAGAGATATTTTTCCACACCTCCAAAGTTCAGTCTTAGAAGTTGGTTGCATTTTCTGCTTCTCACAATCCAAGTAATCCCACCACATTCAATGATGTGGACGTCTAAACACTGGGGTGGTCAGTCCATTGTTTGAGAACACCAGCAGTTTCTTTGCTTGATTTGCAAATTTTCTTTTTTCTTTATTTCTTTTCGTCTTCTCACAGTGGAAGGAGAATCAGAAACAACCTTAGCCCTTCCTTATGAAAGTGGATTATCTTACATCTAATCTTTTCAGAAATATCTCGGAAAAATAAATAACAGTTTTGATTAAAAAATGAATAAATGAAGGATGGTCTCTGACTTTTTCACAGTACTGTATACTGACAGTATATTTTAAAATATAAATAGAATACACTGTAAAATGTTTTCAATACATTACTTTTTTGTAGAACAGGTGCTGGAATTAGTTTCGAGACTTTACTGAAGTGTTCAGATAGGTCAGATTGAGTTATCGCAGCTCAGTGGGGAAAAAAGAGGAAGTGTTATGAGTTTACTTAACATAAGAGCCTTTTTTACCAACATATTGAATATGTAATGGATGGTTAACTGCAAGTAGGCATAAGGTATATGTAGTAAATACACACTGCCTGTAGAACACCTAAACAAAAACACCTTCCTTTACTCTAGACCACTTGCCAAAACCTTTTTCAATGAAAGAAGCCAGGAGGCACTCTTTTCTTTGAAAGCTTTCAAAATGCACACTGCATCAGTTTCAATACAGCATGTGTAGTGTTAGTGCAGTGCTGCCTATAGCAGTCTGGTCCTACGCAGGTGCTTTTAGAAAACACTGGAGGATGTACATCACTGAGACAAAAAGTTGTCAAGGATCAAAGACCTGCAGATTTCCCCTTTATGTGAAAGATTCCTTTTGTATTGTTTCGGCATTATTGTGCGCCACCTGAAAGTGCTGAGATCCACTTAGACATAATGAGTGTCCCTTTAATATCAACACTCACTACTTCACCACAAAAACACCAACAGCAGCACCAGACTGGACTCACTTCATGTTTATTCATTATGCTAATGAAGCCCTGCTCGTCTCATCTGATAAAGAGAAAACGACTAATTGAGCCTTTTAGCAGCTGTATTGTTACTGCGGTATCGCCCCTAAGAGCTTTAAGAAAGATAGTTGAATTAATTAGAGACATATTCAATAAAAGAAGGGACATGTTTGTCAGTGAAATGTCTCCTCTCTGGCTGAAAGAGCGACCGCCCCAGAACAGAGGGCATATCTCCTCTCAGCTTCTGGGATCCCTACCACCTCCTTTCAAAAACACTTGTCCCTCTTGGCTCTGACATACTCTCGCTTCTTTGTGTTGTCTTTGTCAGTCTGGGAACTGAACCAAGGGCTCAACTGATACTTAAAAACACCAGAACCTTGTAAGAGCCAAAGGACATTCCCACATCACTGACCTCATGTACAGAGGCATTTAAAGCCTCAACATGTCAGTTATGTGAAAGTGCATTATCCTAAATTAAAGGAATTGTTCGGTGAAACATTAAATTTACCCCCCTACACCAAGTGTACTCAATCAGCCAAGACATATTTGGTCTTTGAAGTGTGCTAACAAATCATTGAAGCCTACAGCCACCAGATTAGATGCATGCCACACATGCTGCGATAAATTATCTCAAATAGAGCTGCTTATGTGGATTCTGTCACTGTATGTTGTACTGGTATCTATAAAAATAGTAATATAGCTATGTCACACAGCAGCCTGAACTTTGTCCAATTTTCATCCATTTCTGTCATAAAAGTATGTCAGTGTCAGAAACCACACATCCCACATAAGTCTGTTTGAGGTTAAATAACAGCTTGATGCGGTTTAAGGTAAATGTGTGATTCAGGCATGCAGTTGCTAATTGATTGACTTATAAGGTTCCATTACTTGTAAGCTACAGATTTTAGAAAATAGTTTTAGACATCACTGGCCAAATGACACATTCTGCCATTTTTTGAAGTGAAAAGCAGTAAACTTCTGCAAAAAAACCTTCATAAAATAACATTTTTCCTGCAAATGTTAATGCAAACATCACTTTAAATGACTTAAAATCTGAACTTAAAAACAGAAAAACTAAAACTGTGGCATATGCAAAAGTTTGGAAACCATACTAAGTCAGTTCTTAGTAACATGTCTTGTGGCAGATAGCAAAGCTTGCGAAAGCTTCGTGTAGCCAGCTAGGAGCCTTTTTGTTCCTGTTTTAGGAATTTTCACTCACTCTTCCTAACCAGCATACAAGCAGTTATATCTTAGAGTGTTCCTGGTGTTCTACCATGTGTTCCATAGCTCCCCTTAACTGATGTTTCTTAATGGCATTTTGAACAGTGAAATTTGTGAGCTGGAAGCAATTTTTATAGCTTTCGCTGCTTTGTAGACATCAATTAGCTTCATTTTCAGAACCTTAGTCTGCTGCTTAGAGGAGAACACGGTTGTTCAGTGTTAGCACAATGTTTACAGAGTCAGAGAATTTATTGTGCTCTGGAATTGTCATCAGCTAATTCCCAATGACAGTTCTTGACCTGCATCACCAGTCTTACCAAGTCAATTAAGGCATAAGAAGCTGAATGACGTTCTGAAGAATGTCCACTCACGTTTTTTAAAATTGATGAAATATAAAATAGCTGTGCATTAACATTAGCAGAAAAATGTAAAATGACTTTTGCCTCTTTTAACTTCAGAAATCAAGTATGTAATTTGACCAGGGGTGCCCAAACATTTGCCTTGTGTACATTAGCCAAATAGCTACAGTGGAAAACTAAAGAAGCAAACTTCAACACCAAACTCGTCTAGGCAGGTCTATATTTGGGGGAAGGGGAAAACTGTGTAAACATTATTTTCCAAATATGATTTTCCTTTAATATGTGTCTTGGTCCATCTGAATCCCTGCAGAAGCAGATTAGGTAATCTATTCCAGGTCAGCGGTTGTTCACAGGGCAGTTCCCAATACCAAACCCTATTCAGTAGCACTGACAGAGATCAGCCAGAACTGGCCTGAGGTCAGAACTCACTCGTCGTGCACTATAGTGGGGCCGTCCCGGGTCATGGCCTCTTCTTTGATGATGTTGATGAGCTCGAAGGTGCTGCTGATGGGGGCGTCCGGGTTGGGCCATTTTGGGCACTGAAAATGACGCACCTCCAGCACATAGTCATCCTGAGGGGAAGACACGTACATCAGTCTTTAGACAGACATAATAAACACAGTAGCAATGGGACAGTCTGAAAAGTTCCTGTCATATCAGTACTGTTGCAGACTGAGTATTTACTTCCACTGTGACTTTGCAAAAAACATTATCACTGGGCTTTATATAGAAGTTCACCCATCATGAATTTTTATGACCGATTTCCAATTCACACACACACACACACATTTTCTAAACTGCTTATCCTTCTGGGTCACGGGGGAAGCTGAAGCCTATCCCAGCGGTCACTGGGCAGAAGGCAGGAAGCACCCTGGACAGATCGCCAGTCCATTGCAAGAAAGACATTATTTCCATTTCTTTACAGCCAATTTATTTATTTTAGCCTGTTATTAGCAGTTTTTCTATTTTACGTACTTGAACCTCACACTGTGTACGCTAAACAAATCCATGAAAAACTATTAGCCAAAGCTGGACAATAAATAACACTATTTGCTCTTTAATGGGTCACCCTGGCATTTTTAAATTCTTAAATGAAAAATCAGTTGCCTATTCACATAAAATCACCAAAGGTAAGAGGCAACTGAGTATTTAGCACATTGACATAATTACACTTCAACATTTTGGTAACAACCACATTCAAGTACAGCATGAGTGCACTTAACAGACTCGCGTTATTGACATCATAACATAACATTTTAACAAAGAGGAGTCAAAACAATAAATTCCTTGCATCAAAGATGTCTGTTTGGTACAATATAAACGACGCACACACACACAGCTTGTAAAATCTCTATAGAAAAGCATTGCTAATAGAATGGGATGCCCTGGAGCCTAAGGTCATCATGTAAAATGAACAAGCATCGGCTAGAGGGGTATAAATCCCCCCAGCATCGAGCTGTGAAGCAGTGAAGCCGCATTTGCTGGAATGATGACCATCCAGTACCTTTGGGGGGAGTTGGAGTGGTGCTTATAATTCAGGACTAATTATCCAGCATCAGTACCTGACCTCATTCATTGTGACTGAATGCAATCAAATCCTCACAAAAATGCTTTAACATCTAGTGTGAAGCCTTCCCAGAATATTAGAGTCTGTTACTTAGAAAAAAGGGACATGCTCCCTATTAATATCCTTGATTTCAGAAGAAACATTAGACATGCAAATGTTTGGGCAGAGTCTATCAGTGCTTTACAGGTGTAATTTTCACAGATGCTGATAAATTTGCAGGACCTCAATATCAGATTATTTTATGGGCCAACCAACATCAGTCTGGCCCTAACATGCGTGCACACACACACACACCTGTGTAGCCTCCAGGATAAAGTCGTGGATGATGATCTGCTCCTCGTTGGACAGGCAGAGTCTGTCTTTGCTAATGAGCGTGACAGTGAAGGCCTCACAGTTCATGGCTTCCTCTCGACTCGGCCAGTAAACAAACTCATCCTCAGCCTACACACATAAAGAGACAGACGGACCGGGGTGGGGGCGAAGAGAGAGAAGAAAAAAGAAAACAGGGATGAAATCATGCCATATTGACTGAACAGTTGGAGCAGTTATATAACCCACCTTTACAGCCCACCCCCACTACCCTCTGATGGACACCTCTGATGTAAGCCTGGGTTTCTGACCCCTGCTCACACTGTGACCTCCCCCTACGCTACTTTAGATCTTCTCCAGAGCTAAAGGTACCCACCAGCCCCTGGTTGTCAGGCAGCATGACGATGATCTGAGCGTTGTGGTCCCAGATCATCCTCCAGAAGTCTTTAGTGGTGTGAGGCAAAGGATGCTGGGTAATGATGAACTCATTGCTGCGGTAGTAGCCCTGTGGAAAACAAACACTCAGCCTTTCTGATTTCAAGACAGAACAATCAGCAGTATTAGAAGCAACCAAAATACTTTAGTTGTGTATTTAGTTGTGTATAAATGACAACTATCCATTTATTCATCCATCCATAAAAGCGCTTTAGCGTCCTCTAAGAGGTGAAAATAATTAGGGCTGTCACGATAAATCAATTAAATCAATCCTCAAATACAATGCACGTTCTCTGTGAATCAATAGCGATTAGCTAGCAATTTGCAGGATGGTTATTTTATTAAATTATTTTCTTACAAGCATATTTTAAAGGGCCTATTTCATGGAAAAAGAAGTCTGAAAATGTATATATTTGCATATATCAATATATGCAAACTATGCTGCAAAAGCAGCCCATTTTGAATTCACTGTTTTTGTGATGTCACAAAAACCAAATGTATTTACGTATATTCGCCTAATCAGCCTACAGCACTTTAGCCCCGCCCAGTCACGCTGAGGTTATAAAGAGTGTTTCAGCCCAGACTGCTTTTTGAATGAGGCACAATACAGGGCAATGAGGGCAGAGGTTCATTTACATATATCAATCTTAAAGGCACAGTAACAAAAACAGTCTGTTTAATGTTAAAAGGAAAAGAGAGGTTGGATATAGTCATATGAACATGAATTGTTTAGGGTACATAAACCCACACAAGAGAAAAAAACAAGAAGAAAATTGTAAGATAAGGGCCCTTTAAATTAGCCTACAGGTCTATATTACAATGAGAAACAGAGCCTGATGGACAGACCTATGACTTTGTATTTTACCATTTCTGAAATGCTGCACATGGTCTACTCTTGTTAAGTCCGTTTTATTGTTTGGCCTTTTTAAAAACTCTGTTTGATTAAAATATCAAAATACCTAGTAGATCACTCGATTACTAATATAATAGACAGTGAAAGCCCTACATATAAAATGTAAAGCTTGTTGAAAATACAGGCCTCACTGGATGACAAACACTGTCTGCATGTGTAACAAAAAAGAAACATGTTCACCCTGTTTAATTCTACTCATGGCTGTCTCTATCTGTTATATGCCTGCAATGTAAAATATAAATGCGCACTGCGGTTTTAGTAATAAATAAAGTCATTCTCCTCAGCTTCATCCTGCACTGCTAAAAATATGACAAAAAAACATTCAATAATGTCAGACAGGCTCTACAGAGAAAATACAGCAGCAGCTGCTGACTCCACAGATTCTACACAGCGCAGAGTCTACTGAGACATGCTATAGTGGGCTTGTGTGCTGGCTGAGTTAATGTTCAACAGTATCGGATGTGATATGCACTCACCATGATGTAAGAGGCGTTGATGTAATCAGTGCCTTTCATACCAGGTAGAGGAGCCAAGCCCACACGCGCTCTCTCCGCTGAGAGGGAAAAAACATCCAATCAGGTTGCGGAACACATTGTAGAGGTTTAATAACAGGAGCTGTGACAGGGTCAATGAGTGGGTGAGGTTTTGTCTGGTATGTGCATGTAGTATGTAAGAATGAATATGTTGCAATTGTGGTACTAGGATGTTGGACAGTACTAGTTAAAAAATTTGGACACAAGCAAATAATTTTCTATATTTTCACTATTTTCACCATTTTAAAACAGTGAAATCATGTCAAAACATTTTAGGCCAAAATTTTCTATCATAAAACAATGTCTCAGGCATCATGCTGCGTTCACATATTTGCGGTAGACGGATGACAGAAAACTGGATATTCCATTGTTGTCAATGTAGCTGCGTAGCATTTCATCAAGAGTTCAATATTCCCAAATTTTGCGGTGAAACACAGCATTGGATGCCAATCGTCTCATTGTTGAATTCCAGACAAACTTAGTATAATACAACAACAATTAAAAGAGTACATAGTGTCTTCCTGCCTCTTCCACCTCTGATAATCATTCATTTTCGCCGGCTCTGTGACACATGCCAACGTTTGCATGGCTTCATGCTGCCATGAGCCACATACTCCTACTACTGTTTTTTTCAACGTAAACATGAATGCAGTATTAGGCAGAGTATTTGTAACCATTTCAAGTAATAACTTTTTTTCAGTGCGAGTTAGCTTTCAGAGGTGTTAAGCATTTGGATTGTCTGGATTGTTTGTCTAGAACTTTTCGGCACCACTGTGAACATTTCTGACTCAATAAGTTTTTGGAGAACAGAGCATTTCACATCAAACCACTCTAAAAGTCTACCACCTCATGATTTAACCCCTTAACACTCCAGGTTTATTACATACTAAGGGTTACTATTCAGTAACTACAGGGACTTCAATGCAAACTAATGGAGCTTTTCTTAGGTTATAGAAGTGTGTAATAAAACTTAAGCTTGGTAAGGGGTTAATTATGTAGACATTTTGAAAATTATATATATATATATATATATATATATATATATATTTCATTACTACCCACCATTATTACCAAGTCATAGACTAAATCAGATGTGTCCAAACTTCTGATGCACTAAATGTAGTAAGTCAATAGCATCTAGTAAAGTGCTACGGACAAAGGAAAGAGGATGTTACAGAAGGGCGTTACTGAGATGTGTGTAACTTACATGGAACTACAGATGAGTTGCGGTTCTTCTCCTTGTTGCACTCCTTTTGTGCACTGAAACACTCTGCAAACCTTGCGTTACACTGAGTCACCAGCTAGAAAAGGAAAAAGAAACACATTGCATGTTTTACAATGAACATATTTACAATAACAGCATAAAATAATCCGTGGCTGACTGGAAAAATCCTTTTTTTGCTATCTTCAGACACATCTGACACTGACAAAGTGACAGTACACAAGATAAACAGACTCAGACAGACAAAACACCTGACAGGACCTGAGTAAACACTAAAATGTTTGATCACTCGTACTCAGATGAACCAAAACACAACCCTCACCTCGTTTACCCTTTAGCTGCTCTGCCATGGACCAATCAGAGCTTGAGCAAATCAAAGCAACTGCTAAAGCTAAATGTCCAGCCATTTCAGAGGAAACCTCTATGTACTTTATTAAGTAAACACCTTAAGATAAACATATAAGTACTTCCTCACTCCAAATCACTCCATATAATTCCATCATTCAGAAGAACCACACCCAGGGCTGTATGGTTTAAAATGCATTAGCAGGGAGAATGTTTGAAGTATTACGGCTGGAGGTCAAAAACAGAAAATCTCTTTCTTAAACATCTTAAATATCTAAACAAAATGTATTCTGAAATGACAAATTGTCAAATTTGGACAATTTTCTGCTTAACGAAATGTAGTAGATGGTTCTTTTTGACAGTGATATATTGGGTATTGTCCAAAAACATGACATGAAAGGGTAGTTCAAACTTTACCTACTGCATATTGCTGCTGTCAGAACAAAACCCTGTATCTCCAAAATGGTAACTTTACAGGAAAAGGAAAAAACATACCTAACTTTTAATGTAAGTCAAGGGAACCAGACTTTTTGTCCAAGTAATTTTGGGCTGTTTCTTTTGATCTATTAATTGAAATTTACACCAAACGTGAAAAGGCAACAGGTATTTTCAAATTATGTCAAAAACTGAAAACAAAAATGGAGATATTCTGAAATAGGTTTAAAAAAATCAACAATTAGCAATAATGTTTTAACAACAACATATTGTTGGCTTACGGCATGGTTGATAATCTTATTTTTTCCATGTCTTCATAGCTCCTGCAGACTCAAAGTCAAATGTCCCCTGTGTACCCTGTATCTCATTTATCTACCTCAGACTCACTAACTGCATATATGGGAATGTGTACAACTGTATCATAGCTTTTATTTCCTATTATACCTATATTACTGTTACAAAAACTGTACATTGGAAATGGTGCAACACTGGTGTATATTAATGTGTATATTTAGAGCCTAATGTGTATATATATTTTTACTATATTTTTGTAATTAAGTACTACAAGAGTGCTACGCACCTAAGATTCACACCTGTGTAAATGTGATGTGACAATAAACGTGATTTGATTTGATGTAACTAAGCTTCTCAGCCCCTTGCAACACATTCAATCTATAACAATCTCCAGTTTTTAACCTGAGTGACACAGCACGAGCAGCAAACCTGGACTGCTCCCCAACAGCGTTGCGTACGAGATGCAGAAAGCAATGATTAGTCATTAGTGGATAATGAAAATAAGCCTTTATGAACCCTCAGATTAGTAGAAACATTCTTGTAAATGGTCAAATAAAGTGTATGCAGACTTTGAGCAAAGCTGTTAACTGTTAGAACGAGGGGATACAAGCTAACTCCTAGTGGCTATCACCAACCCATTGGCTACACTTAAACACCTGCATTTAAACAAAAACTATTTTCTTCAAAAGGAGTCCTACATTCATTACAAAAGACAAAAGGAATTGTGGACATGACCCCTGTTAAAGCAGTCTTCCTCACTGTCACAGGATTTTATATGCACTTCAGATGATTACATTACCAGACATTATGTCTGGAAGGATTTTAACTTTCTTGTCTTGCTTCTTCCAGTAAAACATCAGTATTTGCCAGCTAACAGAAACCCTAAGTAGCCTCCAAATTCTAGTGCAAAACTACAAAAGGAAACTTCAGACACAAACATGTCTTGGCTGCTTTTTAAATACAAAAACTAACGGCAAGAAAAAAGGTCTAAAATTCTACATTTGGTTATTAGCACACTCTTGTGCAGTGAATACTACCGCAGCTCCAAATAGAGACACAGACATGACAAAATATAATAAAAACACAAAATCCCATGCAGCCATTCACCCTAACCATTAAGTAGAAATCTATAGACTGCTGGGAGAGAAATGAGGCCTATTTACACAGTCAGTTGGAGGAAACATTTCCCTGAAATGAACAGAGGGGGGAAAAAAGATGAACTTCAACTTTAGCCTCAGGGCTAATTACATTAAAAACATGATGGCTTCCACTGTTCTGCATGAACGCCCCCAATCTAACATAACCAGGGGGACAGAGTGCATTATGTGTGAGAGAGAGATGAGAGCCAATTAAAGTTCCACAACCCGCCCATCTACTGCCATCTCCCACAGCGACAGTGCACTGGGCCTGGCCCTGCTGCCATGACTGACATCTGAAATGAAAGCCCAGAGAGGCTGTTTTTCCCCTTAACTTTAATTCATCTATGTCGTTTTGTCCTAATTACATAAACTTTGTTTTGAAGTTAATGAAATGAGAATAAGTGAGAAAGAGAGAGTGAGAGAGCAAGAGAGCGAGAGAGCAAGAGAGCGAGCTGAAAGAAGATGTAATAGAAAAAGAAAACTTTGGAATTCTCTGGAAATCTGGAAACCATCTCAAATTAACATTATTATTGTGTTCAACACAGATTATTGTTGTCGTCCTCGATGACATTATTATTATTATTATTATTATTAATAATAATAAAATTAAATTTAAATTAAATTTCATTTAATGATTTTTTTTACAATTAGTACTATTATTTTTGAAGAGAGAAAATGGAGATTCTGAGAAAGATAGATTGTATCAGTGTAACTCTCTGACCACACAATGATTCAATTTGATTCAATGCACTGTAATAGTGCAAAGTTTCATCACAGTCTGATTTGATTTGATTTTTTTGGTTTGATTTTGAATGATATTTAAAAAAGGTGTCCAAATACACACACACATTATCTAATTAGTTTATCCTCCTGGGTCACGGCAAATGCTGGAACTTATCCCAGCGGTCACTGGGCATAAGGCAGGAAACACCCTGGACAGGCCGCCAGTCCATCACAAGGCAGACACACAGACATATACATTCACACACACTCACACTTAGGGGCAATTTAGCATCTCCAATTCGCCTGACAGCATGTGTTTGGACTGTGGGAGGAAGCCCACACAGACACCAGGAGAACATGCCGCCTGACTGGGGAATTAAACCCAGGCCCTTCTTGCTGTGATGCAGATGAATTGCCACCTTCAGCATTTTCCCACATCTAATAGAGAGACAGAAAAAGACAGAGAGAGAAAGAAAAAGAGCTTTTGACCGTGTCCTGACCTTGAACTGTTTTTCCAGCCGGGTCTTGCCACTGGGGCCGGGGGTCAGGATACTGTTGACGTAGCTGTGCAACTGACTGGACAACACTTCCGTCTCCTTCCCCAGAATAGCCTCTAGCAAGGCATCATGGATAAACACATACTGCTCCTAAAGATATGAGAGAGAGAGAGAGAGAGAGAAAGAGAGAGAGAGAGAGACAGAAAGTGTCAAAATTACAAGAATGACTGATCTCCAACACTCACACACAGACACAACTGTTTGTTTTTATACCTTGTTAGTATGTGGGGTCATACACTGTTAAAAATAAAGGTTCTGTACATTTTTGGTTCATCAAGGTATAAACAATGTAAATGTTCCCTCAAAAGTACAACAGTGGTTTCAAGGTCCAACTGTGTACCTTTTTTTCCAGATGAAAAGTATGTATTTGTACCTTTTCATAACCTAATGTTTTAAAACAGAACACACACACACACATTTTCTAAGTCGCTTATCCTTCAGGGTCACGGTTTAAAACAGAACAATAAAATAAAAAGCCTGGAGACAAGACGGGGTGTGTGGAGTCAGTAAAACTTTATATCTAATCTAAAATCTAATTTCAATGGATTATGGTACAGTTATGTTCCCTGGCTAAAGGTACTGAGATGAACCCTTAAGGGTACCACCCCAGTGACAACAGAAGTACTGCCCCAGTGATAGTTTCGCATCTTTATTTCTGAGAGTGCATCGCTATATGACCTACTAGTACTCATATACCTGCATCTTCTCAAACTGCCGCTTTGCCAAGAGAGTGAGAGCCAACTGTGCTCTCTTGGACTCTTGGCCACTCAAGAGACCCCACAATTTAAGTTTTAATCACATTAAACATGGTCTTGATGTTGTAAAGAAAAAAAAATTCACAAAGTCAAGAATCCTGGTTAAACTTTTTTTTAAACCATTTTTGTACTGAAAAAGTGCAAAAACAAACACATATACACTCACTCACTCGGGACTAACCTCAGTTTGAACTAGGTAGTTCCTTTGCGTGCGGATGTGTTTAAGGAATCCCAGCACGTTCACTGAGCCTTTATCCTTAATCTGCTGCAGCATACTGTCAATCACAATGTATGTCCCAGTCCTGCCCACACCAGCACTGAGGAGTTCACACACACACACAAACACATGTTAAGCATTTTCACAGTCTTAACTTGTAATGGAAGTTAATGCAACAGATATTTTCCAATTAATTTTGCACCACTGCTAATTGCTCTTTGATGAAATTTTAACAAAATGCCAAAGGTAACTTTAAGTTACGTTTGATGGAAGGTTTTTGCATGGTAGTGATGATATTAATCCGACATTTGATATGCAGTTTGTCAGATCAAAACCTCACAACTGAAAACCTCAGCTGCCCCTTTTTAATTGTGTAAATATTTAATGACAAATGGACCAAATGCAAAATGTAATAAAATCGCATTATTTTAAACATTTAACTTACCATTTCAGAGATATGAGGTTTTGTTACAACAGTAAAAGCATACTGGTGTGTATGAGTGTACAACAGTACTGCAATGGCTAATCAGCTAACAAATTTTTATTGGTCATTGATTTTGTCAATTATAGAAAAAGTTGTTGAATCAATTCAATACGCTGATTATTTAAAAAACAAAAGAACTGCAGAATAAGGATGCACAATGATATCAGAATGATATCAGTATGAGCAGATGGATGCCTTTTATTAGTAAGTGAATTTTTAATCATATAAAAATAAATGTCATATTTCTCTGTAATGCTAATTCAGATAGATGTAGTCCCAATTTCAGCAATTCAAAAATTGTGTGTATGTGTCTTGACATATGAAAAATATGGGCTTTTGGCATGCCCCCATATGGATGCATCCATCTCTACAATGCTCTTTTATGTGAAATTAATTCTATTGTTTCGCTGCACTGTAAACAACAATAATAAGACAGAACTTGATGATGGCACTGTGACAGCAAAGCGAAAGGGAACAAAAGAAGGCATACTGGTTTTATTACTTTGATTAATGAATAATAGTTGGGAGATCAGTTGATAGACCGACACATCAGTGTACAATGCTTGTGTGTACCTGCAGTGGACGAGCATGGGGCCCATCTCAGGAGTCTGTGCTGCAGAAGATCTCCTGACGAAGGTGAGTACAGGCAGCGTGTATTCAGGAACGCCCATATCAGGCCACTGTGTGTAGTGATACTGAATCACTGTCCGCTCACACTGACGACCTTTTACACTGCCCTTCTGACCCTGCAAACACAGACAATTACAAACACAAACCTTCACTCTGCCCTTCTGATACTCCACAAACAGCCTCACCCTTCACAGACTTAACTATGGGCACAGCCCTTCACACAGACATCACACATACAGAACTAGACACAACACAGCGTCTCTCAAATGTCCTTTTAAGTCCTGCAACACAATGCACAATGACGTATTACCATTCTTGCCACTCATAATGACCTGAGACAACTCCATCTGTGGAAACTAAATATCAGATTAGCCCCCAGTTCTCATGTGTCAAAGTAGCTAGTGTAAAAATGGTGTGCTAGTTATTGTATGGCTTAACTCTTTTTGTGTGTGTTATGAAAGAGGATTAATGTTGAATCATTACAGTCTTTTAACAAACAAACTGTGGAAATCTCACTCTGAAATAAGCTTCTTAACTCCTTTTACTAACTCGTGCCTTTAATACTTGCAATCCCCCCATCGTATGAGTGAAAATAGGCGCAGATACTATAGTTTAATATATCGATCCTATTTTCTGTGTTTTTATAAGTTCCATTTCCCACTATTGGGTATTTTTATGTCCTTACATTTAGTCTATGAATCCTATACATAACACAAGTTGCCAAGGATGTACTAATATACATATCACAAGTTGCCAAGTATGTACTAATATTATACATTTCTGTATTTAATTTTTTGCCATGTACACATGGTTCTATGTACATTCACTTTTACATGACTAAATTCCACCCTCTCTTTATACCTTAGAATTAAACAAACTATTTTTTGTTACCTGTGCCTTTTAGACTGGTATATTATCCTATGCAAATATTTGAATATCCCATCAAATTAGATGTTTCATTGACTGAACATAAGTCAACAAATCCTCCACAGGGAACAAATGTTCCCTGTATTTTGGGCTTTTTCTGCAAATTTTAGTGCACAGTTTCTATTTATTTTCTGCGTTTAACATAATGGAAACTGAAAATATTATAATTCCCAATAGATTAAGTTCAGCAAATAAACAGTAATCATGTATTAAAATATTCAGAAGTTTGTTCTCTGTAGAGGCTACTTATTTTTCCACTTAGTAAATCATCAGAACATATAATTTGACCAGAGGCGTATAAACTTTGCATATGACTATATATGAACAGCCAGATTCAAAAAGTAGTCCAAGCCAAAATCCTGAGGGATGTTAAGAAAAACTTCCAGTCCATTTGGATGTATGGGTCCATTGGAAGGCTGCAATGACATATCTGCTTATAATATGACATCACATTCAAAATGAATTCAAAATGAGCTGTTTTTTCCACATTGTTTCCACAGATTAACTACATAGATATGTTTAAATATTACATTAAATTATTTTATTTTAAAAACGCAAGAACAATTCAGTTACATAAGCACTTTAATACACCTATCACTGGTGTTTAATTGCCTTTAATAAATACTGTTCATTGTTTATCTTCATTACAGCCTTGTTCTGGGTCTGAGTGTCAGGCACAGTTTATTTTCAGGTCCTTTTTTTTGCTTTTTAAGCTTGGCCCATATCCATTCATTGTGACAAGGTATGACCTGTGGACGTTCTAAACTCTACTCAAACATCTGTTCTGAGTCAAATATCTCCAACAGCAGCAGTCACTGACTCTCCTCCTGACTTCCCCGTAGAGATCAGTTCCAACCCAAAGCTAACACACCTGCTCCAGCTAATCAAGGTCTTTGGAGGTCTTTGATTAATTGGATCAAACTGGACTGGATCAGGTGTGTGTGTGTGTGCTAGAAACACAGCAGGGCAAGTAGCACTGAGAAAGAGACACTGACCTTCTTGACTTTGGTGTTGCGGATGGTGAAGCGGCGGACTGTGTAGCAGGCGTGGACTTTACTGCTCTTCAACGTCACCACAATGTTACCGTACTCCTCACTGTTCTCTGTCGGCCAGTACTGGTCACATTTTCTCTGTACAAAGCCCAAACACAAAATAAGATCTTTTTAATACATAATATCTCGATTTGTAGATATTTTATAGATATTTCTACAAACAGTTTGAAACCTCAGATCTAGGCATAATATTGATATTTTCTTGTATCACAGGTCGAACGTTGGAGAATGTTTATCATATAATCCAGTGCACAACACACATGAACATAAATGATATAGCACAGTCTGCCAGATACGCAAGATTTTACTAGGTGACATGAAATAAACCAAAAAGACTGCTCTCATAGCTCAGTCTGCAGTGGACTTAATTCTGTTCCAGACAGCATAGAGGAGAGGACCGGAGGGAACTCACTCTTCCTTTCTCCACCAGGTTGGTGATCATCACGATGATGCCCGTGTTCTGCTCCCACACCATCCTCCAGAAGTCCTCGAAAGTGGACTTGAGGGGACCCTGTGCAGCAATGTACGCCTTGGGCTTGTTGTAGCCCTGAGAGAGGGACATACAAATACACTTAATATGAACATACTACATTCTAGTGTAGCATTATATGGTGCACAATTGCACACACACATAAAGATCAGTCTACTGAATTAGTTAAACTGTGGTCCCTCAGCACAAAAAAGGAAATAAAGAAAGAAAAAAATCTAAACAATATACAATATACAATTAAATATATACAAGGACTACGGTATGATTTATTTAAACCCAAGACATTAATTGAGATAGTAATAAGCTAAATATATTAAAAATCATTAATTATAAAATACTTTCCTTTGGAAGGTGACTTTCCCAAAACTTAAACTTCTGTAAATAATACTTACATTTTTTTTTGCATTTCTTTATGTTGTTTTTTAAAAAGATGTTTTTGATATTGATGTTTTTGAATTGTATTGATAAAGTGAAGTTCAAAGATTTAGATTTATTTAAGAGCTTAATTTTTAAGTAAAAAACACCTCACATTCAAAAAATGTTGTCCCACATTTTCATGTCACTACTGAAACACAAAGTGTTATAGTCTTATTTTAGCCATCTTAGCCACATTTCAGAGCAGGAAGTGAGACTGCATCCCTGTCCCTCTTTAGCTCTCAATGTTTGGAAGTAATTGTGTCCCAAGGTCTGAAAATCAGTGTGTAACATTAAGAATTTTCACTACTGAAACACAGTTTTCTGCAATAAGTAAACTATGTTTTAATGAGAATTATTAGGATTTCTTGTGTGTACAGCTGTTTGCTAGTCATGTACTGGCTAACATTTTCAAGTTCTGCCCAAAATTTGCTAAAACTGTTACTACAAAACAGTCAGTACTGAAACATTTGGTAATGTTTCAGAGGCATTATTACTGTTTTGGTAGCGACAAAATGTTAAATGATTTATTTTTAACAGAATAAACATAATTAAGATATAGGATCATTCAAAGCAAATAGATTTTAGTCTTAAGCCCAAGTTAGTTAAAGGTGCGAAATGTGTTTTCAACTCTGACTTTGAACCAATTCAGTAGAACGATCCATACAACATGATTAATTTTTTTTAATGTGGCTGCTTTTTTTGTCTGTTCCAATCAATTTTTAACGTTAGAAAAACTAAATATGGTGACAGATACAATATTGTATGTATTGTATAACACTCACATCCACATAGTTAGCATTGATGTAGTCACTGTGTTTGGAGTCCTTGCCTGCTAATGGTCTTAGCTTCACTCGACTGTGATCATCTAGAGGGAGAGACGGAGGCAGAGAGTGTGAGCAGCATACATATCATTAGAGGAGAGAGAGAGAGAGAGAGAGAGAGAGAGAGAGACTTACATGCCACAATGTTGATATATCTGTTCTTGTGCTTGTTGTCTGGGTGATTTGAATGTTCAGACGTGATCTTCATATCCGCTGTGCAGCGCTGCACTTCCTGCAGTGAACACACACAAACACCCATAGAGATATGATTTCTTTACAAAGAATACAAAACAAGCAGAAAAGAAATGCGCATTTTAAATAATATCACTTAGGAAAGCTCTGACTGTGCCGCTACCGCATTTTCTTTTGGTGAAACAATGTAAATACTTCATTTGTCTCCCAGGCTGCCGCACTCTTTTTCCTTTTGAATGATGATTTCTCACTGCAGACTGCCAAGACAACACCCATCTCTTGCCACACACAGACATACACATGGCTATAGATATATGCCTGTAGTTCAATGCATACTCAACAGAATCCTATGCAGCTTTTAAAGCAGCCATCAAAGTCAAAACCTGAAAGCGACACTAAAGTAAAAATCATTCACCTCCTTAGTGAACTACAGCCTAACTTACTAACAGATAATGACTATTATTAAAGAAGCCTAGAGAAAAACAGGGTGTTTTAAGTGTTTTTGTAGCCTGGAGATCTACTTGCTTTGATTTTATGTGTTTGTACACAACAGATCCCATTGAGACATTGACAACTCATGGTTTTATCAGTATTGGCAAAAATGTCAACAACAATAATGACCAACCTTTTTGCTTGCTGCATCACTGTGAATGGAGCTCAGGAATCTCAGGAAGAAACGGTTAACATCTTGAAGGGGAACTCCACCCATTTTTCAAAATGTGTGCATCATGCAATGACTGAGCTGTACACAAAGTCATTGGTCAGTGGTTTGATGTGACGTTGTGCATTATAGAGAAACTTAATGACTCCGATGTCTTTACAGTGGTGGTGAAAGGAACCAGGGGTCATGATGTCTACAACTCAAATATAGCCATTTTATTTACTATCCAGAGCCACCAGTGAAACTACACGTGCCTTCTGCGTTATATCTAATGTTAATAATGGTAAAATACTGCAAATATGTTTTAGAACATGTGTCAACATATGTCAACAGCTTATATTAAAACTACTGTAAAACAATGTCTCAGTCATCAGGCAATGTATTTATACCCTATTTCATGTCAAGACTTTCTGTGAGGCAGCTTTTGGGGACAAACTCTTCAGACCCATGGTTTCCTTTTATCACCACTGTAAACAATTCTGACTTGGTAAGTTTCACTAGAATGTAGCCTTAAAAAATCAAACCACTTTGAATGACTTTGTTAACATCCTAACCATTTAATAATGCAAAATATTTAAAAACAAATAATCTAGAAAATTCCCCTTTAAAAGGTTGTACCACTGCTCAGTTAAACTCCCTGTTCAACTACATGACAGCACTACAGGCTGAACTTTTGAAATAAGCCAACAGAGCTTTATAGTTGTCCATCATTTTGTAGTTGGCATCATGCTAATATAAAGAACTCTGGGCTGAAGTGGTTTTTCCTGTATGGGAAAAATGAATGGCATTTTCAAAAATTGGTTCTAATGCTCCTTATGATAAACATGATGAACAAAAATATTCTAAAGCTGATACATTTTGTCCTGGTTACATTTCCTCCCTGAAAGTCACTGGATCCTCTGAATTACAAGGTCGTTAGGTAGGAAAGCTGTTATACACCAAATACTGCTAGATCCATGCAAGCTCATACACTAATGTTCATCAAAATGATGAGTTTCGTATTGTACTCTATAACGCTGGCTACTTAAATTGTAACTATTAGTGCCAAAGCAACTTAACCAGCACATCAGGCAAAGCTTGATGGTTTGCATGGGGTATTTTAGTGAGGTTCCTAGTATTGTGATGAAAAATAGACAAAACAAAATGTAGTTTTGAAACATTTGTTTCTTACAGGGTGCGACAAAGGTGACATTAAAGAGAGCCATTCAGGTTTTCCCAGACAGAAAAAAGGCTTAGATGCGGAGTTCCTCAACACTGTCATGTTGCCAACCAAGATGATGCTTTAGAGGTTTACGGAATACCTGATATGAAAAAATTCCTATAGTTTTCAAGTGTTGAAAAGACTCCACTGTATGCTCAAGCAGATAGCACAACTTGATATGTGTGTACTCTGTGTGAAAGCACTATACTGCAACTGCAACAAAGTACATTCAGTTCATTAGAAGGACAAAACTAGGTCAATTCAACTGAGCTTTGCATTGCAGCCATCCAAGCTATGCTCTTCTGCCACGCTCAAACTTTGGACTCTGCCCTTCTGTCCTTGCTTTCTCCATTCATTCATAATTGCATGCTTCCCCCCCTCTCTCCATCAACAGAATGCCAATCTCCAAACCCTCCCCACCCTCTCATGCTTTTGGGTCCTCATCCAAAAGCCCTCTTTTTCCCAGGAATCCCTTCAAAATCTCCCACTCGGAATGCACCCTATCCTCACCCCTCCCCGAGCCGGCCTCCAGGAACCCTCTCAGCCTGTGCTTGCCACCCCGGCCACGTCTCTCGCAGGCCAGCCAGCACAAAGCCACTTGTCAGGGGCCCTGGAGGCTCCATATAAAGAGTTTTGCTCTGTTGCCTCTTTCCTTTTCTGCTGCACTGGGTGGGGAGGTGCTGGAGGAGAAAGGCCTGGGGGTGCCCATGAGGTGTCATTGAAGGAGACAGAAACACTTCCCAAAATTCACGTACGTGAAAACACCCGCATCCATACACTCATCCCTTCAGACTCTGTTCTTATTAACCCCTTAACATAATGATTGAGCCATGGTTGAGTACAATTTGTCCTCTTACACCAAACAGAGTCCCTCAGCCAAGACACGCTTGCTTATTTAGTATTTGTACTGGAGCTACAAGGCCATATACCATGTTAAGCCATTAACACAGAACTCAGATGGACTTATGTATGTGGTTACTGACACTGTATGACAATCTGTTATCTACTAAAATAGACAAAAGGAAATTAGCATAGCTAAAAACACAAGTCACAGCCATCTTAAAGCATGGACTTTTCCCACACTTTTGTCCTTATTTTTCCATGTAAATTTTAGATTACATAACAACTACATGGTTTGTGTGGTTTTAAGGCAAAGCTATGATGATTTAAATATGCAAATATGCAGTTTTCACAATGTTAATAGTAGCTATAAGCTTCCATTACTTGTTAGCTACATTAGCTTTAATGTAAATAATGTATTAACAGAACATCTACAAGATATTTACTTCAATCTATTCAAATACTACTGCTACTTCACTGATATGTTGTTGATGTGTTACTGATAATCTGTTAAGAGTTTATTAACCTACAACCACTCCAAATAAAGTTTTACCAAATATTACACTGTAAAAGGTGCAACACAGCAAGAGCTGATTTGAAGTTTTTAAGTTTGAACTGATGTAAAATGTGCTTGGCATTTTTCATTAGACATATTTATATGAGTTGAACAAAACCACACAACGTAATGTTTTAGGTTGAATGGACAAACTATTTTACAGCCCTGCAAAGCCCCCAGCACTGCTGGTCACCAGCAAAACTAACATATGTTTTCTGTTTTGGACGCTTTGGATTTACTCTAATTATTATCTATCACAGTATATTACGGTATATTTTATTTATTCTGTATGTTAATTTCAGTACAACTTCTTAATGTTCTACAGCTTTTTAATAGTCACAGTATCATCTACAGCTCTGTTCATCATTCAGGATACATCTAAAATGTATTTTTTCATAAGGTGAAGATGAAAAATAGCATCATATCACTTTATACATTTATCTTTAACATTCTGGTTTTATATGAATAAAAACAGTTATTCCAAATTTTGACCAGCAGTGTACATTTAAGGTAAGAAGAAAATTGTGTAGATTGGATTTCTGGCTGAATCATTGCCATTGTAATTAGTACATAGTTACTGAGAGTCTGAAACTGCCCATAGCTCCACTGAGTTTAAATTGATACTCAGTGTCACCAGGCAGTCAAACACTCACACTCCACTAAATTACTTTCCTCTGTCTATCAAGCAGCATGTGGACACAAAGAAGCCTGGTTAGTGTAGCAATACAATAGATTCCCCTCATCTTCTTTCCCTCTCTGTCTCTCCTCTCCTCAGCACCGAGAACTCACTGTTTCTTTAGGTCGAGGGGTGAAAAGGTGGGAAAGAGGCTGAGATATGGGAAAGACATACAATACTGTGCCAAAGTCTTAAGCTCCACAGACTTGGATTAAATTTTTTAGATTTTTTTTGTAGAACATAAGGGTTCATTAGTTCACTAATGTTAAAGTAAATACAAGTAATATTAATAAAATAATTAGTGATTATGTTTTCATTTAACCATTTCCAAACCTCTCCTCAAGGAAGTCAAGTATTATTTGTAGTTATTATCCAACACCTGGTTTGGCTGATCCGTCCTTCATGATGTTAAATCAGGTGTGCTGTTGATGGAATTTAACAAGTCCATGCTGTGGCTGAAGGCATCCAAACTTTGTTCTTCAACCCAGCTCACAAGGTATTAACTACTTCTTTCATAATAAGAAATTCTTCTTACTCTTTACTGTATTTATGTTTATTTGTATCTGTTATAATGATATGTTTTTTTTTACAGGCAATTTCACCAAGAAAAATATCCTTAAACCATGTGCTTATGTGTTGTTATATAGAAAATGTATATAGAAGGGTACTCTACATAGAACCATTTTCTTTACTAAAGAACCCTTGAAGAATCATCTTTTTAAGTGTGTAGATAAGCAATAGAAGCTACAAATGAAAATTAGCATTGTGTAGCTCCAGGAGAAAAAAGTAAAAAAGCAAGCTTTAGACATCAAACATGTCTTCACTGACTGACTCAACCTGAGATAAGGAGTAAATTGAGTACATTTATTTATTTTTAATCTCTTTAAATGCTACGTCTGCTACGGATACAAACACACACACACTGACCAACAGTACTGTGCTGCACTGGGCCCCGTCCACATACAGCCAGGTGGGAAACTTTGACAGTTAGCAAAACACATTACAACCTTTACATCTAACCTTGGGTTTAGCTGCCTTTCAAATCCCAGATATAACCCCTGCTCGGCTTCTTCTTTACTGCACACCTAATCCGAGTCTAGCCTGCTTCTAAACCGCGGAACTAATGCCAGTCTAGCCTGCCTCTAAAGCACAGATCCCCCGCACATCCACATAAATGCAAGCAGGGAATTACCGAATTACAAACTGCTCTCTCTCAGCGAGTGAGTGACAGAGACTAAAGTGGAATCAAGCAGAGAGAAATTTCTGAGCTTACAGAGAGAAAGAACACACGGGATGAACACACATTTCACTCCCAGGGAGATATTCACAATGAACACACAATGCTCTGGTTTAGTCAACCTCAGCACGTCCAACATCTCGCCTCATTCGTCCATAAAATGTGTGACTATCAGCGACTGATTGATATGAAAATTCTGTTAACAATGATGACACCGCTACTGAACCAATATCCAATAGGCAATATACCAGTATAGCTGCTACATAACACGAGCAAGTGAAAAGGGGCACATACTCCACATTTTGCTTACATGACCATTTTACCATTGTTACTGTGCATTTAAGACTGATATATGTAAATGACCTCCATTATGATTAGCTGATAGGCCCTTTACATCTGTAAGAACCTCATAAAGGAACACCTTTTGTCATTGTTTGTGTTGAGATTTAAGTGATTTAATACAATATTTCCAATAGGTCTGGTGGTTGTTCAAAGCAGTGCGACATTCCTGAATGTTTTTTTCTTAGAGCATATTTAAAGACACATTAAGCCTTCTGCAGATACCAGTGAATCAATTTTAATTGTAATATTGTCTGATTTTATTGGCCAAACAAGACCTAATGTGTATACGAGGGTGTATCTGAGCATCTCTTAGGGCTTGACACTTCCCATCATTAGGTGTAATGTGTCAGGCAGGCAGGCTGGATGAATGGAGATGTGTAGGTCGTGTCTGTGTGGATTATTGATCATTTCTGATCTTAGCACAGATTAATATTAATACACTCTGAAGGGTCTGACAGCTCAGCACAGCTGCGACACAAATTGCTGGCCCGGTGCTCTGGCCTGGACAAGGGAAGCTACAAGCGAGGGGCAGCAGCGTCCAAGACCATCTGGTCCACACACACTGACACACACACACACACACACTCACAGGGTGTAAAACATCCCTATTTGCTGTCACTTTGACAGAGTTCTGCCGGTCCGGCCTCTAATGATGCCCTGTCAGAAATGCTCAACAAATGCACCCCTCCACAAACTGGGTGTAGAAGCCAGGCCAGCTGTTCAGAGACACAGACTCAGTCTAATGGACAAGGCCATTACAATGGTGACTAGGAGGTGGCACGGGTGTGTTTGTGTACCTCAAACTCTTCAGAGAATCCATGCTGGTTGTTGGCGTACAGGTCAGATATGTGCTTGATAAACTGCTTGACAGGCATGGCCTCCATGTCATCTGCAACAGAGGAAAACAAAACTTTGTACATTAAGATGCCAGACATAATAAAAGGTGTAGGTGCATATCACTGGTGTCCAAAGAAGAACATGCATCTCCAAAATAATAACTTCACAACAGAAGGCAAAAACTCTCTTTTCTTTTAATGTAAGTTAATGTAAAGATGTTTTATCCTAAGAGACTTTGGAGCATTTCTGTCAATTCAATTACAACTTTTTCACACAATGTAAAGAACAGCTGCTGTGTGATGATGTCGTAAAAAATACAACCAAAAAGACATATTTAGTTTCTTTTGGACAGTAACGATATACTGTCGGAAAAAAGGGTAGAAGAGACAGCGGCACAAACTAATGTGGGCTAAAATGTAACACAGATATTTTGCGTAGTTAAACAGGTTCAACTGAATGTACTCTTAGTCATCTCATATTCCCACAGCAACCTCATCTGCTTATTTTGACAGCAATCAGATAGATTTTTCACCAGATTTACTCTAAAGCCCATGTCAAACTCAAGGCATGCGGGCAAAGTCAGGCCCATGGCACAACCCTATTCGGCCCGTAGAATTATTTTAATTTTATATTATTATCAGCTTGTTTCACCCTGAGCTGCACTACAGTCCCCAGCATGCACTGGCACACAATGTCTGTTCTAAGCCCCTTTCTCCAACAACAATCTCTGGGCCAGCGGTTACACAAAAAGAAAAGACGCCAGGTGTCTAGTTCAAGCAAATGGGCAGTTTTAAAAAACCTACCTTCTGGGGAAATTTCAAGAGGTTTAACCATCTGTACCTGATGTAGTCTATTGTTTTATATTAAACAATTTATTTTTATTCAAAATTATTTTTGAATAGTTCAAGTATTTTGCTGTTGCACTTCTGTCATATTTTGAACAAACAATGGCCCGTTCGGGTCATGGCAAAATGTTAAGTAAAAATAAAATAAAAACACATCTGGCCTGCAAATTTGTTGAGATTTTTTAATATGGCCCTTTTTAGAGTTTGACACCCCTGTTATAAAGAATGTATTTATACCCTAAAAGAAACTGTTTTCAAGAAATTTCAAATTTAATTGTTTGTAGTTCATTGTACATTGTACATCATGAATTATACATGATATATAATATTATGTTATAGTCTTAATTCAACTTTGTATGTAACTTTGGAAAGCAAATGATGGTGAAGTTTTTCTCTGTCTATTTTTCTCTAAACACTTTCAGAATCATCACCTCAAATCAAATGAATGTAAACCAAACAACATACCTCCATTTTCATTATTAAATGAACACACAGTAATGAGAACATTCCAATCTGTCTTCAGAGGAATGAATGAACATCAACAAATAATACCCAGTTAAACCATCACGGAAAAAGTAATTAGAGCCTCAACCAGCACCAACAGATTTTATTTTGTTGATATTCAATAACGATAGGAAAGTGTTCAGTTTCCAGTTACCTCAAATAGAGGCAACACACTCGGCTGGTGTTGAGAACATTTTCCGAGTCCACCTTACCCTGAGATCAGGACAAGACCAAGTTCAAATGATGATGAGACTGAGGCCTGGACTGTTAATTTACATTCCCAAGACCAAACCTGAGTACAACACTAGATTTTTGATCACTGAGTTCTGTGTAAATCAGAATTTACAGCTATATTGTTTCATTCACCCACATATTGGCTGGAATACAGTACCACTTTGAAGTATACATATAACTCACACTGAGAGCTAGTCAGGCTAAAGTACGGCCTCCACACAGAGGGTTTAGTTTTAACACAGTGTTACAACAAAGCCCCCTGAAATAAACAATCTTTCCAAATCAATTTCAACATGTTTTGAAAGTTTATAGTACAGATGTCATGTAAATAAAATGTATACGCAATTTTATTGCTGTGATATATTTTCTACTTTGTGGTCAAAAATTATATTGCCACATTTGACACACTCTTTTTTCACAAATCGTATTTATTCTGATGAATATATTTTATGAATTTAGGTTGGAAAGTCATCTCATTCAAACAACACTGAATTGCATTCAATTCATTGAGATTTGCATCGATTTATCAGTGGTTTTAGCAACTGTTCAAAGTACCCTCTCAGTCCGAATCAAGTAGCCGCACCTATAGAGTTAGTTGGAACATTTGTACTCGTGCCAGTTCGATATGTCTTTGTCCTCCAAAGTACAAACATTGTAAATGTATAAGGGTTCAAAATGGTCTCGAAATCCAATTGTGTGACTTAAATAAGTTTCAAAGGCACAATACATTCACTATCCCAAAGGAAAGCTCTCCAAGCGCTGGTAGTACCATGTAATTGGGGGAGTCCTAACTAGTGGAAGGTATTGGAGATGACTAAATTGCGGAGAAAAATTGGGGAAAAAAAATAAATATGGCAAATAAACAGTGTAAATAAAAAAGGCTATCTGAAAAAAATAGATGTAAATGGGCATATTTGCCAAGCAATCACTGCCGATTTATCAAGTAATAAAATTAAATAGATTAATTGGGGCAGCCCTAAAAAAACTGTAATGAATACATAATTGTTGCAGAAAAACAGCAGAGTAAAAGCACAGAAAAATCAGTCAATGTTCTAGAGGCAGAGAAGTGAGAATCAGGTTTAAAGAAGGAGAGAAACATCAAGCTATGTGAAGAGCAGATGGGTATTATGTCTCTTGAGTCCCAGAAAGAACTAGACCACTTGCTTTTTAGTTATAGTGGCTGTAACAATAACAAGCATATCGATTAGTATCCAAAAAAAAGGGGCTGAAGACGCTCCACTCCTCTGCAGCTGGAGATAAAAGAGAGGTCGTACAACAAACTGTCTGATGTTTGGTTTTCATGTATGATAAATCTGATAGAGAGAAAAAGAGACTGAGAACATAAGAGAGAGAACATTTGACTTAATCTGTGGAAGTGTCTTGAGAAAAAAAAGTCCATTTGTGGCCTTAAGACAGGAGTTAGAATAAAACCTGAGAGGTGACCTTCCTTAAATATTTCAGTGAGACAAATGAAAGCAGGGAAAATTAATCTCCATTCTACATCAGATAAAATGCCTTACAGGTGGAAGAACCACAGCTTTGAACTGAAAGGAAGAAATAAATGATTCAAGCTCCAATCTGTTCAGACTCACTCAACAAAGAGAGAGAGAGAGAGAGAAAGAAAGAATGAAATGTGCTTTTCCTCAGGCAATTTTTCTGTAGGAAGTGTCTTAAAGGGCCCATATCTTACATTTCATGTTTGTGTGGTTTTATGTACCAATATTGGTCATATTTCATTTTTGCATTGCATTTTTACACCTCTCTTTATCCCTTAGAATGAATCAGGCTGTTTTTATTACTGTGACTTTAAGACTGATATATGTAAATGAGCTCTATTCTGATTGGCTGCCCTGTACTGTACTTCATTCAGCAGTCTGGGCTGAAACACTCCTTATAACTTCTGGGTAAGTGAATAGGGCTAAACAACTGTAGCTTGAATAGACAGGTATGTGTAAATGTGTTGTTTTCTCCGACAACACAAAAACCAGTGATTGAGAAATTGGCTGTTTTTGCAGGTTTCATATATGAACTACGTAGTGAAATGGAGTGAATAGCATGTTCTGAAATGTTAGCAGTGTTTATACTCCACATCAAACTCTTTTATTTAAAAAATGTTAGGAAAATTTGTTTTTTCCCTTTATTGCTGTTTTGTAGGGCTATACGATACAGAAAAATAACTGTATTATGATTATATCACATCATATTGTTAATGTTATATGTCTTGCCGTATATTCATTACTTCCTGATCTCCCTTAATGTGTTACATTTGGCATATTTTATCAGATTTATATGCATTTGTTGGATAATTAGAATGTGTTGTTCAGAAAAACCCAGTTGAAAAGACTGAGATTGGTCAGGACGAGAGAGTTGAGTGAGAAGGCAAATGTAAAAGAAGAAGCCAGAGGGAGGGAGGGAGGGAGGTAGAGACGGAGGGAGGGAGATGGGGAGAGAGGGGGACAGATAGATAGACAGACAGATAGATAGATAGAGAGAGAAAGAGTGAGAGAGAGAGAGAGAAAGAGTGTGAGAGAGAGAGAGAGAGAGAGAGAGAGAGAAAGAGTGAGAGAGAGAGAGAGAGAGAGAGAAAGAGTGAGAGAGAGAGAGAGAGAGAGAGAGAGAGAGAAAGAGTGTGAGAGAGAGAGAGAGAGAGAGAGAGAAAGAGTGAGAGAGAGAGAGAGAGAGAGAGAGAGAGAGAGAGAGAGGTGCCCATGGTAAATGGCTGAGTGTTCTTGCCAGGCTGGCAGACAGAGGGGCTGAATTGGACAGAGGGGCTCAGAGTTGGGGTCACTGTGAGCTGCGGCACGCTGCAACAATAAGAACCGGTTCCGTTTGAGTGCTTCCAGGAGATCCTGAATGAGCCCCACACACACACACACACACACACACACACACTTGCTGGCTCTCTCAGAAACACACAACCTTCACTACAGCTGCTTAACTTCAACACACTCTCAAACTACAAACAAGCCCTGAACACACCAGCAACAGCACTCACACTCTCAGGGTCTTCACTAGAGCTGTCTCCATCTGAAAGACTTACAATACCAACAATTTAGAGTCAGTTATGATAGTATTTAATAATACATGTGCCCAAAACTAAAGTCTCTCTTCCAAAAGTTAAATATCCTGAGAACATGTTTTATTTTCATCATTTATATTTTATTTTAGCCAAGTATATTATTTTTATTGTCTTTTATTGTCTATACTGCTCCATCACATTAGTGTATTCAGTGTGTTTTTAAAAAATAATTCTGACTAACAAACTGAACTGAATGATGATGAAATCTGAGATTCACAAATTTGAGAGGAATGTCATGAAGTCTCACTGAAATTTAATGAACATGGGTGAAATTTCATGAATTTGAGAGAAATGGCATTAAATTTCACTGTAATTAAATGAACGTGAGTGAAAGTTCATGCATTTAAAAGAAATATCTTGAAATCTCACTGGAATTTAATGAATTTGAGTGAAAATTCATGAATTTGAGAAAAAATGTCATGGAATTTCACTGGAATTTGATGAACTTGAGTGAAATTTCATAAATTTGACAGAAATGTCACAGAATTTCACTGGAATTGAATGAATTTGAGTGAAATTTAATGATGTATGGAATTGTTTCCTACAGAGTCACAACTGAATTGTTGTGAGGTCAGAGATTTACACCCGTATTATTTACACAAATTCAGGCATGAGGGCACAGAGATCGCAATCTCTGTATGTGTGTTTGTGCCCTAAACACCACCAGCAGAGTCCCACCCACCTGCAGTGCTGTCTGCTCCAAAACCAACCGCAGTATTTTACACAGTATCTTTAGCTCAAAAGTTTTGAACTTTTGCAGACACACATCTAAAATGCTTCTAATATAATGCTACTACTCTACAACAGTCATGTCAAATCATATGCAGGAAGCTTTAGAGTCAACCTGTAATCAAAATGTTGGTCATATCAAGCACAATTCATCACAAATCATCTAAAAAAATCATCTAAAAAATTCTTGTTTTTCCACAATCTTTGACTAAGGTGCCATGATTTTTGCCCGCCTCTAAAACGTCACCGGCCAGTAAAAAATAATATTAACCAATAATATCACGTTTTACCTCCCACTACCACCAACCCCACCTGTCATGAACAGAAAATTCTCAAACAGCCAAGATCTTATCTTAAAACTACACACTTTAAAAAGATGGTTCTTCAAGGGTTCTGTAGTAAAAAAAAGGTTCTAAATAGAATCATGAATACTCAAAGAACCCTCTGCATGATTAAAGGTTCTTTGCATCATGAAAGCGTTCTTCAGATTGATGGAGAATGTGCTGTAGATGGTTCTATATAGAACCTTTAGAAAAGGGTTCTATATGACACCCAAAGAGTTCTTCTATTGTGACATGCATGACATCATAACAACAGAAGAACCCTATTTGGTGCTATATAGAACCCTTTTCAATGGGGTTCTATATAGAATCATCTACAGCATATTCTTAAGAACACTTTCATGATGCAAAGAGCCCTTTAATCACACAACAGGTTCTTTGAGTGTTCAAAGTTCTGTATGTACCATTTGCTTTACTAAAGAACCCTTGAAGAACCATCTTTTTAAAGACTGTATTATAAAACAATATCTCAAACATCAGCCAGTGTATTCATAACCGTTTCATGTAATAACTTTCTGTGAGGGAGCTTTTAGAGGTGGACGTCTGGTTCCAGTTACCACCACTGTGAACAATTCTGACTACAAGTGTCTCTAGAACTGAGCATTTCACACCAAACTACTATAAATGACTTTGTTTGCATCCATTTAATTAAGCAGACAAAAAATTGGTGGCATTCATTGTGTGATGGTTGAGAAAAGTACATAACTGTGTTGCACAAGAACTGCCAGTCAATAGCAATTTAAAACTCAAATTAAAGTCAATTAAAATTAAGTAATTAAAGTCAAAATCAATATTGTTTTGTTTAATTATAGTCAGTAATAACAAAAAGAAAGAAGCACTGAAATCATTTCCAACACTTCTTTACTGTACTATCATTGTTTGTTGACTTTTGCCTCACAGTTATTAACAGTCCTTTCTCTTTCTTCCTAATTATCATCATATTTATCATTATTATCATTATTATGGTATTTTGCTAAACATAATATATAGTGCAAATCAGACTCATAATTTTAATGACATAATGGAAAGAAAGTGTCATTGTAATTGGCAACAGAACTGAATCTCTATACTAAATACATATCATATTACTACTATTTGTTCGTTGTTTTAATACTGACATACAAAGCATATATTAATATGTGCGATGGTACACATATGTTGTTTAACCATTTTTCCGTTCGAATAGCTGTATATCAGCTATAGCCTCCTAATTTTAGTCCTCAGACTAATCAGACCAAATGTGCACGCCTGCTAATTACAGTATATTATTTATCATTTAAAATCTTTGTGTTGTTCATAAAAATGTACTGAATAAAACATGTCAAAATACATTTCTGGTCTATAACACTACAATACAAGCTATTTTTGAATGAAATAATTCAAAAGAGATGACTCCACGCCTTTGTGTGGTAGTGTAAATATGTACACGTCAGCTTAAACTGAAAAAGATCCACAGGATTTGTGATGAAAACACTGTGTCTTTATATCACACTTGCTGCAGCAGCAAAAAAGAGTTAGAAAGTCCAGCAGTCCTGCAGCAGTGATCATGGACCAGTGTTAAAATTCTGTACCCATCTTTATTAGCCAGCTGAAGAGCTCATCACTCCCTGTTCATGTTCAAATCAATGCCATGATGGATTTTTACGTCCAAGGGTCATTACCCTAATCTGGGAAAGGAGTAGTCTGGAGTATGCATTAAAATAAGCTCTAGTCCACTCCGCTCCTTCCACACATACACACTTTTCACTCCATGAGACAGGCCCAATTATTTCTACACAGAGTGCAAGGAGGCAGACATAGCAAGAGAAAAGGATGGATAATGTATGTGTGGGTGTTCCAGGCACAGCATGAATAATAGCAGCTCCTCAGCCTCACAGCCAAAGGCACAAGCATTTCTCTGTTTAGTTAAGAAGGTGACACCCAGCGCACCTCCAAGCTGCCTGACTAAAACCCACACGCTAACATGTAAACAGTGCCGTGTTTTGGGTTAGTGAGCGTATCATGCTTGGAGCAAACCGCGCCCTTGAAAGAGGATGTTCTCACAACACCAGCTCACAATACTCCACACCTGAACCTTATTATTCAGGGTAAAGTGACCACATCAAATTAATCTCAGGTCAGTGTAAAGTGTTCACTTCAAACTGGCCTCAGGTAAGTGTAACGTGTCTACTTCTAACTGGCCTCAGGTAAGTGCAAAGTAAAGGTTTCAATCTGGTCTCAGGTCAGTGTAAATATACTACTTCAAACTGACCCTCTTAGGGACTCTCTGGCCTCAGGTCAGCACACAGAGATCACTTGAAACTGGTCTCAGATCAGTGTAAAAGGACCGCTTCAAACTGGTCTCAGGTCAGTGTAAACTGACCACTTCAAGCTGATCTTACGTCAGTGTAAATAGACTACTTCAAACTAACCATTTCAAACTGGTCTCTGGTCAGTGTAAAGTAACCACTTCAATCTGGTCTCATGTTAGCATAAACTGACCATTTCAAACAAGTCTCAGATCAGTGTAAAAGGACCACTTCAATCTGGTCTCAGGTCAGTGTAAAGAGACCACTTCAAACAGGTCTCAGTTCAGTGTAAAGTGACCATTTTAAACTGGTCTCACATCAGTTTAAAGTAAACACAAATTGCTACTTTAAATTTAGTCTTCAGTTTGATGGACATGAATGAATTTATTTCCAAAGCATTTTTATGATTTATTGAATTATTTTATTTCTTTATATATTTGCATCAAGGCAAATAGAGGCTACTTTGAAGCATCGCAACTGAAGCTTGCAGTTTGCCTTGTATTAACACCTTTAAATCACTGCACAATTCCATATGTGTTATTTCATAGCACTGACATCTTCACTATAATTCTAAAATGTGTAAAACTTTTTACTGATGCTGTGTCATGCTTGGACCGAGCCACGACCTTTTGAGATAAGGGACTGTGATCAGCGTGGACGACTCCAAACTTGGTCTCAGATCAGTGTAAAGTGACCACTTCCACCAAACTCTTTATCTGCCTGCACTGTTCAACAGCAAAGTGTAACTAATGAGCACACAACTGAGAACCAGTCCAAAGGTCAGCGAATTGCATCCCTTCTTACTGATCCCTTATCAGGGATTTAGCTCAGCCTGAGGACTTAAGGTCTACACTGGACTGTAAGCATGGCTGGTCAGAAAGTAGTGTGGTGTAGCTGACCTGGGATGGGGATGACTGGGATACTCTCATTGGGCACCACTCGCGGAGAGCTGCTGTCCTCCACATAGAAATGAGCTGTCTGGAAACACCTCCTGATAAAGAGAGAAAGAAAGAGATGTGTTACTATTGAGAGTTACATTTAAGTGTGCATATGTCTTACATATACTATTGTGAGCGATCTACCTTACATATACTACTGTGGATTACATTTAAGTGTTTCTGTATCTTACATAAACAATTGCAAGTTGTACTTAAATGTGTATATATATATATATATATATATATATATATATATATATATATATATATATATACACACAATATCTTTTATATACAATTGCCAGTTACATATACGTGTGTATAATACAATACTGCAAGTTGCATTTAAGTCTGCGTATATCTTACATACAGTATTGCAAGTTAAGTGTTTTTATGTCCTATTGCAAGTTGCATTTGAGTGTGCTTATGTCTTTACAAAAAAATACATTTTTTTTTCATATAAAAGTATAAGTGATGTTAACTGTGCATATATCATATTGGGGATTACATTTAAGTGTGCATATGTATTACATATATAACTGCAAGTTGCTTTTAAGTGTGCATATATCTTACATATACTATTGCAAGTTGCATTTGAGTGTGCATATATCTTACACTATTGCAAGTTCCACTTAAGTGTGCATATATCTTACATATACTCTTGCAAGTTGCACTTAAGTGTGCATATATATTACATATACTATTGCAAGTAGCATTTAAGTGTGCATATATCTTTCATTTACTATTGCACGTTGCACTTAAGTGTGCATATATATTACATATACTATTGCAAGTAGCATTTAAGTGTGCATATATCTTTCATTTACTATTGCACGTTGCACTTAAGTGTGCATATATCTTATACTATGGCAAGTTGCATTTAAGTGTGCATATATCTTGCATTTACTATTGCAAGTTGCATTTAAGTGTGCAAGTATCTTATATATGCAATAACGGGATACGTTTAAGTGTGCGGTATAATATATTATTGCAAGTTGCCCTTAAGTGAGCATATATCTTACATATACTATTGCAAGTTGCATTTAAGCATGCACGTATCTTACATACACTACTGCAAGTTATAGTTAAGTGTACATATATCATCTATTCACAATTGTGCGTTACATTTAAGTGTGCATATATCTTGTATAGGAAAATACGCTACATATATATGCTACGTTATATGTTTTGAAAAAAAAAACTGTATCTCCATTTTTTTATATCATTTAAACACAGCATTGTGTGAACATTTCATGAATGAATCAATAGAAATGATCCTTTAGCTACTTTAATAGAACTCTACTTTAACTTACATTAAAAGTTACTAACATTTTGACTTCTCCTTTAAAGTTATTATGACACATTCTAATTTTTAGTACAGTGAAGATACATATGCAATATGTAAGTGTTACTTTTAGGAATGTGTAACATACAGTTGTGTGCAGAAGTTTGGGCACCCCTTGTAAATGACATGTTTTGTTGATCTTCTAAGTTAAAGTAAGTTAACACATCCTCCACAGAGAACACATTTCTGCACATTTTAATGCATATTCAAAGTTTATCTGCTGAATTTAACATATTGGGGAAAAAGATAAAACATAAAGTGGCCTGTGCAAAAGTTATGGCGCATTTTATATTTCATGTTTTATTTTTTTCCAAATTTCTGAAACTCAGCATACTGTCCACTAAAATTTGCATATGTAAGTACGTTCTCTGTAGAGGATGTGTTAACTTACTTTCACTTAGAAAACCAACAAAACGTTTCATGCCACCAGGCGCGCTGCAACTTTTGCACACGACTCTGTAAGTGAGCAATATGATGACGGACTACAATCAGTGTTAAAGTAGACTGTATACAGTGGCAGAGGTGCACACTCAAGCCAAGATCAAAGTGAACTTTACACCCGTATCCAAAGAGCAAAGCAAACACAACCACACTGACTCAACACACACACACACTTACAAACCAAGTGAGGAACAGTTTTATCTGCAGAAAGCCTCTTCTAAAACAAACAGAACACGGCAGTATGAAAGCCCTGCGAGAGCCGTGACTTTCGAGGCTGAACCCTGTGCACACCCGGCAAGAAATGAAACAGAGCAGCCTCTCTGAACAGCTTCTCAGCGGAAAATAACAAGAATGTCAAGGCGAATCCGCTCCGGTGCACGAGAAACTGTTTCTTTTCTCTTACTCTCTCTTTTTTTGCCTCCTTCTCCTTACACAGAAACAAAACAGTGCTGATAAGTCCCCTCAGAGAAAGAGAGGGAAGAAAAAATCAAGGCGGACGAGAGACAGAAGTTGCAATCAGTCCGAGGAGAGAGAGAGAGAGGGAGAGAGAGAGGGAGAGAGACACTTGGAAGTTTCTCTTCCTACCTGTACTTCACACACAGGAGAGAACACAAGCTATTCATCCTCCGAAAGAACGAGGGATCTGCAGACAAGAGCAGCAAGACAACAGAGGCTCCGGCATGCTGTCTTTGAGTGATTGGGTGAGAGAGAGAGAGAGTGAGAGCAAGCAAGCAAGAGAGAGAGAGAGAGAGAGAGAGAGAGAGAGAGGAGGGATCAAGGTTGGGTCCCTGTAGTGTCACGCGGATTTTAACTCGGTGGCTGAAGTCAGAGCTGTAAACACTGACCCACGGTCAGCTCCATGTGTCCGTCCCTGACTCCAGACCCGAGGTGGTGTCTGGCCCTGACTGACCGGAGATGGGCCGTGGAGCGTGAGGTGATTAGCCAGAGCGGGGAGGTGACAGAGGGGCGGCCTGAAGAGCGTTCAATAGGATTAACTTCAGCTAACATTCCACCTTCTCCACCCCCAACACACCTGCTGCCCGCAACTACTGGCACACACACACGAACACACCCTGCTGACTGGACACTCCTTCGCTTTGTTCTTCTGTTTTATTTGCCCTGGGCTGTCTGACCAGTAAATGAAGGCAGGAAAAAAGAAGCAGCACTAGATGGATTCTAATCATTGTGGAAAGACATGAATTTAAAGGGGAATTCCACCAACTTTTCAAAAATTTTGCATAATTCAATCTTTGAGATGTAAACAAAGTCATTTAGAGTTTTTGATGTAAAATACATCACTCGAGGGAAACTTACCAACTCAGATTTCTTTACAGTGGTGGTGATAGGAACCAGAGGTCACAACACAAATACAGCCATTTCATTTACTATCCAAAACGATCCAGTGAACCTACAAGTGTTTTTAAATGTAATGTTGACTATGGAAATAAACATTCTTTGAGTACAATTTGCCTTACAATTCCCTGTATGTACCTCTCCAACATACATTAAAAATTATGATTCAGGCAAATAAATTCCCTAAAACGGACATGAAACAATGTCTCAGGCATTACAATTTCATCTAATAACCTTCTGAGAGGGAACTAAGGCATTAACTAGAGCCAATAAACTAACCAGACGTCTGGTTCCCATCACAACCACTGTCAAAAATTCTGTCCTGGAAAGAATGGAGCATTTCACATCAAACCTCTCAGAATGACCTTGTTCACATCTTAATGAATTTACTATGCTCAAATACTGAACAGTGAATTCCTCTTTAACTACATTCCTCATGGTGCATGTATACACCTTAAGAAACGTCCTCTCATGTTTTGTTTCGTTTTTCACTCATAGCTCAATAAGCCCTTTTTAAAGCACTCTTAACATGCAATATCTGGCAGTTTCTTTAATAACGTTGAGTGAATATATATATATAGATAATGATGTGTTTTACAAAACCAGAAGTAAAGTGGAATTTTGCCTTGTAGGTGAGCAAGCAAGTCAATATTTACATTTTTACTATTTTTAACACTATACTACTTTTAACGTGGTGTTAAAAATGGTGTTAAGAATGCTGCAGTGGTGTCTGTTTTATCTCAGCATGGCTGTCGTGGAGCCATGTGAATTGTTTTCACAGCGGGGGTTCTCAGCCATCCTATTTCACTGCTCTTTGCTCACTAGCAGCTCGGCACAGTCATTTCACACACACTGAGAGCCAAGAGTATCCTAGTTAATCTAATAACAGAGAATTTTATTAGATTACATTAGGTAAAAATATTTTGATATTTTGATGGAATAGTGACTAGGGGCTCTCTGCTGATGGAATGGTGACTAGGCCTGCTGAAAGAGGTTCAAATAAGCATAGAAAATCCATCAAAGGTGCAGGTTTCCATCAGTACAATATTTGTGTTTGTAAGTAGAAGTGTAGATGTTAGTAACACTTTATAAAAAATGTTCCGACAAGAGTCTAATTTTGCCAACTTTTGTCATTAACCTCTGTAGAAATAAACTGAATATTTTTTAATGTTGAAGCCCAGAATCAGCCAATATTTTGTTATACAACAATAGACTTGGGATAAATTGATATTGCAATTATAGTGAATTAGAAAAAAGCTTGAATTATTACCAATGAAAAATTATATCTTTCATGCTAATATATAATTTCTACGAACAAATGTTGAATTTTAAGATTTTTAAATTTTAATTTTTTTTTAACAGTAAAAACATTTTCTGATAAAAAAACTTTCTTGATTAAAAATTAAAAGCATATTTATCAAAACATTTCCTACTATTTGTCAGCATGTCTTCCTTTCATAACTCTGTTTCTGAGAATTTTGGTTTTCTTTAACTCTTTTATTGTATCTATTTTGGCGGCCAACAGGAGCTTCACTTGGCATGGGTCTTTAATATGTATGGCCTCATTTACATGTGGATTTTGATTGGCTCTTGCCTAGGAGATGTGAAAATACTACAGCATTAAAAAGACCACCGGTGCGCTAATCACCAATACGGTGACTTTACGAATAGCTCTTTTTTTATCATGCTTCACATTTTAAGTGGTGCAGCACTGTAACCACCGAGTTTCCTAAATCTGGTTCTACATCGTGTGCGCAGTCTTGTTTAGCATAAGAAAAACATTCTTTCCATTTCTGCAATGTTTTTGTAATTTTTGACAAATTGAGAAGTGCAGACTCAAGCTAGCCTATCCAGAATGTAAATGTTCATTACATAATTTAGCTCATTACATAATTTCATATAAATAATTATGTAAACGACAATGATAGCACCGGATGTCTAAGAGTTAAATCCCTTCAGGATGCCTCCGGCTCCCTTTCATGTGCTGAAATTCATCCATGAAAATGTGGCCAACAAAAGCTGTGGCGGCTGCATGGGGAGCCAGAGCTGGAGGTAATTAGCACACACAACTCTGAAGCGGTTAAACAGGACATTAGGTGCTGGGAGATTTGCTTAAGAACTTTAAAGGAAAAAGGGCCTGCCAGGATGCAGAACCATTTATGAACCATTCACAGAGCAAAGGTCAATTACTCTGAACTAATCCAGACTCTTTTAGCATTGTATGAAGACAGCAGCTCGGCAACGAACCTAAAGTCAAAGCAAAAAAGGCTTACATAAGAAGAGTTGCTATACGCACTGAATCTGTGCATTAGAGAACAATCGCTGGACTCTCCACAAATAAAGAACACATCAGTGGATGGCCAGTCTCTGACAGCTGGACTTTGAATGAACAGACCAAGGGCTTTTAAAAGCTTAATCCTGTCCATTAGACCACAGAGGAACCCCCACATGGAAAAAAAAGAGAAGAAAAGAGACAGAGAGGGTTGAATATATACATATGTGCTAGAAGTGTTTCTAATACATCACCCATGGACTGAACCCTAAGTATTAATTTGTTTAAACAAGATTAAAAAATTGCCAAACATAAGAAATTACATACAAATTGTCTGCTGAGTTGAGACCCCGAAAGAGGTGGGGTGCCATACACACAGCATGTGTTGTGCTATATGAAGTGCCACCATGCTGGGAAGTGGGATGTTTTAACAAAGAAATGTTCAAGTTAATATACTTGTGAATAAAGCAGGTTTCTTTGACTGCACAGCTTAGTCTAAAAGCTTTTATGCATGTAGTCTATATATCCCGCTTTGTTCATACATTTGCTCAAACAAACTGCTGTTTCCTGTTAAATCAATGTGATGGATAACATGCTACGTCGCAGTCTATGTACTCAAATCAGATCATTTATAAGTCAGATTATTAAGTAAACAAAGAGGTGGTGAATGCTGTGGTGTCTTCTGTGTCAACCAGGTAATTATGAAGCAATTAAAGTTCTATTTTACTGTATTTTGTGTACACTGTGTTTTTTCCACCTGCATATCACATCAGTATAATGGCACTGTAACATACTCTAAGCTACAAAGTCAGCTGTTACAACATGCTAAGCCATTTCACCCAAAGAAATTGTCATGAAAAAAATCAATGTCACCTGACATAGATATTATAACAATTCGACATCAAAGTTGACAAATGCAGCCTTTATGAGAGACGACACCTATTGGAATAATGTTTTTTTAGGTTTATGTAGGCTATCGTGACATGCTTATGTAGGCATCATATAGCTTTTCGAACACTGCCCTCCAGTTAGTGTTATCCATTTTTCAATTCAATTTCTATGTATTGAGTTTATTAATTTAATACTTTGACATAAAGATTAAGCATGTAAAATAAAATGTGCCATAACGTTTGCTCAGATAAAATTTTATGCCTTATTTTTCCCCCCAATATCTTCAATTCAGCAAAAAACAGTAACTGTGCATTAAAATGTGCATTAGTGTGTTCTCTGTAGAGGATGTGTGAACTTATTTTCACTTAGAAAATCAACAAAAATGTGTTATTTGACCAGCGGCCACCCATCTGACTGCAAGTTCTTACTTACATCATTCTTACGTAGCATATTTGGTCACAACTAATAAAGCTTGGGTGTATTTGACCTTATGTGTGTGTGTGGGGGTGGGGAGGTGGGGCTGTGTGTTTGTGCATGTGTGACACCTTCAGACAGACACTCACACACTGGTCAGTGTGGTAGAGGTCAGGGGTTACATAATGTAATTCAGTTGGCCATGAGCAGTTAAGGTAGTGTGATGTGGAGTAATCAAGCTAATCTCTCCTGATCACAACTCCTACACACACTGCCACTGCTGCTCTACACTGCCCCCCATGGTCAGGAGTGCATGTGTGCATTGAGTGGTAAGCATTTATATGTGATAATAATACTATACCCCATTCTGTATATGCAAGTACCTATATGTGATACCAAAATGTCCCACATGCATTATATATGTGTACCTTTTGCAAAAAGAGCCACTGTATTGGTCCTGAGATTGTAGGTTAGCCCTGTTTTTTTGCTCTGGCTTTCCTATAAAGTCAGGACTTTTTGTCCTGGAAATGTACAAAAACAAACACACATACACTGTGTGGCCCACTGTACGCTCCAGAGGAGAGTGGTGAAGGGGAGCAGATGGGCGCTGGTGCCCCGGGGCAGCGGCAAGGGACAGCCAGCACTGCAGCCAGAGCTGTTTGCTAAACATACCCACAACCAGAGAACAAGCTCACAGCTCCTAGGAGACTGACTCAGCAGTGAATAGGGGAGAAAGTTCCGGAAAACAGATGCAGACCAGACAAAAATGCCCGGACACAGTTCAGAAAAACAAAGCCTTCTCCCTATGCTCCCTAGTCGCTCTTCGACTGCTGGGAATCTACAGCGAGGGGGCGAAAGTGTTGTGAATAATAGAGTGTCATCCAATAACGCAATAGATGTTTCAAGAAATAAAGCAGCCAAAGACAACTCAAATGTAGCCGATCAACCAAGTCATGCTTGGTGTCTCAAGTTTGCGTCTTTAGTTTTGCACTGGATCTATGAGGCTAATGTAACTAAGCAGGTTATGGAAGTTTTTACCTCAATAATATTCTAAATCATCACATCTTTGCTTCAAACTGTGTTCACTGTTTAGATAATCTGAAGCAGACTTGCTTATACAATGGTTTTACACTATGTGGCACACTGTTAAAAATTATTATTTATTTATTTAGTTAGTTATTATTATTAAGGTATTATATACCTTATACAGATATATAAAGTTATGTTGTAAATAAGCTACATAGAGCAGCAGCCATCCTGAAGCCTAAATTTAATTTCTACTTTTGTCCAAAATCTAAAGAAGCAAACAACAGATCTGTCTTGGCTAAACAACTACATTAAGGTTAAGCAGGGAAATTATGTAAACTTGATTTTATACTAACCAGTCTTCACCACAATTCCATATTCTAGGTTTAAGTAAGGAGCACCATTAATGACAATAAGAAAAGAGGGTTTGTTTCAGGGCTGGATAATATGACAATATTAACATTATTGTGATAAATTTCATCATATTTCTGAGCATACTGTGAAACATTTACATGCACAATAATCAGATCATAATCTGATTTCTACATTTCTGTATCTGAATATTCAAAGGGTAAACACCATAGACTGATCAAGAAACCCCACTAAGAAATCTGATACAGGGAGCTGGATTTTAGCTCATTAGTCAGATTTCTCAGTGCATGTAAACTCTTACTCTGATTTCTTTCGGATTTCTCAGTCTCCGCATGTGCAAAACAGACTGCAGTAACAGAAATAAGCTGTATGTTCATATATTTATGTAAAGTGGTACGATGTTTTTTTTTTAAAGAAAAGCTTCAGTTTATGTCACGTCTTCTTCTGTGAGTTTATTGGCTCGTTACAAAGCAGAAATACGATTACTGCCTGACTCATGTAGACCCAGAGTTTTCACATTATCTGATTACTCAAGTGCATGTAAACACATTGATCAGCCTACTGACAAAATCTGATTTTCTGCAGTTATTGAATTATTAAGTGTATGTAAACACTCATTGTATTTACTGTTTTTAATAGTATTTTCAAATGTGGCACTACTGGTTCTTTTTCATCTGTTCAAACTTATCAAATGAATAACTAAATATAGTGACGCATATCGTGTTTCAAAAAAATGCATTCTTGTCATATGCTATTTTTGCCATATAGCCCACCACTACTTTGTTTACTCTTGACTAATGAAGATGAGGGAAAGCAGAGCTCTAAAAAGATCAAAATAAAACTATACTGAAACTGGGGCAAGAGCCAGAAAACAAAAGCATTTACAAGACAGAGAGAAAGACAGATGGAGAAAGGTATTGGATTTGTGAAAGTGATGTCTGTTCTCTCTCTCGCTCTCTTACTCTCTCCATCCATCTCTCTCTGTAAATCTACTTAGGAGCCCCTTTCACCCAGCCTGAGGTGCGGCCATGACAACAGGACCTTGGAAACCGTTTCCATGACACTACCTTCGCCATGGTGATGCCTTGAAGGGAGGCCACAGCCCCTCTCTATCTTGCTTACCGTCACAAGCGGGTCATCACGCACACCTCACACACACACACACACACACACACACACACACACAAGCTGCTCTTGGTCTGGCTAGAGGTTCCATGAATACGGCGAGGGTCTCCAGGTGATAAATTACAAGCACTGAAATCCATGCACACGCACACATAGGCACACACAGGCACACACAGGCACACACAGGCACACACAGGCACGCACACACACACACTTGTGGGACCGGGACTCTGCTGCAATAAAGCTGAGACTAATAGTGTGACAAAGGCAAAAAGAGACAACAGGTGAACTGATTCAGTGATTTACTGAACCAGTTAATCAACTGACCTATCAACAGGCCAGTCACAATGAAGACATTTGTGCAGATGATGAATTGTCATATAAATAATTAAACTCTTTTTGTTCACTGTATATTATTTTGTTTTCATATGACCAAAGATGTGTCTTAGTAAATGTGTTTTCCACTTTGCTTTGTTTAAATGCATTTGCCTTAACCAAACAGATAAAAACGCACTGCAATGTAAACCTTTCGCTGCTGTTGGAAGAAAACCTTGTATCTCCATTTTTGTCGTTTTTCAGTTCATGACATTCTGAAAATGCCTGTTGTCCTTTACATTGTGTGTAAATTTCATGATAAATGGACTAAAAGAAATGGCCCAAAATTACTTGGAAAAAAGTCTGGTTCATACAATGTAAGGGGCAACAGGCATTTTCAAATTATGCCTACAAGGTTTTGTTTTGTCAGAAACGATATTCTCTACAGTCAATATTTTGGCAAATTGGAGTGCACGGTTTCTATTTATTTGCAGAATTTAACACATTGGAAAAAATTACTTGTGCACAGGCCACGTTAGTTTTTTCCCCAGTATGTTACATTCAGCAAGTTAATCGTAATTGTGCACTGAAATATGCAGATGTGTGTTCTCTGTAGAGGATGTGTTAACTTTTCACTAAGCAACAAAACATGTAGTATAAATAGTGTGGGAAATAGTGTGCATTAAAAGCTAACAAATACTTGCGCTCAGGCAATAACGTAATAATTGTAACAGGTTGTGAAGTTTGGCTTTACAGCTTTAAAGAACGTTGGTAAAAAATGCAGCCAAATAAGAAACTGTAGCTCTCAGTTTTTGTCAAAACAGCTACATTTCGGGTTTCATTATTTCGAATTATACATATTTTGTATGCGTCAAGGACAGATTGGGTGTAGTTGCAATCATGCTAACAATAGCACACTGATGAATTCATTATCATTTTTAAATTGTCTTGTTTCCATTAGCTACAACCAGACAGCCCAGCTCTGGAAACTCAACATCATCCAGCACCTCTAAACAAAGATCGTTGCAGTTTCTTATTAGGCTGGACAGGATTTTGCCTGTCCTGTAACACTTGTCCAACCTAGCAAGTGTAGCTATGAAAGAATGCATTTGTGGGTGGAGCATGGACAGGTCAGGCGAGTGAGCGATTCACTCACTAAATTAGCCTGGATCAGTGAATCAAAGTGACTGTCTACTAATCTGTGTTTGGATAAATGAGTGAAATTGTTTAGTCTGCCTGTCCTCTTTCTCTCTTACCTCCAGTAGACGAGCACAGCTAGGAGCAGGATGAGGCAGAGGAAGGTGAGAGCCGACACCACCACCAGAGGAATAATCCACTCCATCCTGCCTGAGCCAGGAACCGGCCGCATACTGGAGACTATGGTCCGCTCTAGAACGCAAACACAAGCACACATAAGTGGACACATTGCAATAACAGGTCATCTATTATACTTTTATGATTTACGTATATTATTGTATATTGTACGTCATTGTTCTAAAAAATCTTGCATCCCCATAAAGGTATTTTTATACATGAAAAAAAGAACGCTCTCAACTTCAATGTGCGTTGTAAATAATTTTGGTTCATCTGTCACTAAATGTCTACACAATGTAACGGCAAGTGAGTATTTTCAAATAGTGTAAAACAAATAAATACAAAAATAATAAGTTTTTAATATGACAAGTTGTTTTTGTTGCACAGTGTCTATATTGTGTTATGCATAGTGAGGCCAAAGACAATTTCCCTGTCCTGGCTGGACAATAAAGCTGCATTCAATTCAATTAAACTAATTTCATGTTAAAACAGAACAACTATACAAGGCAGTAACAGTAAACAGTGATTTGAACAATATTGCCATATGAGTTCCCGCAATTAACACATCGACAACAGCTGTGATTACAGGCAGATGAGATAACATGCACTTAGCACCATCATTAGGTTGGTGGAAATATAGTCTTACAATATGTACTTATTTCAAACTGAAGCATCACTTCATCATCTAGGGGTCACGATACACATATTCATATACATTTGTTCTATACACAGGTTGTGAGACAATACATGCTGTGAATCGAATTACAACATTCGGTAAGTAAGATTTAGTGCTATGAAATGTGGGGAATGGTTTCTATAACTCTATTTAACACAATCTATGATACTTCTAAAAGCAATAATAATCAATGCATAAACACCTCCACTGCGCAGCTCTCAGAATTGGAATGAACTGTGATTCACAAAGCTGATGTTAGATTCATATTCACCAGTTTCTTTCAAATGGTGCAGCTGTTACACTCTGGCACCTGAGAAAAATTCGAATAAGAACCAGGTGAATAAAAAGCTTCAGCTTTGTCTGCCTGAGAAGCTTGAATAGCCAAGCTGTTTGAAATGGTGAGTGAAGAGAGCAAATAATAGCTAGAAGAAAGCAAAGTTATCCACGCATACATCTCCGGTTTAAGAACACTACGTTTACCCAGTTGAGTGAAATAACGGCGTGGGACGAGTGGTAGACCGAACAACGACAGTGTGCCAACACTGCACACGTTGCAATTATTCATGCATATATCTCAATTATGGTAACTCCAGGGTCCCCAGTCCCACTCCTGTAGATCTACCAGAGTTTAGTTCCAACTATAGTCTAACACACATGAACCAGGGTAATGAAGGCCTTCAGGGGCATCTGAATAATAGAGCCAGGTGTGCTGGATCTAAACTTTTCAGGGTGGTAGATCTCCGGGACGAGGATTGGGCACCTCTGTGAAGACATCATCTAAATCCGAGGAGAAAACGTGAGTCGCAACAGCTAGACCATCCCTTCACACTCATTTCAGCCAGAAGGTAAGAGCCACACTTCATATAGAAATGCAAGATCTGACGTTCCAAGAAACGTATTACTTCTCAAATTCTGTCTGCAATCATGCAAAGGGCAATATATACCTTGAAATTTGAATAGTTTTGGACCCCAAGCACAGTTTGAGGGCAAAAGGGACCCCCTTTGGGATCTATCTGTGCACATGCCTGGTTCTCAGTCCTAACCTAACAGCTACTGTTACAACAAACCTGCATCACCATAAGGAACTATTTATTCGTTTTTTTGTAGAAAAAGGTGTTCAGGGAGATAATTTTAGAAAGGGCATGTAAATAAATAAAAAATAATCAATTTATAAACAAACAAGCAAACAAACCAGATCTGAGAGATAATATTTTAATCTTGATTTCTCGTTTCTCATATGGTCATACCAATATCCCACAACTATTATGTCCATGACATGCAGCCCTAATACAAACAGAGCAAATCCTCTCAACACAGCTCATTTCCGCATACAGTCATGGAGTTTGCTGGACTATATATATTGTATGTGTTTCTGTGCTCATGCTTAGCTTTTGCTTTGCTGGCCAAAGTGGACTTTGCCCTGTTTAATCATGCAACACTGACCAACCACATGCTCCCTTATGAACACATGCATGGACACACATCCTCTTACCCTCACATGTGCTATTGTCTGTCCACAATCAAAAAAAAGTGCATTCCAAAACAATGCCCCCATCAACAGCCAATCGTTCCTCATTATCTGTCTTTCTCTATTACACAGAGTCCCTGCAGCCAGCTTGCCTGAAGCGGTCCCAGATACACACACTCGCACGCACACATCCTACCGTCCCAGACTGCAGAGTCATTCCCCATGCTAGTGATTCAGCACCCGGGTGTGAGAGCCCCCGAAGCTCCATAGAACCATGCTGCTTGTACACTAACACATTTAGATGACATGCAAACTAGCATGCTATGCTAAGATGCTACTGTCGCTCTCTGTTCCCTGCCTCACTGATCAGTCCTGCATGAGACAGGGAGCACGCAACTTCTTAAACACACACACACACACACACACACACACACACACACACAAACATAACTCTGCTGCCAGAGAGCTAAAAATGGAGAAAGCTTTTTTTTTCCCCTGCAGCTGAGACACTGTTCCCTCTCATCCTCTCTGGACTAGAAAAACTAGGCCAAGCTTCTGCCTCCCAAACAAGCAGAGAGATGGAGAGAGGGATGAGGAAGGCAAAGAAGAAGGAAGAGAGAGAAAAGGGAGTGATAAAAGGAGAGAGAGTGAGTGATAAAAGAAGAGAGAGTAAAGAGAAACTGAATGGAAAAAAGACTCCTGTATAGCTAGCAATAAAGCAGGGATGGAAAGAATGTGGACAGAAGGGAAGTGGAAGATGACAGGTAGCATTTGTAATATGTCTACACAAGCTGAAGTAGAAGGCTTATAAAGTTAAGTTAGATGAAGTACACCAGGTGTGTCCGGCTCTGGTTGTGGAGAGCCTTATGCTGCCTTCATGTGCTAGGAGAATTATTGTAATGACAAGTTCCTGACCTAAAAACTTTCACAGGAAGGTCAAAATTAAAAGCAAAAACCTTTGAGCCAATTTTGATACCTGAGCTTCTGACTTCTTACTGACTTTTATCTTTTCATTATGGTGAAGGAAAGCACAGTTTCAGTGACAAAGGGTAACTTAATGGGTCCACATCAAATTTCCCTTGCTTTTTTTCAAATAAAAGCATTTGATGTAGTACGTAACAAACTGTTAAAGTTTCAAAATGTAACACTCACTCCATTTCATACATGGCAAAAGCTATGCTGCAAAAACAGCCCATTTGGAAGTGTTTTCGTGCTCTAATTTATGCTAATTCAGCCTGTTCAGCCCCACCCATTCACACTAAAGTTATCAGGAGGTATAAGTTATACAAGTTGGAAAATGTACAAAATAATCAGAAGTGAAAGGGGGAAATTTTATACAAGGAAAATTGGGAATATAGGCCCATAGCACATAATGTTTGGTCGTTTGCTGATATCTATAAATGCTAGTTATGTACTTAACATGTTAGCAAGACACCAAACACACCAGACTAGCTAACCAGCTAATGTTAGTGGTGCATTTGCAAAATAGGTTCTAGCAAATCCTCTATAGCCCTATTTGAGCTGGATTAGTTTAACCAGAGACAGTCCAGTAATGTAATGTGTGCACGATTTGACTGACCGATTCAAATGAGTTAAAGGAATCATGCGGACATTTACCTCAGCATTATGTGTCAGGCCCCAAACTACTGAACGATAACACCACCTTGTGTGGCTAAATGTTAAATATTGCGGCAAAAAAACTGGGTCAAATCAAGCTCCATTTAGCTATTAGCCTTGTCTTCAGGGCACAAAAAAAGAAAGAAATAATGGATGCTTTCTATAATAATGGATGGTTTTCTATTATCCAACGTTGTTATCACATTACTGTGATGCTGATTTGAACAGGACTACAATTGTTAAAGGAGTTTGGTTAATTAAAAGTCATTTGCTCCGGAATTATTACTTAGCAGACTTGTAAAAACTACCAACATGGAAGACTCATACTTCACAGATTCAAAAAATCACGGATCTTGTCAGTAAGCCCAAATTACAGCACCTTCCCAGGTGACTACAAAATACTTATAATTAAAAAAAACCTTTATATTTATGACTTTATAAGAACATCTGACAAGCATGTAAACACAACAGTAGTTCGGCACATTACTGTAGTTACCTTGCTTCACCTGAGAACTCAGCAGTCAGTTACCAGGTTTAGTAGGTGTGTTGGAGTTAAGAAAAGCATCAAACTGTGCTGAACTAAAGCCTCTCCTCTAGGAAAGGATTTGATGTATGTGTTTATCTTTTCCCCTAGAGGGCAGTAGCGAGTCAAAACATCTCTGAGTTGACGTAAGCATCAGCATCAGCGTGAAATAACAGCAGCAGAAAGCTGGCCCATGTTTGCTTATCTGGATCTCCTGGTAACAGGAGAACGCATTTAAGGGCAATAACTTAAAAGGTGTTGTAGTTTGTCATACCACTCAACCAACCATTTGTTTTGGTTTTGCTGGTGACCAGCTGTGCTGGTCTATGCTGTTTTTTCTAGCAAGAACTGCCTCCTGATTGATAGGAAAAGAAACCAACCACAGACTGATGTTTTTGTGTGCCATGTAGGAGTAGGCGACTTTTAAAATGAGGCAAGAAAACATGAACTGACAAAATCCTGATAGTTGTGGCCAGCTTAGCGTACAACAGATATCAGATGCTCCATGTTCGTGTGGGCGCCTGAGGCTGAGACTACCTCAGTAGCATCTAGCCGCAGTCCTGCAGGGTGATGTGAAGCACCAGGCTGAGTGGGTGCCTGACAGCGAAGCCCTGCTTGAGCAGATGTAGACTATTCCCTCACATAAAAGAATAACAGTTAGAGTTAGCTAGCTCCTCAACCACATTAGCTCTCAAACACAAACTGATGAACTGATTTTAATTTTCAAATTTTTTTAACTACAGCACCCTAACTAGCTGCTAACTTACTGTTACGGTACCTCGCAAAACCAGCAAGCTACCTGTCTAACTGCTGGCTAAGCTGGGGCTTTTTCCACCCAAGCTAAGACCTTGTCCCGACTTGGGGCTTAGTCTGCAGGGCTGCACTGACCTGTATGGATGGAGAAAGGCCATTGGCTCCGGTCTCCTACGCCAGCTTTGCCTCCCCGAGGGGGGCTCTCTGGGGCCTGCGGTATCATACTCTCGTTCCCTCCACTCCCCGGCTCCATGCCAGGGGTCACTGTCGTTTCCTCTTCCTCTGCTTTCTCAGTGTGTCTCTCCACCTGCTCCTCTGGAACACTAGATGGCGCTGTGCTGTTCTCCGCTTTCACTCTTCCTTTCTCCTTAGCAGTGGAGTCTGGTGCGGCCGTGGGAGGCTCTTTAGCCACCGAGGAGTTTGCTTGTGGGTCCACGTCGTCTGGAGCATTCTTCACCTTCTCCTGGGGTTGTTAAATTTTTTATGAAAATTAATAACAAAACAAAATTAGCAAAAAATGTTTGATTTCAACGTTCTCTTTGTCAAACAAATACAAACAATGTTCCAACATTCTTTGTCAAGTGAACAATGGGTTACATTTCTGTGGAAAATGTACTGGTTAGCGTCATCTACAATGCTCAAGAGGGCTCGTCTACGCCAGTGGTCCACACAATATCAAAACTGATGTGCTTTTAATACCTTATATGGGTTGTATTTAACATTTTCAATACTTGTAGCAGTCTACCATGAGTATTTGTCATGTGTTTTCAGACATAACCACGGAACACAGCATTTTCTAGAGCCTATATTGGTACTGTTTGCTAAACTTACATTGTTACGTTGTTTTTACAGTAGTTTTAGATAAAGCTACTGTAACCAACTAGGCTAACGTAACTATGATTAGGCTTCAGCACTGAGGCTCTCGAAAACACTTTACATAAGTGAGTATGTTACTTTGTCATGGCAAATCCAATTAAGTTTTGGTTTCTATTATTTATTTTGGTGTCAGTCTACTTGGATTGTGCACTATAGCCACTTATTTTTTATCAACAGACATGCAAATCACTTAGGGGGTTTAAACAGCCCCTGTTAAATGACATGTTCTGTTGATTTTCTAAGCCAAAATAAGTTAGCAAATCTTCTACAGAGACAAAACTCACACTTAAATGACACCCCTACCTTCTCCTCATCTTCATCCTCCTCTTCCTCGCCATCTCGCTCGCCTTCCTCCCCCTCCCCTTTGCCGCTCTTCTCTCCTCCATCATCTGATCCCTCTTTCTCAGCCTTAGCAGTGGTGGGGTCAGCTGTGGGCTCAGGGTCAGAGGTCACAGGGTTGGCCGGTGCTGGGCGGCTGGACGCTGCGGTGGTGGGGGTGGATGGTGGGGGTCTAGTGGTGGGCCAGACAGAGCTGGGGAAGGAGGAGATGACTCCGCCGCTAAAGCCCAGGCCAGCCAGCAGCGTGCTGGTCACCACGGACGCCACAGTGGCCTGACTGCCGCTGGAGGAGGGGCCGATACCTGTTGCCATGGAGACGAAAGAGAAGGGCAGGCCTGAGGAGGTCCAGGTGGATGAGCCAGAGCTGATGGGGGCCATATCAGCAGAGGAGGCTGGAGAGACGGTGGGCTGAGAGAAGAGAGAAATTAGGAGAAAGATACAGATGGAAGTAAGAGAAAGAGATAAGGAGAAAGAGAGTGAGCGTATGTATGACAGAGAGACACAGCAAGAGTGAGAGAGCATGTATAAGAAGAGAGATAGGCAGGGAGAGCATAAAAAGAGAAGCATTAGAATTCATGTTTATAGAAGTTCCTAATGTGGTATATAATTGGGGATGCAGTGCTGCCCCCTGCTGGATGAAAGCAGACCTACCATTCCTGTCTTCACTATCCTCGTCCCCTCAAATATTCTGGTGGTGTTTGCTGAAATTACAAATAAGATGCAGAGCCATGACAAATGGAAAGAGCATAAGAACACAAGTGTGTGTGTGTGTGTGTGTATTAGTGATGCACAGGAATAAAAATGATTTAAGACAACCAAAAACCATTATGAAAGACAAAATTGATTGCTAAATGATATTAAATAATATACTATATAAAATATAAAATATGTAATATAAAGTACATTTTCCAGAGTCTCTGCTGGGGGTTTCTCAGGGTGCTACATAACATTAGATGAGTTGTAAAATTTAAATTAATTAAATTAGTTAAAGCTAAAAGAAAAGTGTGTAAGCTAAAGACAGCACAGAATGTAGGTCTGAGCTGCAGCCACAGCGTTTGTTTCTATGTCACTGCCACTCAAACTGTTTGAATGTGTCTGTGTTGACCAGTACAGGAGAGCATAGTGGACAAACAGTGTTTTTTTTAAGAAGAGAAAGTTGTTGCCTCTCTCTACTTTCAAAAACAGCTACATTTGTCATTTATGAGAAAGACCAATCTACTCTTGCCCGATTGGCTCAATTTTCTCTCTTTCGGTCTGAAACGGAAAGTGCTGCCTACAACCATTTTCAGCAGCCAAAATTTCGGTGCATCCCTAGTGCATGTTTACCTCTGAAGAGCATGCTCTGGCTGAAGTCACTGCGTTTGTCGTTCAAGCACACTGCCTGGACTCGGAAGAGATACAGCACATCTGGAGAAACTGGCTTGATAACAGCCTCCTGAAACACAGGCACACAGACAGAGAAAGACTTGGAGTAAGTGTGCTGTGGGGGTCTCTCAGGGGGGCTCTGAGGGAAAGCAGAGGAACACCTGTAAGAGGGGTGTGTGATGTGAGTGTGTGTTATCTTCAGACAGGCACAGCGTGCTTTTGATTCATGACACAAAGGAAGGACGAGCTCGGGCCTGCACACGCGTCTAAACCCCTGCGAATAAGAAACACTGATGTATATTTCAGGTTCAGTGAGCAACAGCTACACAGTGAATGGAGGAGTACATTCAACATCTCTACAGTTTTATACTCACTCACACGTAACTCACCTGCCAGCAGATTTCTTTAAAGGGGGATTCTGCTGATTTTTCGAATTTTCAGCAGAATTCAATCACTGAGATGCAAACAAAGTCATTCACAGTGGTCTGATGTGAAATGGTATATTCGAAAGATACATAACAACTCTGATTTTTTTACCCTGATGGTGATAGGAAGCAGAGGTCATAGTCAATTTTTTTTATCCAAAATGATCAGTGAACCTACAGACGTCTTCTAAATTCTTATACAAAACAGTGGAAAATCTGAAAAAAAAAAGATTAAAATTTTTATTAAAAATTAAAATTAAAAAAGATTAAAATTTTTTATTTTTATTATTTTGCCTTATGATGTCCCACACTGACCATGAATAGACTTTTTTTAAATACATTTTAGTCCAAATGAAACCTTTAACATAAAACCATTGTCAAATAATGTCTCAGGTAGGCCTGGGCCTGGTGGTTAATCAAGTTATCGCGGTAATATTAAAAATCCATTTACCACCAGTTTTGATTTCTTTAGTACACACCACACCAAGATAGTAGTTTTCCCACACGTAAACACCAGCGTTTAACATAAGTGACAAACAATGCACCTCAAGCCATCACCACACTGATCTCTGCAATGAAACAAGGCACCTCATAGACACAACTGAGCAATATCTTCTTTATTATTGATTAGCTGAACCTGTGAAGTACACATTTTGAAAGGATGCATATGGTTGCTAAGACTGTACGCGTGAGCTGTTAGATGTTTTTATATATGTGTATGTATGAGCTGAAACCCACGCAGACATGGGGAGGACATGCAAACTCCACACAGAAAGGACCTTGGTCGCCCGGCCAGGGAATCGAATCCAGGCCCTTCTTGCTGTGAGGCGACAGCCTACAATGTAATTGTAATTTTCATTGTAGGTAAACATGCAGTGACAATAAAAGGAAATCTAATAAGCAATGGCCCGATGACCTGGGGCCGGTAAAAAAGTATGTCGGTGATGCCACAATATTAATTAAAGCAAAAGTTAAAGCAATTACATATTAATTAGTATTAACTGATATTAAATTCTTTAAAATATTCTAAGAAGAAAATGAGTCAGTACTTGTGTTCTTTGGACACGTCATTACAGTGTATATATGATTAATAAGTTAACAGGTTTTTGGAAACAATTGTTTTTTTTTTCTCTTTTTTTCTCCTGGGCCAGTACACAAATACAAAGGGCCAGTAAACTCTGATCTACCGGCCCAGGGGACCAGTGGAAAAAAAAATGTTACTCTGGACACTGTATACTGTCGGATAAAAATACTACTTTAATACTATTAAAAACAACTACAACAGCAAAAGAATTTCTTTCTACTGTAAGAGGAAGAGGAAAAAGAAGCAGCATTGGCTACAAGTAAGCTTAATTTCTCAATTTAAAGCTCTGTTTTATTGCATTGCTGTTTTGTGAAAGTTTTTTAAAATAACGCAACTGTTTTCTTTAACCAGTGATGTCGCTTGATAAGCTGCGGATTGAAAATCAAATTAAGGAGGTGAAGACATGGGTCCTCCAGAAACTGCTGAAAGAGAGAGAATTTAACAGGACTGAAACTGAACTCCAGTCCAAAGAAATTCTCAAAGACTGGTACAGAGACAGTGAGAGGAGGATGATGAAGGAGAAAGACTCCTGGATGGAGGATATGGAGAAGCTGAGAGCAAACGCAGACTCCATGAGGGAGGTGAAGAACGAGATAACGGTGATGAAAAAGGAACACCTCAGAGAGATTGAGAAATTAATGGAGGAGATCAAGAAGAACCTGAGGGTGGAGGAGGAGAGACGAAAGAAAGATGCGAAAATCTGGAGGGAGGAACAAAAGGCGCTGGAGGAGAGGCTGAAGGAGATGGAGAGAAAGATCTCTGAGATGGAGAAAGCCAGGGAGGGAATGGAGAAGGAGCGAGAGAGAGAGAGAAAGGAGATGAGAGAATGCAGGAAGAGGCTGCAGATGGAGTGAGAGAAAGAGAGAGGAGATGAAGGAATACAGGGAGAGGATGGAGAGAGAAAGAGCAGAGGAGAGAAAGGAGATGGCTGAGTATATAAAGAAGGCAGAGGAAAAACAGAAGGAGCTGGAGAAAGAGAGTAGGATCATGATGGAGGTGAGGAAACAGATGGAGGAAGAGAGGGGGAAGATGGAGGAGGAGAGGAAGAAAGAGAAGAAATGGATGGAGCAATACATGCAGGAGGAGGAGGCTGAGAAGCTGGAGCTGAGGAGAATGATCTGGTGGATGAGGAGTGAGAGAAATGAGGATAAAAAAACAACTGAAGGTCCTTCAAGACACTCATGAAGTGTGGATAAAGGAGATGGAGGAGCTGAGGAGAGAGGTGGATGAAAAGCTGGAGACACAGAAAGAAAAGATGGAGAGGGAATTCAAAGAGAGGGAGCAGGCGTGACTGCAAGAGTGGGAGAGGGAGAAAGAGATGATGAGGAGGGAGAGTCAGGTAGAGGTGGAGAAGATCAGAATGGAGGTAGAGAAAGAAAAGAGGAGGATGAAGGAGCAAAGTGAGAGAGAGCAGCAGAAGCTGGCAAGGAGCAAAAGACTGCACCAACTGCAGCTGGAGGCCAAGTTTGTAAAGGCGTTTGCTGAAGTTCAGGCAGAAGCTGAGGAACCATGGAGACGAATGCTGGCAGGATGGAGGGAGAGAACCTGTAAGGAGTGGAGGAGAAAAGAAAGGAGGATCACAAAGGACAGAGAAAGCCCTGAAAGTATGAACCACACAGGTGGTAGGAGAAGACCAGCAGAGCCAGAGCAGGAGCTCCATGGAAGCATGCAGCAAAATCGAAAAGAAAGAGAAGAAAAAGAGGAAGAGCGTGTTCAGCAGATGGTTGAGGAAGTGAGCTGTAGGAGGAGAGAGGTAGAGGAAGTGAGAGTGAGAATCATTATTATTATAATTATAATGAGAAACTTATTATTAATAAATAAAACAAGTTCAAAGCCAAATTAATTGCACTTTTTTATGGCCTGACATTCAAACACGACATCATGTAAGATCACGTGAACATTTCTTTTGTTGTACAATTATAAAATTACTGCTTACAGAATTAAAATTAGATGATGCCTAATGACTTTTGTACATTTTAAAAAATTTTGATATTGTTCAATTAGTGTTCTAGGGTGTTGCTCAGTGGTTGCTATGGTTCCCCATGGTTTCCTCTTGGAAAAAAAACAATTTAATGATGACTGTACAAAAAACACGTCCGATCAAAAAGCATACCACTCCCGATCAGACTGTGGGATCAGAGAGTTAAAATCATTAAAGTCATAAAAATAAGAAAAAGAAGAAGAAGAAGTAAACCTTTAAACTTACTGAGTGATCGGATATCCTGTAATAAAGGTGCAGTGGCTAAGATTTGGTGGCATCTAGCAGACTGTGACCAAATGAATAATCCTCCCTCACCCCCCCCCCAAAGCGTGTAGTAGAACCTAAAGTGGCCGTCAGGTTTTCACTTCTTTGATGACGAGGAGGCTTTTTCTTTTTGATAAATAATAAGTACGATCCTCTATTTGTCAAAATTTGGGTTCTCAAACTTCTTACAACACAAAATGGTTAGCTAGCATTAGCAACTACCGCTGACCCTTCTTTCTATGTCTTCCAACCGGTGCTATAGCACCACCAAACTCAAGCCACCGCTTCAAAAAAATGAGTAAGTTTCTCTAGAATAGAGCGTTTCACACCAAACCTCTCTGACAACTTCACGTTTGAATTACGCAGAAATTTTGAAAAATTCGCGGAATTGCCTTTTATTTGATTTTTTCTACCAGTGATATGTTTCTGCCATCAGTGTTGTTGCCAGTCTCAGACCTGCTGAACATGCCTGGAAAGCACTGACTGAAGCTTTTAAGGTTCATTCCCACTAAAACACTCTACAGGAGCGTAAAACAATTTAGGAAACACTAACAGGCACTGTGAGTGCATACTGCACCTGCAGGAAAGAAAATGTTTCACTCACACACATGGATGTCTGACCCTGTCTGCCAAAATACTACTGGGAAGAGAGAAGAGAAAGAAATGCTGAGAGACAGGGGGGGGGGCAGCGAAGAGAGGGAAAAATTGAGATAGAGAAGCAGAAGAGAGTGAAAAAGAGAGTGAGAGAGCAAGAAAAAGAGAAAGAGTGAGTGAGAGAAAGACAGAAGAGAGGAAGAACGAGTGAGGGAGAGAGAAACATTGAGAGAGAGGCTGAGAAGAAGGACAGAGAGAGAGGGAGAGAGACTGTGAGAGTGAGGGCCAGAAGAGAGGGAGAAAGAGTGAGAGAGAGATAGAAGAGAGAGAGAAAGAAGCAGAAGAGAGAGAAGAGTGAGAGAGAGAGAAAGAAAAGAAAGAGTGAGAGAAAAGAGTGAGTGAGACAGAGACAGAAGAGGAAGAAAGAGTGAGAGAGAAAGAAACATTAAGAGAGAGGCTGAGAAGAAGGACAGAGAGAGAGGGAGAGAGACAGTGAGAGTGAGGGCCAGAAGAGAGGGAGAAAGAGTGAGAGAGAGATAGAAGAGAGAGAGACAGAAGCAGCAGAGAGGAAAAAAGAGCGAGAGAGAGAGAGAGAAAGAGTGAGTGAGAGAGAGACAGAAGATAGGAAGAAAGTTTGAGAGAGAGAGAAACACTCAGAGAGAGGCAGAAGAGAGGGAGAGAAAGAGAGAGAGTGAGAGTGAGGGACAGAAGAGAGGGAGAAAGAGTGACAAAGAGACAGAAGAGAGAGAGAAGCAGAAGAGAGGGACAGAGAGAGTAGGTGTGAGAGTAAGAGACAGGAGAAAGAAACATTGAGAGAGAGAGAGAGAGAGAGAGAGAGAGGGAGAGATGAGAGAGAGACATGAGAGAGAAAAACAAAAGCAAGAAACAGAAGAAAGAAACGGAAGCAAGAGAAAGAGAGAAAGAAAGAGAGAGAGGAAAGAGAAAAAAGGGAATGAGAGAGCAGTCCTCACACTGAGTTGGGTGTTGGTTTGCCATTTCAGAGCAATTAACTCATGTTTTCAGCAAACATGAGCAGGAAATGCTCATCTGCAGAATGCACGCCGAGTTTGTGTGAACTTGGCCTGTCACATGAATTATTTACCACTAATAAAACGCTTAATTTCAGGATTTAAGACAGGGAGGGAGTCATGAACACTGCTGCACTGAGAAAACACCACAATAATGCAGTTAACATCTCAGTTATAATGACTGCTGATGGAAAAGATGGAAATATATTATACACTACAGATTCCATGTGTGTGTGTCCAGCTTTGGGAACGTATCTTTATTATGTACTGTGATGTTTATAGGAGCTGCTTATTTATTTATGCAAATAAACTGGCACTAGAAACAACTAAATGATCATTTATCATCTAGTATATCTGTTTTTTATTATGGTCAGTTAAAAGCCAAAAAGCCAGTTTATTAGTAAACCAATGATTGGATTTCATGTTAGTTATTTTTTTCATAACTTTTAAATTTCCTCTTTTGAATTAATACATTTCCTTTTCTTTCTTTCCTAACACATTTGAATATATCTGAATGCATAAAATCACTGTATTTCACAGAAGAATACATGGTGTGATTATGGTTTTATTGTGACTACATTCACTGTCCTCTTTATGAGAAACACCTTATACTTATTCATTCATACTTCCACACTTAGCCACACCTATATTATACATCTCATCACTGGCCACTTTAGTAGAAACATCTGCGCTGTACATCGACTCACTGGCCACTTTATTAGAAACATCTACCTTATACCTTCAAACACTGGCCACTTTATTAGAAACACCGACCTGTATGTCCACTCACTGGCCACTTTGACAGAAACACCCGCCTCATACCTACAGTCGCTGGCCACTTTATTAGAAACATCTACCTTATACCTTCATTAACTGGACACTGTATTAGAAGGACCTCCCTGTGTGTCCACTCACTAGCCAATGTATAAGAAACATCTGTGCTGTATGTCCACTTTTCTAGAAACATTTGCTCTGCACATCCACTCAGTGGCCACTTTATCAGAAACACTCACCTTATAACTCCAATCAATGGCCACTTAGTAGAAACATCTATGCTTTATGTCCACTCACTAGCCAGTTTATTAGAAGTATCTATGCTGTATGTCCACTCAGTGGCCACTTTATTAGGAACATTTGCACTGCACGTCCACTCAGTGGCCACTTTATCAAAAACACTCACCTTACCCTCCAATCACAGGCCACTTTAGTAGAAACACCTACTCTATACCTTCAATAACTAGCCACTTTATTAGAATGACCTTCCTGTACGTCCACTCACTAGCCAAAATTATTAGAAACATTTAGACTGTATATCCACTTAGTGGCTACTTTATCAGAAACATCTGCACTGTATGTCCACTTAGTGGCCACTTTATTGGAAACACCTACCTTATTGGTCCAGGTCTATGCAGGTGTACAATTACTGACTGTAGTCCACCTGCTGTCATGAACAATTTATCCACCTCCATCTATCTCATTCATCACTGGTTAGTTAGGTTGAGTGGTGGGCACAGCATTATCAGCACAGCAGTGGCAGACATACAGCAGTTCTGTGGTCAGAAACTGACCACTGATAAAGGGATAGAGGACGGCAAACACAAATTTTGTCAACAGAGAGTCTACAGTCTCTCACTGCACATCTATAAAGTGGCTGATGAATGTATAATGAATTATATTGTTTTGTATTTGGAAAATTTGCCTCTACTGCCTGTACTCCATTCTCTTCTTCAGCTCTGGGTGGGTGCAGCTTCAAAAAATTTGATAAGGACTTTTTGTCGAGTTTCCGCACCATTTAATATCACACCCTTCGTCAACACATGATGTGCGCTCCCCCTACAACTCTTCCGTTTTGATTTTATGCCAGTCCTGCTCAGTTTAATTCTGTTAAGGAGGGCTTTTTTTATTCTTCTCCAGCTCGTGGGCTGGTGCGGGTGGGTGCTGTAAAAGCCGGCAGGTCTAGAGTGGATTCTCCATTGATTTGGGAGAAGGATTTTTTTTTTCTCTTCATAAAACCACAGCAGTCCCTAATGTGACCCAGATAGCGGCAGCGTCCTGGGAGGAAATTGAGAATAAAAATGGAAATGAAGTGCTGAAAAGAAAAGAGAGAAGAGAGAGAAAGGGAAAAAAAAAAGAGAGAGAGAGAGAGAGAGAGAGAGAGAGAGAGAGAGACAAACGGACAGACACAAACCTGAGAGATAGAGACCTGAGAGACCTGTGAGAGAGAGAGAGAGAGAGAGAGAGAGATAAAAAGTGTGTGCAAAGGTAGGCTTGAAGAAAGAGAATAAAAGAGAGGCAGAAAGAAGTAAAAAGCATGTAAAGGAAAGAGTGTAAAAAGACTAGAAGACAGATAAAGCAAGAGAGAGATAGGTGGAGAGAGAGAGGGAGGAAAGAGGGACAGTGAGAGAGAAAAAGAGAGAGAAAGAAAAGAGATACACAGAGAGAGCAAGAGAGAGAGAAAGAGAAACAATAGAGAGACATAGATAGAGAGAGATAGAGAGAATGGAGAAAGAGGGAGAGAGAGACAGACCGACAGACAGAAACCTGAGAGAGAAATAAAAAAGTGTGAAACGTGTGTAGAATTGAAGAAAGTGAATAAAAGAGAGAGAGAACGAGAAAGAAGTAAAACGCATGTAAAGGAAAGAGAGTGTAAAAAAGACTGAAAGACAGATAAAGCAAGAGATAAAGAGATAGAAAGAAAGAGGGAGGGAAGGAGGAGAGAGGGTGTGAGAGAAAAAGAGAGAAAGAAGAGACTGAAAGAGAGAGATAGGAGAGAGAGAGAAAAACAGAGACAGAGGCAGACAGAGAGAATGGAGAAAGGGAGAGAGAGAAGTAAAAAGCATGAAAGAGGGAGAGTGTACGAGTGTGAAAATGGGAGTGAGAGAAGAAGGGGGAAATGGATTGTGGGTAAGGCCTCCGCTGAGGCTCCATGGTGCTTGTGATTTCATTAGCGATCATGCGGAGGGCAGCTTAAGGAAAGAAAAGAAAGAAAACTCCACTCTTTACCCCCTCTAGAGAGAGAGAGAGAGAGAGAGACGGAGAGAGAGATTCAGCGCTCACGTCCCTTCATTAATTCCTGCGGCTCTGCTGAATAAAACTCTCGCCGAGAGAAAGACGTTAAGACCTGATCTCGCTTCTTAAGTGCTCGGAGGGCCGCGCTGGCTCCACATTAGTATTTCCAAACACTGGACGTGAAGGTCAGCCACTCCTGCTGAGATCCACCCCTCCCAACATCCAAAAATACGGTCTCTAGCCGCTGCTGGACCTGCTGCCCTGCTGCAGGAAAGACTGATCTGCGCTGTTTAGCTCAATGGAGTAGAGCAGATGCATTACTGAGTGAGTACAGGAGCGTCTAAATAACTCTAAATAACTACAGGTGTGCTCTATAGCAGGCCGGCCCCAGCTGGGAGCGGGTCATTATGAATGCACCTAATGTGCTACTTCAAAGATAACAGCGACAGAGGGCAACAGGATGAATACAGAATTAGAGCTGGAAGTGCTCTCCATGTCTTGAAGCCCTGCATTATTGTAAATTATGCTAAAGTATGAGTGAACATAACACTAATGGCAGCAAGGTGGCTAGCTGTTAGCGGGACAGCTTGGAGGTTCAGCAGTACAGCTAAGCATGCTTCAAAGGAACACTTAGGTGAAATATTTAATGTACACAATTTTCCCCACTTCTCAAACGTAGTTAATCAGCTAGGACATGTTTGGTGTCTGAAGTTTGCTTCTTTAGTTTTGGACCTAATGTAGCTAACAAGTGATGAAAGCTTATTGATAGTATTCTGATAATGTCACAAACGCGCTACCACCATTTTGGCAGGCAGCAAGTTCATTCACAGCAGTGCTGGGGCGATTTGTAATGAGTTAAATATATAACCAATCCAGCAAAGGCAGTAAAACATGTTATTTTTAAGTTATCACCTTTTGTTAAATCGCATTTTTAAAGTGTATTAACTGATATATTTGAGTGTATTGCCTTGATTTTATTTGATTTGTTGCTGTAGGGATAATAAATGAAAGCTAAATGGCTGAGATTTACCGCTGCGTTACTAGTCCCAAACTGCATGCTAGCACACTGTGTGTAAAAACTATTGTATATTTGTATATTTATAATAGATGAACATGTAAAAACAGAACGGCTTACCAGTTTCTGGTCGCTGCCTTGGACGTACGTCTCCTCGTAGGCCTCTTCATTTCTAGTCCAGCTGTAGCTGATGAGGTAGCTGATGATGGGAGGGTCGTAGGTGATTTCTGGGCGGGACCATCGCACCACCAGCGCTGTTTTATTCAGAGGGAGCACCTTCATGTTTATAGGAGCACTGCTGCAGGCTACAGAGAAAGAGAGAGAGAGAGAGAGAGAGAGGGGTGTTTAATAACTCCAGCTTTGATTATCACACTCTGTTTGCTGCTCTGAATGACAAAAGGAAAGAGAGAGACAGATCGAGATGCAGAACTAACAGAGGGCAAGAGAGGACAGTATGACTGAGAGAGATGGGGAGATAGTTCATAGAGAGAAAAAGAGAGAAGTGCATTGTAATTGTGGTAGAGTCTGAGTCATGGCTCCCAACGGCACCATCAGAATAAAATAATATACAAGCTCACAGATACCTGCCTGCAGGACTGTTATACTGCCAGTGTGTGTGTATGCGTGTTTGTGTGTGCGTGTGTGTACTTGTTTTCATACATTTATGGGATAAAAATGTTCTGAGCTGAGAAAAACACATATAACCTATAATGTCAGGAGCAGTATATATATATATATATATATATATATATATATATATATATATATATATATATATATATATATATATATATAAACAGTACTTTCATCTTTGAGAGAGAGGAGGAAATCAAGCTCTTGCAGGTGTTTCTCTTCATCCGTCCACTGTAAGAAGACAACTCAGTGCTACGCGCCTGAAAGGATGTGTAGCTGTCAAGAAGCTGTAACTGAGAAAAGGAAATAGACAAAGAAGCTTTGCACTAAAACACCAAAACTGGACGTCTGAAATGTGGACAAAGGTTTTTGGACTGATGATGTTGAGGAGCAGAAAATGCAACCAAGGTCTAAGACTGAATTTTGGAGGTGTGGAAAAATATCCTTGCAGACTTCCTTGAAAAACTGAAAGCAAATCAAAGCGGTAATAAAAGCAAAAGGTGGACAAAATGAATGCTAAAAACTGGTATTATGTTTACTCGTTAAGGCTTCTGTGTGATTCTCTGTTTAATGTATGCTTTCTGCTAAAAACAAAAAACAGCAACTCTATTTTAATGGCTGTTTTGAATGAAATAAATGAATAAAAGAGTGGTCTATATAATAAATATAGGACATCTGTACGACTTCATCTCTTGTCACTGTATGTAAACAAGTGTGTGCATGTGTGTTTACAACTGTGTAAAGTCAAGAGAAGCCTCTGTCTCTCAAATGCAGGTAAACAACAGTAAAAGAGAGGGAGATGCATATGTATGTCTCTCTCTCTCTGGCTCAGATAAGAGTCCTTACACTTAGTGGCCACTAGATGGCTCTGTTTGACTAAACCGTGCCTCTCCACTCCCACTATACCTCTCTCTCTCTCTTTCTCTCTCTCTCTCTCTCTCTCTCTCTGGATTGCGTCATGCCTTTCCCTTTTGCGCCTTCTTCCACGCCTCTCTTCCCCTGGCCAGTAGAATGTATCCCCAAGCCAGCCAGCTTTTTCAAAACTCCATAGCCTACATACACACATACACACATACACACACACACACACACACACACACACACTGCACTCAACACACCGACCCACCCACACACACACACCTAAAGCCACAGGGGAACCATTACATGCCAAACAATGCTAATTAAACAAATTTTACCCGCTATTGTGATATTAAAGACGCTCCTATTATATCCGCCGTGGTGGAGGATATGGCTAATAAATATTCAGGCACACTATATTGCAAATGGTGATGCGTGAGATGACTTTCATGCACCTATGCCTTCATGGTCACGCATGCACAGCTATGACTTCAGAGCATGTCCTCTAGATGAGGCCTGGCTGTCAGTAAGGCAGCCTGTATTGGTAAGTAGTTGTGGCCTTTCATTCTGGTTCATCACCTCACTTTCCTGTGAGGGAACATGAGGGTAGTAACAACCTTGTTGTTAACACTAAACATTCTTCCTTTTAAAGGGACTCTAGAAATGCCAGCTAATGTTGCTACTAATGAATGCTAGTTGGGACCAGTTAACAAAGACCTGACATACATCAATCATACTAGGAAGCTAGCATAATGAATGGATGCTACTTGTGAGAAGTTAGCATAGGCCAGGGTCCTAGAGGGCCAGTGTCCAGAACAGTTTGGTAATTTCAGCCCTCCAGGAACACACATGAAGAACCCTGGTTTAGGCCTAGCATATACTAATAATGGTAGCTAGCTATATATCCCAATATGGTAAAAATATATGGAAAAAGTATTCTTTAAAAAATGTAAAAACAAGTTAATGTTAGTGTTTGGAATACATTTTGGAAAGAAACAATGTATTTGAACTGTATCTTGCATATGAAAAAATATATTCCTATGAGTAATATAATGAATGAATGCTAGTTGGGACCAGTTAGCATATTGCTGCTGTCGGAAGAAAACCTTGTATCTCCATTTTTGTCGTATTTTGGTTTTTGACATAATTTGAAAATACCTGTCCCCTTTACATTGTGTGTAAGTTTCCTGAAGAATGGACCAAAAGAAATGACCCAGAATTACTTGGAAAAACGTCTGGTTCCATTGACTTACATTAAATGTAAAGTTGTTTTTTTCCTTCTCCTGTAAAATTGTCATTTTAAAGATACGAGGTTTTCTTCCAACAACAGCAATTTATGCCTATTATATATGAATCATGCCAGCTAGCTATCATAGTGAACTGACACAAGTTGGGGCCAGTTAACAAATGCCTGACGTATATGAGTCATGCCAGCTAGCAAGCATAATGAACTGACACTATTTGGACCAGTTAGAACAGATTGGACGTATATAAATCATAATGAATGGATGCTAGTTGTGACCAGACTAGTTAGCATACGCCTAGCATATATGAATCATATTTGCTACTAGCTTGGAAACTGCTAATCACACTAGGTTATTTGTCATAATAATCCAAAGACATATTCTGTGTAGCAGCATGCGATAGCTTCATACAAGAAACACAATTAGCACTTTCAGTGACATAATAGCTCACTGCTAGTCACCATGTAGGCCCTGAAAGAGAACAGAAAGTAACCTCGGCTGTCAACCCCATTAGCGTAGAACATTGAGCCATTTCCCCGGTGCACAGAAACTCTGCCATGAGACTGCGTTTCTTGTCACCACCAATGTAACGTTGCATACATCCCACTATTATGCAATATTAATTTCGTTAAGCTTTAATGAGAAGCTACTTATGTATCTCGCCCTCATTCCCTCTTCCCTGCTGACGCCACACGCTTGAGAAGTCGCCAGGCATGCCCAACTTGAGTAAACCTGAGTGGGAGTACAAAAATATCTAGTCAACAATCTCATCTCTTTCCTATAGATGTCCAGTTTAACTTAGCACTTGTCCAGAATAGGAACTAAAGTTTGCTAGGCACTATTCTTCTCATTTTCTGAGATGATTTTATTCTAAAATAAATGCTAAACCACTGAAAGTGAGTGGTGTTAGAATGAACAAGCATAAAGCTCCCCAGCAATGGACTGTGGATCAGTGGAACCGCGTTCTCCGGAGTGATGGAGCACCAATGAATACCATCGAGTCCTCACAACTGTTCCAACATCTAGTGTACAGCCTTCCCAGAAGAGGAAAAAAACGTATCTACAAGTTTTTGGACATATAATGTAGCTGACAAGCGAACAGTAGCCAAGAACAGCACAGTACACGAAAGCTAAGCTAAGCTAAACACTTAAGAACCAGCCTGGCTCCTCTCCTAATCCCAAAAACCTGCTGTAAACTCAGGCCTCGTGTCCCTGCAGGGCTGACGGGCCAGTGATCTAATGGGGAGTGTTTGGGGAGGAAGTATGCGCTCAGATTTGTGGGTGTGTGAAGCGTGAGAGAGGCTAGGCTGATAGCTACGCTCCTTTGGGGCTGATAAGCTCTGGGGAATGACTCCTTTTCCTGACCAGTAGCGCCCTAATGGTGACGGATAAAGACTGGCAGTCTGGGCACAGCGTTCGTGAAGGACTTGGCCGAGCTAAGTGTACGGGTGTACGCACGCATGGACACATGAACACGCACACACACACACACACACACACACACAAAACTGTAGCAGGGATAACAAAGAGAAAGAGACAGAGTAGCAAAGAGCGCAGGAAACCACTGAGGACCCTGCGATTTATTTCTATTCCTTTCTTTCTCGCTCACTATCTCATTCTCTCATTCTCTCTTGTCCTGTCTCTTCAAAAGAGAGAGTTGAGGAGGTCATGTTGCAAGAGCGGCACTCTAAGGAGATGTGCAAAAAAGCGTTTAATGAAAAAGGCCGTCCCTGGCCCTGCAGCTACTTGACCATGGCAAGGGAGATAGAAGCAAAGATCAATGGTGGTGGAGGTGGGGTAGGGGGTGGGGGGTATTACGGCAGCCAAGGAGGAACACGAGAGAAAAGCTAAATGGTACAGTCGAGTGAAAAGAAGGTACCAACGTGCTAAAAAAACATAATTTTGTACGCAGCCATTGTGGTGCAGTGAATCAGCAGAGGCTTTGAGGAAGCTGTCAAAATCATTAGACTAGTGAGAGAAAGAAGCAGAGATTGACACATACATACATATATATATATATATATATATAAAATAGATATATATTTGTGTGTGTATGTATATGCATTGACCGGCCACTTCATTAAGTACACTTACTGTGTATCTACACTCTTTGTGCATTTTAACAGTACTACTTACCATACAGGTCCACTTTGTAGTTCTACAATTACAGACTGTAGTCCATCTGTTTCTCTGCATACATTGTTAGCCCCCTTTCTCCCTGTTCTTCAATGGTCAGAACCCCCACAGGACCACCGCAGAGCAGGTATTATTTTGGTGGTGGATCATTCCCAGTACTGTAGTGACGCTGATGTGGTGGAGGTGTGTTAGTGTGTGTTGGGCTGGTACGAGTGGATCAGACTCGACAGTGTTACTGGAGTTTGTAAAAACTGTGTCCACTCACTGTTCACCATATTGGACCCACATACCTTGCTGGTCCACCTTGTAGATATAAAGTCAGAGACAGCAGCTCATTAGTTGCTGCACAGTTTGTATTGGTCATCCTTTAGTTCCTTGTCAGGACGCTGCCCACAGGACTCTGTTGGCTGGACTTGGTTGGTGGGCTATTCTCAGTCCAGCAGTGACACTGAGGTGTTTAAAAACTCCAGCAGCACTGCTGTGTCTGATCCACTCATACCAGCGCAACACGGCACCACCACGTCAGTGTCACTGCAGTGCTGAGAATGATCCACCACCAAATAACAGCTCTATGGTGGTCCTGTGGGGGTCTTGACCTTTAAAAAACAGGATGAAAGGGTTGTAAACAAATTATGCAGAGAGACAAATGGACTACAGTCTGTAATTGCAGAACTACAAAGTGCATTTATATTATCTAAGTGGTAAGTGGAGCTGATAAAATGGACAAGAAGTGTAGATACTTAATGAAGTGACCGATCAGTGTTAATATATATATATATATATATATATATATATATATATATATATATATATATATATGCTCGCAAGTGTGTTCATTTAGTGTCTAAAGAAGCAGCAAGAGTTCAGACCACCACAGACTCTTTCACCAAAAAAAGGAGTACATATCTTGCATTTTTACCAGCATTTTTACGACCCAATTCACAGTCAATTTCCAGAGGAGGAGGAGCTGTTGAATCTGTATTGTGCCATTGTAAAAAAAAAAAAAGGCAAGCAGTCACAGTCATACAAATCAGACATGGCCATAGTCAAAGAGATCAAAGTTGGTCATATGAACAGAGACTAGAGTCTTGACAAGCTACCACCCCAACCCCCACCCACACAGAAACGCGCACCCCTTATCCACGCTGCCCTCCTATGTTTTTCAGGCTGATGAGGTTTGAACTAATCTGCTTTGACACAAAGCATGAAAGCTCAACCCAAGACTGCAGGCCTCCCTGATACGGCTCTATTTCCATCCTCCACATCCCTCCATTACACCCTCTCCTTCCAAATTACCCTTCTTTCATCCCGCCTTCCTTCACGCCGTCCCTCCATTCTTCCTGAACGACAGGACACAGCGTCCCAAATTAATCTGACACGCTGCAAAAATGAAACAATCGAGCACCAACGATAAGAGACTCCACTCCTTTCTTTCGTTTTTTTTATCCCTTCTCTTTTATTACTGAATTCTTTCCGAGCACCTAAATTAATTCCAAGCTGGATCGGAAACCAAAGGTTGCTGTGGGACACGCTAGCTTGATTTCTTAGTGCTTCCCTGAATGATCTAGATACGTCTGGGCCACCGCTAACGAGGAAGTGAAGGAAACCAGGCCTCTCCAATTCGGAGTGTGAGCAGAAAGGTCAAGTCTACAGGATGACACCCAGTGCTGCTTACATGAGCTATGAAAGGTCTGCTTTTTGCATAAGTGCTATGAGGCTAATGTAGCTAACAAGTAATAGGAGCTGATTGTCACTGTGGAAAATGCATGTCTCAATCACCACACTTGCCTCAAGTTGTTAAGTAATCTCAAACAGACTTGCTTATGTGCTTTCTGACACTGTATGACATACTGTTAGCATTAAACCTGAACAAACTTAAGCTAAAATAGTAGTAGCAGCCATCTTAGACATAGTTTTGCCCATTTTATAGATAACAGTATGTCATATGACGTCAGAAATCACATAAGTGAGTTTATTCGAGATCACTAAACTCGTGTTTTAAGGGCAAAAACGTCATGATTCAGGCATATAGTTCACACAATGCTAAATGCTGCAGGCCCATGTACACACAATTTTGGGGGCAAGGGCTCAAGGGAAAAATAGGCAACATGAAGGTGATTTCAACGTATAGCATATTACAAACACTTTTATTAAGAGAGATGCTGTAATCACATTTCAGCAGAATCCAAACAATGTGTAGAGTTTTTCCCCAAAGCAGCCAAAAATATTAGTTTTGCTGCCCAATCTGGGATTCACACCCCAAACTCCAGCATGCAAGGCCGCAATGTTACCCTCGATGCAATGTAATTATATAATTGCTGTGAATAGCCTCACATACATCCCTGTTTTTTTTTACAACACAGCATTTGGCACAGCAAGCAATTAGCACCCTTTACTGCTGTTTATTTGATTGTTTCTAAAAATATAAGCACATTATACAATGTGACACCTTCTTAAAGACATTATCTGTGCTTTATTTGCTGCTGTGATGTGTGCATCAGTGACATGTCAAAGTTAATGGTGTGAAATCTCCATAGGTACGAGTACTGCACCAGAGGGAGTGCCCAAGAGCAACCTGAGCTAAATCACAAGCTCCATTCTCAGGACTGAACTGAGCTGTGCTGAAATAGATCTTGAATTGATCAAGAATGACCATAATAGGGATGTGATATTCAAGTATCTGTAGAAGTTAATGAACGAAAATCCCACTAACCGGAGGGAAGGAAAAGGCAAAAACGAAGAGGAAAAAACAGACTTTCGGCCAAAATTAGTGTGGGGCTGCAGGTTTACTTTTTATATGAAAGCACTAGAGCTTAAAATTTGAAAGCCTGATCATCAGCAGATTGTGAGTTTGATCCCCAGTGATGCTGCAGCCATCCTCTCTCGCTCTGGGTGGGTAGGGTGGCTCTCCTTATCCCATATCCCCTAGCCTGCACAGATGTCTGTTAGCTGAAGTAACAGAACTGGCGGTTAGCATTCTCCTCCAAGCATGTTGAGCTGTCCCATGACGCTGTGGTGGTGGCAGTTCTAAAAGAGTTGGTGTCACTTCACATGAATTGGAGAAAGCATGTGTTAGCCTTCACCCTCCTAGCGCTTGTAGTTTTGTGCCATAGGGGAGACCTAGCTAGCGGATGGAACTGGATATGGCTAAATTGGGGAGAAAATCAGGAAAAATGTCCACCCAAAAAAAATTGTATTTTATTATTAAAGTTAAGTTATTAAGTTTTATTATTCAAAAATAGCCAAGGGAAATTGGTAGGTTTTGGTCCTGATGAGTAACAGAAGCTGCCTCTTTAGACAAGCTAATGAGCTAATGAGCTAACACTAACCGGTACAACGTTGGCTACAGATGGAGACTCGTCATCTTCTACACAAGATCTTTTCTCTTCAGTGGATGATGTGCCAATATGTTACTGTGCCACAGATATATATATATATATATATATATATATATATATATATATATATTCACTGTTTCTGGATCTTTCTAACATCAACTAGAGTAGCTAGCCCAGTTAGCGAAAAAGCCAGTTTAGAGTCAGATGTGCTATTTTCATGCCTTCTTAGCTTTGTCCTTCACAACGTGTCCTCGGCATGGCACTCACATTCAGGCATTCCTTTTTCATAGTAGCAAAGTATAATATACATACTCGCAATACTGTGACATTCATAGTCATGTTGAAACATATAACTGGTGTTTCTCTGAATTGTTAGCCTGCTTATTCTCTCTGTCTTCCTGTGAGGAAGTGTAACAAATATCCAAACAACGGTTTCAGCATTCGAATACTTGCACCTTGAAGTACTCGAGTACCCATACACAGCCCTAGGCAACATAAAACAATCATTAAGCGTGCTGACCAAGAGACCACATGCACAGTTTGAAGGCAGAGACAGACACCATCCACGTCTTGGTTGATCAGCTACATTTAAGAGAGAAAACTGTGTGAATTAAAACTTTTGTTCAACTTCTGCTTTAACGAGAGTTGATGTGTGGAAGAGTGGAAAAAGAAAAGCATGCAAATGCTGATGAATGGTGTGAAGAGGACTGAATGGCAGAGCGAGAAAGAGAGAGAACTCCAAGCTGGACTGTAACAAAAATTATAACATACCAAGCAATGGGCACAAAAAGAGAATGTGGTGTGTTGAGGGTGATTGACAGCAGAGCTGGGAGGGACTGATCTATTGTTATCTCACCATGAAGCGCCTGCAAGGGGCTGGAAAACATGTGAGGGAACTACAAAAGGACACGGAAGCCTCTGTGACATACGCACACAGGGCCTGTCAGTGTCTTTTATGGGCTTTATTCTTGTTTGTATGCTATAGAGATGTGTGTGTGTGTGAGTGTGTGTGTGGGTATTTATTAGTGTTTTCTTCTTGTTTGTTAAAGAAATACAGCATTTCTCAACCAACTTTATCAGGGGCTGAAGCAACCGTCTGTTGACTTCTATTATAAATGAGCTCCAAGTCAGTGGGTTCTCTGTAGTTTTCTAAGTACAGGAAAACACACTGAAATTACTGTCTGTGGTAATCAACTGTATGCTAAAGATGCAGCCAACAGAGATTAGTTTGAAAAACGCTAGAGTATTCCTTTAAACAGATGCTTTTATCTAGAAAACGTGGCAGTAGCATTAATGATTCACAGGTAGAAACCAATTATGTCCAATTAAGAGGCAACTGTGTCCTTATTAAGAATTTTTTTCATCAAGCTTTGATCTTCCAGTGCACTGGGGTTTGAACACTTATGCAAGCAGCATATATCATTTCTAATTTGTTTTAAATACCTGCAGACAACTTGTTTTAGCTTTGGAAATTCAGCATGCAGCATATGAGCTCACAGTAAAAATAGTGAATGGAAAAATATGGGGATCAGGACTTTAAGGGGGAAGAGTACACATGGCATTAGACGGTACAGGGCAAAGGTCAGAGAGCAGCCTTCATTTGTTTAATCTCTAGTCAAAACAGCCATTAAGCATAAGTTATTCATTTTTCAGGATATTATTCAGGATATTTCAGAGGAGATTAGGTATAAGATAATCCACTTGCATACGGAAGGAGAAAGTAAAAAAAAAACAAGTGGAAAAAAGGAGTTTCCAAAACTGGAGTTTAAACACGATTAAAGGATACAAAGAAAATGGGACTCTTAACAACCATGGAAGACCACTAAAACGGTCACCAGATAAAGCGTTCATCTCTGAGAGAGAGGAGAACATCAAGCTCCACTCTTACTTCAGATCAGGAAAAAAAGGCCACAAGTGTTTCTGTCCATCCTTCTACTGTGGGAAGGATGCTAATGATCGGAAAGGATGTGAAGCCGTTAATGAGAACCGACAAACATAAAAAAAAAAGTTTAGAAGCTGCTGGTGTTCTCTGAATAATGGATTGACCACCTCAGAGTCCAGGCCTCAGCATCACTGAATGTGTTTGGGATTACTTGGATCATAAGAAGCAGAAAGTACAAACTGACTTCTAAAGGCCAATTTATATATATATATATATATATATATATATATATATATATATATATATATATATATATATATATATACACACACATATATACATATATATATATATATATATATATATATATATATATATATATATATGTATATAAAAGTGTCGCTCAACAAAAAAATATTGTGCTTGACGGACGTCGCAGCAATGAAGACTTTCATTGTCCTGCGCCAGCAACATAACATACATCATCTGTAGTTTCTATGAAAAACTGTATGACGATGAAGCTAATGAAGCAGCAGTTAAACCACACAGAACAGTCTGAAAACAGCTGCTACAGTGAAACTGCATTAACAATAGGATTTTAGCTGCAGGGTCGCTACGGCAACCAGAAATGCTAGTTTTTCCACACGTGTTGTGTTACACTCACAAGCTCTTTCTCTGTCACCCAGGGTTGCCAGATTCACAGTTTTCTCAAAAATTCTGTTTAGTGTGAAAGTGCTGTGGGGGGGGGTTACACTGTCACAGAGTGCGTTTTCTGCTTGGACTGCTTTTTAAAGTAATCGCAGTCGTGGAAAAAACGTTTCAAAATGAAAACAAGTTCTGAATAGCTGGCAACCCATTCTGTTTCTGAAAGCAGCAGAGCAGCAAGAAAGTAAACACAGCTGCACACCGTGACCATGGCAACAATCCAGAACATAAAACTTTGAGTTTCTATCCAATCAGAGTGTGCGACAGTATCCACGCCCTTTAAATTTTTTTGATGTATGCCACAAGCTCTGCCCTAACAGACAAAGATTTTGTCTCTTTGCGTCAGTTTCTGTCGAGCGACGCTTGTTGCCTGGACTATAAATTGGACTTAAGACTGAACTTTGTTGGCGTGTAAAAATATTTCAGATTTCTTTGAAAAACTGAAATCAAGTCTCCTAAAAATAACGAAAGCTGTAATGAAGGTGAAGGGTGGACACACTCAATACTGAAAGGTGTAATTTTATATTTAGTTGTTGAGGTTTCTGTGTAATGTTCTATTAACTATAGTATTCTAATGATCAAAAATGAGTCACATGTACTTAATGGCTGGTTTGACTGGAAACGAAAAAAATGGTAAAATGGTAAAAGGGTAATCTATGACTTTTCCACAGCATTATAAAGGTATGGGTCTGAGCTATGTATGTTTGTTCATTACAGGCTTCATTCCATTTTACATACAGATAGGTGTTTCTGTATGTGATCCTCCTGTACAGGGAACACCAAAGAGATGTGGTTGTTACACACTTTATAGACTCTACAGAAGTGTGTGTTTATGCATGTGCATGTCTTTTCCTGTTTGTATGCTGTGGAGGTATGATGACATTACTACAGGGACAAGAGATGAACCAAGTGTGTGCATGTGTGTGTAGGTGGCATATGGTGTGTCGTTCTGCTCTCAATCTTAACCCGGCCATTTCCCCTCTCCTCTCTCGCTGCGTGATGGAAGCACACATTTGCAGGAAAGGCAGCGGACTGCAGCTTTTCAAGGGCAGCATGCCCCTCACGCACTCCGCCGCATGTGCTGCCCCGCACACACATACACGCCACCTCCATTCAGCATCGCTTTCCTTCTCTTAGCTTCATAATGGAGAATAAGGGGAGTCCTACTGGAGGCAGGAGTGACCAGCCAAGCCACACTTATACACACATATGCGCACACAGAGACAGTTATATGCAAACATTTACACACCCTCAGTCAAATGACAAATTTGTCGATTTTCTATGTGAATATAAGTGCGCACATCCTTCACAGGGAACACACTTAAATATGGCATTTTCCTGCACATTTTAGCACACAATGTCTATTTATCTGCAGAGTTTAACAGACTGGAAAGAAAAAACAAAATATTAAAGGTGCCATAACTTTTGCACACCCACATTTTATGTTTTATTTTTTTCCAAATTGGTAATTATTTTCACTTCCCAAACATTTGAAGAGGGGTGCACAAACTTTTGCCTATACATATACTCTGTAACATTTCAAAGGGAATCAATTCAGCTTCCCAACCAGTCAGCACTTAATAGCCATAATGCTAGCAAAACTGCCCAAAACCTCCTTTTTTTTGTAGAAACGGAAATGTACTAGAAAGTTGATTTTTTAAATGTAACACTTCTGCTTTCCAAAATTAAAAAAGACTTAAAGACTAACGTAAAAGACTAGAAAAATGATTAAGGTTTAGCTTTTTAGCTTTATTCAAATCTTTTCACTGATGACTCAGTCATAGGTGCCCTCTAGTGTTGGGGAGGAGCACAAAGTGGCCAGAAAGTTATTTCTAGAAAATGAGAAGGACTGAATTAAATCAAATTCCCACAGTTTTCCCCTTTCTCCATATGTAGTCAGTCAGCCAAGACATGTTCGGCATCAGAAGTTTGCTTCTTCAGTTTTGCACTAGAGCTACGAGGCTAATATAGCTAACAGACACTAAAACAGCACCAGTTAGCATCACTCAAACTGCATGCTATCACTAAATAGCATTGTTATCTACAAAAATGGACCAAAGTATGGGATTCAAATTGCTGCTACAGTTATTTTTAGCAACCTGAGGCACTTTTGTCATTTTTATAGAAACCAGATTAGCAAGTCTGTTTGAGATTATTTACTTCCTGATTTGGTGTGTGTTGCTATACTAACCTCTAACGACTCTAAGCTTCCATTACTTGTTACCTTTACATTAAAACCTTTCGCAGACACACTTATGAAGACACACTTCACAGAAGTACGCAAATGTAGCATTAACAATCATGCCCAAGGACTCTTATTGGTACAGTATGGGGTGCTTGTAATCTAGTCTGAAATGTGAAGTGCAGTCATGTTACTGTTATCCTGTTGCCTCATTAGCCTTGTAGCTCCAGTGCAAAACTAAAAAAACAAAAACCTGTTCTGGATGATTACATTTGTGATAAGAGGAAAAACTGTACAAATTGGATTTTTCTTTGATGATGAAGAGAAACACATGACCGGACCCCAACCCTTCAGCTCCAATCCTGTGAATTGGTCCCACCTTTGGAGGCCTCAGTGCCATATGGATCAGTCAGATAGGGCAGCCAGGCGTCTTTAACGGCTGATTTGAAGACCTCCCGGTTGTCCAGACTCTGAAGCGGGCGAAAGTTATTCCGTAGATACTCCACTGACTTCACATGATCCTGCTGCTCCGTGGTGAAGATGGAGTAGAAGGCCTCCAACTGGGTGAGAGAGAGAGAGAAAAATACTTCGTTCACATTACATGCTTTACTCAGAACAGCTCAGAATGATCGTTGTGCCTTGACAGTTAACATTCAAGTCTGCAAAGTAGTACTCTGACAGGATTAGCGTTACATAAGGAGGTGCGTAATGCAAATATCACCAGAATGTCTGTGATTTGGTCCTGTATGAAACCTATAATATGACTTATTCATAAACATTCATGGACACATCCTGAAATCTTGCCCCATCTGGGTAGCACTTAAGTGGCTCAGTGTTAAATGGAGGTTCAGACCAAGCCTTCAATATATGGCTGTGGTATGAGAGGAGATTATATAACTGGGGGGTGGGAGAACGCTGAGAGTTTTAGGCAACTTCTGCTTTAAGCTCTAACACCAGACACCACCTTGATGAAAAGTAAATAGGGAACAGAGAGGACAGAGGGGAGGTGATGGGGTGTGCAAACTTTATCACAGGAAACAGAATTTAGAGATTTCTAAACTACTTGAAGTCACCTTCTACTGAGTATTATACCAGAATTAGGAAATACAGATCCGAGCCGTAGGAAATGTGAATGGCATTTTTTAAAACCCCCAATATCGTCCACAATATAGTCCTAATGTGTTCCAAAGTCGATATGTTTTGTCCACACTGGAAACATTAAGTGTGTGTGTCAAGTCAAAATGTAAACAAACCACAGACCTATCAGAAAATAGCTCGACTTCCACTAAATTGGGCATATAAACATGCTATTTCTAGATATACTGCGTGCAATTGTTTGACTTGATTTTTATTATTATTGTCTTATTTTCATTATTTTAGTTTTTTTCCCCCATTTATTTATTTTTCATATTCTTATTTTAATTATGATTAGCTAATTATTATTTCAGTCATTTTAAGTAATTTTAGTTTCCTTTTTTGATCTTATCCTCCTTTTTTTGATCTTCTTTTGATTTTATTAACTCTTACATTTTAGTTACGCTTTAATTAATGTTTTATATTTTCTACTGTTTTTTATGTATTCTTATTAATGTTTCTTTTTTATATTTACCTGATTTGAATCATTTTTATTATTAAAATGACTTATTACTTTTATTATTTGATATGTTCTTCACATTATCAATCCCTTTTTCCTGCACGAACACAGCAACATTGTCACCCGCAATGTTCTCGAGGTTAAATAAAGGTTGACTGATTGATCGATTGACTTATAGTCAGTGCATAAATGATATTTTAGGTACATATTTTACAGTTTACCTTCCAACGTCCAGCACTCTGGCAATTTCTCTCCACACTGCAAAAAGTGGCATCTCGTCAAGTACAATTACCTTGAATATAGTCAATAAATCTAATATCTCCCCTGTTGAGATGGTTGCAAGCTTAAATGAAGATTATTTAATTTATTTTTAGACACTGTTTACTTGTTTTAGATCATTTTATTGAGTAAAACTGTCTCACTTTACTGGCACATAATTTTGCTGGTTTCAAGCACATTTAAGCTGCTTTATGTAACATTACAACACCAGTTACTCAAACTGTAGACTAGTAACCTTAGTTAAATGTGTGTCATCTGAGTATGTAGGAGCGTTAGCTTGCTTGTAGTATATTTGTAGCATTACTTGTATGGGGACTACTTAATGATCATGTATTTCAGCGGATTCAGTGATATTTTGTAAAAAATTTACACAGGACAAAATCTATCGGCTTGGGAACATTTGCGTTTACCACAGGGGGTGATAGCAACCACTTTGGGTGAAGATGGAGTAGAAGGCCTCCAACTAGGTGTGAGAGAGAGAAAAATGCCACATTCACATTACAAGCTTTACTCAGAACTGATCAGAATGATTTTTGTGCCTTAAAAGTTAATATTCAACTCTTATACAAGTTCTACTCAGACAGGATTAGTGTTACATAAGGAGGTAGTGTAAATGTTACCAAAATATCTGTGATTTGGTCCTGTATGAAACCTGTAATATGACTTACTCATGAACATTCATGGACACATCCCAACAACCTACCCCATCTGAGTAGCGCTTGAGTGACTCATATCTGTTATGTGGAGGTTCAGACCATGTCTCCTACATTTGGTTGTGGTATGAGAGATTATACAGCCGGAGGGGGGAGAACCCTGAGAATTTGGGCGACCTCTGCTTTAAGCTAGAACGCCGGACGCCACTTTGATAAACAAGGATAAGGAATATGACAAAACATATCAGCTTGGAAACATTTCTGTTTACCACAGGGGGCAACAGCAGCGATTTTTAGTGAAGATGGAGCAGAAGGCCTCCAACTGGGTGAGAGAGAGAAATGCTACGTTCACTTTACAAGATTTACTCAGAAAGATTTTCAAAAAAAAAATACAGCTCAGACCTGGACTTGCTTATTTGGGCATTTCAGAAGTCTGTAAGATGCTTCATAGGAAGGAGGAGGAGCTTCAGGCATAGTCCTCCACCTAAACTGTAATTACTCCATTTAGCGTGGCCTGAAAAGACCTGCATGTGCACATTTCTCAAATCAATACTTACACTTGTACGCTATTCAATTTCATTTACAAAATAATAATTAAAAAAAACATCAATCTGAACATTCTCAGTATGGACGCAGGGACATATATCAGATATGTATCCCACGAGGGGGCACACATGAACATGGCTCAAGCAAGATTTGAAAAGATCCAATTATGTTTATGTTTATGCAAAAATTGGATTTGTGGATTGGGTTTGAGAACCCTATAATGGGAACACAGCCAAAGATCAGGGAATAAAACAGCCGTATCAGTGCAGCAGGCATTTATGTGTGCAGAGCTGCTTGTAAGCAGAGCCTCTAACAGGTCTCCAGAGAGGCTGAATGTGCTATCTGTATATACAAATACAGAGAAATCTCAGCCTGAGCTTTATTCACACTAAAATCTCCTCTGACCAACTTATTTACTCATTCCTCCACTCATTCCTCAATGACTCATCTCCCATGATGACCACTCCGTTCCCCCCAAAACACTGGTGAGTCAGAGTGCAGGTGCGAGAGAGGAGGACGATCGGAGCCAAGCCAGGCAGAATGACCGCACAAACGCACACGAACCATTACAACACAGCAAACGAAATATGATCAGGACCAGCTGTGGCTACCAGACTTTTCCTTCTACCAGTATGTACCTATATGTCTCTGTAGACTCCATTCCATCGCTCTCTCTACCCAATCTATCCCAACTATCGCTCTAATTTCAGCTATCTATCTCTCTATTTCTCCCTCGCCAGTTATAACTTTATTAGCTTCTTAGCTGTGCACTGAATTTACATGACAATTATTTAAATGTGATTACAAAATTACACACTTAATGACAGTTAATTATATAATTGCATTTAACAGGTTTGAGGTTGTCAAAAAAGTGACTAAAACAGCCAAAATGTAATGTTTCCTCGTTCTGCAAAACAACATGCACAATAACTTTATCACATTCAAATCAGATACATAGATAAACAGTCTCAAAAAACTAAATATAATGCCCTCCTCTACTATTTAGCGTGTTCACCCTTTACCTTTATTCCAGTTTCCATTCTTTTCGAGACATTCTCTTTCAGTTTTTCAACAAAATCTGCAGGAACATTTTTCCATGCTGCTTGTAAACACCTCCAAAGTTCAGTGTTAGACGTTGGTTGCATTCTCTGCTTCTTACAATCCAAGTAATCCAAAGCACATTCAATAATGTTGAGCTCTGGGCTCTGAGGATTTGCTAATTTGTTCATCTTTTTTCTCTCTTCTCAGTCAGGACTTCCTGACACCTACACATTCTTTCAGACCCATGGCACTGAGTTGTCTTCTCACAGTGGAAGGATGGACAGAAACACCTGTGGATTTTTCAGATCTGAAGCAAGAGTGAAGTGTGATTTTCTCCTCTCTTAAAGATCAAAGCTTTAAATGCTGTTTATCTGATGGGGACAGTATTAGTGGTCTGTCAGGTCTTGTCCAGTTGTTATCAGTCCCATATCTCTTTTTAATCACTTTTTAAATTAATTTTTTGAAAAATACTTATTTTATCATTTATCATTTGTTTTCCTTTGACTTTCCCTTCTTTATGCACCTTTATCTAATCTCCTCTCCTAAAAAATGTAATAACTTGTACGGACTAGAAATTAAGGAAATGATGGGTGGTTTCTGACTTTCGCCCAGCACTGTTGGCTGACAGACTGATAGATAGTCTGCTAGACAGATGTGTCACACACACACATATCCCTCAGGGCTCCCTCGAAGCCCTCCGTCAGTACAGAGCCATGAGAAATAATCTCTTAATCACAATATTAATCTGCTTGTCCGTAATATGGCCAACCCCTCTGATGTAAACAGCTTAGTGAGGCTGAAACCTGGCACGGGATGCATGGGGGGATTCTACTCTTCTGCCTACATCGCAGCGTACCAGTAATCCTGGAAGAGTGTGTGCATGGTGAAAAGGCACACTGGAGAGAGGAATGAAGTAATCCCTGATGAGAAGCCTCAGCAACAGGCCAACCCTCAGTCTGAATGAGTGTGTACGAGAGCAAGTGAGTTTCATCTCTCAAAGAGGAAAGCTTTGAGTGCTGTTTATCTGATGGTGGGAGGTGTGGTGGTCTGCTAGGTCTTGCACTGTTGTTGGGGTCTCATTTTCTTTATCTTTTAATCATTTTGTAATCTCCAGTTTTGGAAACTTCTGTTTCTTCATTTATTTTGCTTTGACTTTCCCCTTCCATATGCAAGTGGATTATCTAGTCTCAGAAATATCTCTTGAAAAATGAATAATTTGCACTTAATGGGCATTTTGAGTGGAAAATGAAATAAAGTAAATGTTCTCTAACATCATTACAAATACCTAGTGTAGTAAAACAACAGCCCTAGACTTTTAAGCCTACAAAACATACGTTCAAGCAGATGTGTCTAAATATGTCTCAAACTGTATATGTTCAGCTAGTTGGATGTGACATGTCCACAGGCGCTCCAGATGTTCCAGACGTTTTGGAGGGTGTGTATGTGTGTGTGAGGGACGGCATCGATCGGCTCTAAAAGTACCTCAGAGCAACGACTGTCACTCGCCCTGACCTACTTCCCCTACTGATCAGGAACAAAGCACAGAGAGAGAAAGACTGGAAAAGAGAGAGAGCAGGCAAAAACAGAGAAAAGAACATGAAAAAAGAGAGAGTGAGGGAGTACTGTCTCCTTCTACAGCCTCTCTTTTATCTGCCTCACTGATATTTCCTTTAAACCAAATCACAGGAGGCAAAAGGATGACAAAAGAGCTCGCCGAGGTGTCAATCGCTTAAAAATGCCCTCCTAATGGCCACTAACTGGAATAAAAACGACGGGAAAAAAGTCTTTTGTTGTTATGAATAGCTGTGCGTGTGCACAGACCCAAGTCACAGAGCCTCCCTGCTCTTTTAAAGAGCCCATATCATGGAAAACCCAACTTCCCTCGCTTTTTTTTTTTATATGAGGTGCGCTATGAGTTGTACACTCTTCAAATTTCCAGATGTGCATCTCCATACAGTCCATATAGGGAAGCTAAGCTGCAAAAACAGCCTGTTTGGTGTTATTTTTCTGGAGTCCCTGAGTATTTCAAGCTGCACTTAACAGATTATTCTGTACATTTGAAACCAGCCTGCTTTCTGAACGAGGCACAATACAGGCTAGCCAATCAAAACAGAGGTCATTTACATATTCAGTCTCAAAGGACCAGTATAAAACCAGTTTGGGTTAAAGGGATAAAGATAAGTTGGAAAATGGTCATGTAAAAATGAATTATGACTGTTTTTGGTCCATAAAACCACACCAACATTATGAGTGGACATCAGGGCAAATAAATAATCCTAGAAAAATGTAGAACATTCAGTCCAGCCCCCTATTCAAATCTGAGCACAGCAGGGTTCACTACATGCTCGCTTTCTTGGAGAACAAAATCCAATTGCTAGTTTTTCGAGGCTGAAATGAAATATTTAATATTTTGAATACAGCACTGCAGAGAAGCTGGTGGGCTGGAAAAGACACTCGACTCTGCTGTGGAACTGAACACGGCTAGACAAACCTCTATAAAGTGTCCTGTTAAATTCATTACAGGAACTGATACCTGAAGCCAAACCTCATGAATACTGAAGCATGACCTGCATGAACTGCGTACATGTGCATGTAAACGTGCAGCAGCGGTCAAAGGTAGGCAAATAGAATATATGCTTTGTGCTTAAATGCTCAAATTTTTAAGACAAATATAAATAGTGACATCTTGGTTGGACCCTCATGAAGCTGCTTGAGAGAATGCCAGAAGAGTATAAAGGCTGAATTATATTTCTTTGTCTGTGAATCTGTGATTGTGTAGGCATCTGCCACTTGTACATAATCTCAATGTATGCGCTACCGTATCTGAAAAAAAGAGTACTGTCTTGGTAAATTTTGGTCCTCCAAGGTACTAACAGTGTCTGTGTTTACATGCAGAGATTTTTGCCAATCGGATTGAATACATTCAGATTAAGACTGATGTGTTTATACGGACTCTACTCAACAATCTAATGGAAAATCTCCGTTTACATGCGCACTACAAGTAATCTGATCCAAAATTATACGCGTGCAGAGTACCACTTAGTGTAGACGTTACCATGACAACGAGCATCATGTGGGTCCAGTCAGAGTGAGATGAGCAGCAGTGAGCAGTGCTTGTGTTTTTAATTGATTTAAAATGATGTCAGACCCAGGAAAACGTACTTCACATGTACTTATTAAAGAAGGCCGAGAGGAAGACGTCGTGTTCTGAGACACATAAGACTTTTAAAGATCACGTCTTTTAAAGTTCAGAGCATAAACTTCGTCTCCTCTGACCAGTTTCTGCTCTCGCCATGTTGAACATTCTAAATGTTCGTTATGACATGACACACATGCGCAGAGCGTATTTAAACTTTCCGATTGGGAATGTAATCAGATACAGGTGCTTACATGGTTATTATTCTTCTATTTAATGGATTATTTACAGGATTACCCACCTCGTTCAATCGGTTAGAAATTGTATTCCGAATGGCCTCAAGCGAACTAGTCTCTTCTGACTGAGGTGTTAGTCGGATTATTAATGAATTATTAGGCTGCATGTAAATGTGGCTAATGTGAATGGACCCTCAAAGGTAAAACATGGTCCATAAAGGGAAATTCCATCAATTTTTCATGTAAACAAAGTCATTCAGCCTAGTTTGATGTGAAATGCTCCATTCCAGAGAAACTTCGCTAGTCAGAACTGCTTCTCTCTTCAAATAGAAAAATAAAATGACAAGCCTGGAGTCAAGACGGGAGGTATGGAGTCAACGCAGCTTATAAAATATAACTGAACTGGAAAATGGTACTATTATGTTCCCTGACTGAAGCTACACTCTCAGAAATAAATGTACTAAACTGTCACTGGGGCAGTGCTCCTCTTGTCACTGGGGTGGTACCCTCAAGGGTACATCTAAGTGCCTTTAGTCAGGGAACATAATTGTACCAAAATCCATTGAAATTATATTTTCTAAGATGTATTGACTCCACACACCCCGTCTCATCTCTGTTTTAAAACATTAGGTTATGAAAAGGTACAGATATGTACTTCTCCACTAGGAAAAAACTTTTTAATGTTCACAATTAGTCTTTAAAACCACTGTTGTACCTTTGAGGGAACATTATTACATTATTTTTATCTTGATGAATGAAAAATGTACCTGCACAGAATCTTTATTTCTATCAGTGTACTGAAGACGTACCCTTAAGGGTCCCACCCTAGTAACAGTGTCTCTGAAAGGTGCAGTTTTTTATGGTTTATGAATTTTTACTCCAAGCATTAATACTCTTTTTTAATACTGTTTTTGTAAAATGAAGATGTAATATAAATCATAAAAATGTTTGTAAGATTGCATCTCATCTGCCAGCTGATCCTCAAACTGCTCCATTTGATTTTGCATGAGTTCGGTTTTAGGATGAGAAGCTACCAGAGAACGAATCTGCATTTGCTTGACGGACAGTTTTACAGATTCACACGATATGCCATTGAGATTTTGGAGGTGGCCTCTGCATCCAATGGGGGGGGCTACTTAGAAGAATCTGAATTGGAAGGTAGTTTGGATTTGTTTAACCCTTTGATCACTGTTCCATATGTGTTTTTTCATAGTGGTAATGTAATCACCATTGAACACTCTCACTGACAGTAGCTACACAGCAGTGCGCTAATGGAAAAAATCTCTTTCTTTCTCTCTGACACAAACACTCTCTCAGACAGAGATGAACGTGTGTGATGATCCAGCGCCCCGGCAGCCTCCTCCTCCTCGCCTCTCTCTAACTCTGTGCACAAATCTGCAGAATTCTTCGTCCACACTTGGTCTGCTTGGGTTGCACTCACTAAGCAAACTCATCTCAGCTCATTTAAGTCATGTGAACCAAACACTCATCTACATACACACACTATTTGTACACTATCTAAAAGAGGAGACGAGACAAGAGAAAAGAGGAAAAGAAAATAAAGGAAGAGAAGAGAAAATTAAAGAAGAGTAAAGAAGAGAGGAGAAGTGTAGAGAAGAGAGAAGAGAAGAGAAGAGAAGAGAAGAGAAGGGTGTGGAGGAAGGAGGGAGGCTGCGGCTCTTCTAGTTAACACACTGTCGCGTAGCTTCCTTTGGCTGTTTGTTTCCATTATGGCGCAGCACAAAACTCGCTACATGAGCCGTCTGCGTCAATTAGCATATACACAGAGATGGAGAAGGGGAGAGAGAGAGAGAGAGAGAGAGAGAGGGAGAGAGAGAGAGCGAGCAGTGGAACGGCTGCCTTTTAGATTGAGAAAGGATTGAGATTAGTAATGGTGTATAATTGGGTAGATACTGGGCACTTAGTCTGCTCCTTAGGAGTTAAGTGCTATACATTTCCAGTAAGACATCATCTACCACCCTGAAGGACTTACAGTACCATTTAAAAGTTCAGACACTTCTACTCCTAAAAGGTTTTACTTGTTTTTACTGTTGTCCACATTTTACAGTAATTGCAAATATATGAAAACATATGGAATTATGCAGTGACCAAAACAAATCCAAACTATTTTCTGTTTTCGACTCTTCAAAGCAGCCCCTCTTGCCTGGATGCAGCTTTGGTACTGATGTTGGATGAGCGTCTGCTAAATGATGTAAATGTAAATGTAAATTAGTTCTGGATCACTAACTCATTTCAAAGGTATTGAATAGAGCTCCATCGCTCCAGAGAACACAGTTCCACTGCTCAGTTCCAGTGCTGACACGGTGGGGGGTTTTGGGCTTTATACTCCTCCAGCAATGCTTGGCATTGGGCATGATGACCACAGGCTCATATGTGGCAGCTCCGGAGCATTTTATTCTATTGGCAATGCCTTCTCCTGAGATTATAGGCATGTCTGGATTCTTTTGGACATATAAAGCATGCTGAGACCTTACTGGCTGCTGTTAGGTCTCGTCCACGCTCACCTGTTTGTAGGAGAGGAATACAGGCCGGCTGAAGATGATCCACTCCACCACTTTACTGCAGGGGGGCGTGGTCAGAGAGCCCACATAGCGGTAGTAGCTCCCGATGGACGATGGCAACAGGTCCCGCAGCACAAAGGGCTCCAGAAATGTCTCTTTCTCTGAGAGAGAGCGAGGGAGAGACAGAGAGTGGGAATTATTGGCGGTAAATACGGAGCATGATACAGCACAATGTCAATATAGGCTGATATATAGCACCACATTACCTGTAAATTGGCTGTGTATTGTCATGCATATTGAATATGAGTCATATATAGAGGCCTGGTATTTTCTCTGACCTAACACAGCAGCATTTTCTCTGCTTTAACACATCTGTTTTGACTCATGCAGGTGTGGCTGATTCCTTATTTTTTCCTCTTCACTACATAACTTACATGTTAGCTCCATAGTTTTTACCATTTATAATAGTTACTGAATAATGCAATACTGTGCAAAAGTCAGAGACCACCCTTCCACAGTGTTTCTGTCCATCTTTCCAACTCAAAGCTATCAGGTTGAAAGGACGTGTAGCTGTCAAAAAGCTGAGAAAAGGAAATGGATAAATAGAAGGAAATTTTCTAATAAAACAAAGAAGCTCCAGACCTCAACAAAGAAAAGCCCAGACCTCAGCACCACTGAATGTGTTTGGGATTTCTTGGATCATGAGAAGCAAAAAATACAGCCAACTTCTAAGACTGAACTTTGGACATGTTGGTAAAACATCCCTGCAGACTTCTTGGAAAAACTGAAAGCAAGTCTCCTAAAAAGAATGGAAGCTGTAATGAAAACGGAGGCCGGACACACTAAATATTTAAAAATGACATTATGTTTAGTTGTTGATGCAAACATCTGTAATTTTCTGTTATATTTATGTGTCTTCTGCTTTTACCCGATGCTAAAACCAGAGTAACTCTGACAGTACATGAAATAAATGGAGAGTGGTCTGTGACTTTTGCACAGGACCGTAAGTCTTACAATTAAAGGAATTGATGAACTGAACTGATGACATTCCATTAAAGGAATGTCATCAGTGCCACATATGTAGGATGTATGTAGTCAATTTCCATGAACAGCATTTATGTGTACTTAGAAAAGAACAGAAAACCCATTGACTCAGCATGTACCCATTGGCTTTGATTATGATTTTGCATCAATGGGTTCAGCTCTTTTCTAAGAAGTGACTCTCCAGGGTAACTGACCATATGCTAGAGATGTGCCAGCTTCCTTTTACAAGTGAAAAATAAGCCTGGGGTTTCAGGGATTAAACCGTACAGTGCTGTGGTTCTTCAAATCAGGAGAACGACACTCTTTAACTCTTTATTATCATGCATATTGTCAATTTAGAGTAATATATCTGATTATAGTTTACTGTATACTTTCTCTGCGAGTTGTTTGGTGGTACATGTGCAAATAAGAACCACACACCAGCACTTGTACAGGTTTAATAATTAGAATTTTTTTTTAAGCTATTTAGAATCCTTAATTTGTCTACAAGCCAATATGGTCTTAATAAAAAAAGGCCAGATGCTGTTTAACCTGTACCAGTTCAGATTATCAGGAGCTTTTCTGTTGTTGTTATCCCAAAGAGTCCATGCACATTCCCCAGTGTAAAGCTGACCAATTTCTCACAGGCTGCAATCTGCGCATTTCTCTTCATAATCCTGCTCGGACTGAATTGCTTATCGGCCTCAACCGACAGCACCGGCCTGACATATGCTCGGCCAGCCTCACGCTGCAACATGACACGTCCAAATAAAAAAAGCTCTTTAGGCTTTGTATTACTGTCCTCTTTCATATTCTTATAGAATGCACACACACAAAGGATTTCTCTTTATCAGCAATCAAGATAAGCGGAAAAGAGACAGAATATGCGTAGCGGGATTGCAATGGTGACGTAAGCAGAAGAAGATAAATGGCTGGGGTATAGCTCGCCAGCCCACTGACCTACATTTAGAATGAACAAAAAAAAAGCTATAATCGGGAGTCCTGTTCAAAAGAGCTTAGAAAGGCATGGCATCCGCTTTGGAAGGAGTAGTCAGGATTTCCAAAAAAAACAGCTGAACAGAGTAGAACTGAACACACACACACACACACACACACACACACACACTCACACAATCACACACGGCCGACTCCGCCATCAGGCCGCTTATGCAATTGCGGCCTTTAAAAATTAATTGCCAATCAGAGACCAGGCGTGAGTCATCCAAGACTTCAAAGTCTCCCTGAAAGGCCGAATTAATTGTCTTGTAACACACACAGAGCAGGAACGGAGCTCGGTTCACTGTTTGCACTCCAGGACCCCCAGAGAAGGGATGTTTGGTGGGATAAAAGTTGTGTAGTGGGGGTTACATGATTAACGGGATAGTCCCCTAACACAAATGTCAACATTGTTTACTGTCCAAAGTTTGCTTCTTATTTTCACTGGACTATAGGCTAATATAGCTAACAAGTAATAGGACGTTTAGCATCATGCTAACTGCATGCCTACACCATCACACACTCGCCTCAAACCTCAAATAATAGAGTAAGACGCTAAAGCTACACTATGTAAGATTTTGAGATTTGGAGACCTCTCTGGTGGACATGTGTAACTGCGGAAGAACATTATGTAACATTGGTTGTGCTTTGGACCCGAGTGGATGAATTTGATGACTCTGAGTGTGTTTATTTACAAGTTTTTACAAGTCAAAACTTGGTGAACAACGTCTTCCAAGGATACAAGTGAATTATCTACTATTGCCATCATATCTTCATCAGTATAATGTTGATCTAGTACCCAGTTGTACACAGTACACCACAACTGCCATCATGTACTATGTGCCATATTACAGGACAGGGGGTGATTAAACTCTACCAACCTCATTTTCTTAGTCCTCAGGTCAGTTTAGCAACTGTTGTTAGCTGTTTTTCCGCATTGCATTATGGGATGCAGTATGTTGTTGGAATATTTGGCCAGAGCAGTGTAATCTGGGTATCTCTGCATTCGACTTACTACTTTTGAGCAGTAAGTTAGCAGTAGGCCAGGCAAGGTAGGAGCAAAGGAAGTGCGAAATCAGGGGAGGAGTGTGTGATGGACGGAGAGCAGTCACTGAGGTGTATTGAGTGCAGGGTATGTGTTTAAGTGGCTATGCTAACATGGCAGTGCTGTGTGCATATTGGAGTCAGGGTTGACTGAATGGCAAACCCCATAGGGTTAGACTGGGGATGAGGAATGGGAGAGAGAGGGAGAGAGAGAGTGGCGAGGCAAGGATGTGGCTCAGTGGCATGGTAATGGATGAGACTGGAGTCTTCCAGACACACTCGCACATAAACACACCCCCCACACACTCACAGCCAGAGGGCAAAATTCCCCAACCGCAGAGCCATGACCAACCGAGCAAGCCACTGGATCTCTGTGCCACCCGCAGCCTCTCCCATGCAGCCTAAGCAGCCCTAGAAACCGAGCTGTTGGCTGAAAGACAACAGACAAACGTCTGCATTTTAACCCCTGGAGGAAGCGAACGCAACCAGCATAAACAACTTACAGTAAAATGAATTTCCTTCGTTTAAGCTTTTCTAGCTTAATGGCTAAATGTGCTGCAAATTTAACTGCTCTAAGGTGTTTTATGGTGATTTGAATGAATCATACAGTCATTTGGAGTGTCTCATGGCGATGCAAATAAACAGTCGCAGAATGCTCTACTGTAATCCAAAAGAATCAAAACTCGTTTGCTGACTCAAATGAATCGGCACTCAGTGCTCTACAGCAATTCGAATGGCTTAAACATTTATTTGGCGAATAATGTTGTCATATGTTATCACGATTCATATGAATCATCTAAGAATTCCCTAGGGTGATTTGAATGAATCAGATGCCTTTGAATGCTTCACGGAGGACAAAGTAAGTGTGAAGGGTTCGGCTCAAATAGGGCTCAGAATGATCTATGGTGATTCAAATGAAGCAAACATTAATTTGGAAAGTCTTATTGCAATACAAACTAATCAATTCAGAAGGATTTAAGGTTAATGAATTAGTCATATTTGACTTAATCTTTGGTGAAAAAGTAAGTGTGGAAAGTTCTATGGTGAGTTAAACGAATAGGTTCAAAATGCTCTGTAGTAATCTGGATGAATCAAAGAATAATTAGGTGTGTCTTATTGCGATTCATGTGAATCATCTCAGAATAGTGATTCAAATTAATCAGTCGTATCAATCAAGGAGGATAAAGTAAGGGTGAAAGGTTTAAGGATCAATGGCGATTTGAACGCATTAAACTGTTTTTTGTGTCTATTGGTGATTCAAATGAATCAACTCAGAATGCTTTATAGTGATTCAGCCCTGTTCTACACCCTCACTGAGGACACATCTCATGTGGAATGCCTGGTGTGAAAGGAGAGTGAACCACAATCTCAGCCTGAAATCAATTTAAAGCTTACATGACGGGAGAACAAAAGGATTCGTGCAGGCATTAAAGTTTCATCCGGGATGCCGCACCCAGTGTTTGGGCAACACGGGTATACGTCCTGGCATGATTCGCATTTCTACAAGTTGCACTTAAGTTAACATAACTATGCTCTGTGACTCCTAACATGAGCTTTTGCACACAGCTGATGCCCCGTACCACTTAATGTGTGTTTAATATTTAAGCGAGCGCATCTTGGGAACTTAATGGATGATTAGTGGAGCAGACAACTGGGCTGTAGGGGCCTGTAGGTGTGGGGGTGGGTGCTAGGAGCTCCTCTGAAGCTCCAGCAAAACTCAGAGTAGAGCTGAGCATAAATTCACGCTATATCACACACAGCTCCAGCTCCGGCTTTTGATCTGCGAGGGGTGTCAGCGTGTGTCTCCATGGGTCTGTTTTAGTTCTCTTTACTTTTTCATGCATTTCACCTCTTTCTCAGTGGTTGAGAGCATGTGTATGCGTGTGCACACGTCATGAGCTGGGCTGAAAGTCTTGTTTAAAACCAGGAATACCAATATATTAATGCACTTTACTATAAAAGCCAATGTAATGCAATAACATATAGTTATAGTTAAATATCATCTACATTTATGCATTTGGCAGATGCTCGTATCCAGATTTAATCTTGTTACAGTGGGAGGTTAGTGTAGCATTGGGAATCTTGCCCAAGGACTTATTGGTCTTTACTCCCAGTCTACTGCACTGAGGGCAGCTGTGCAAAACTCAGAGACTACCCTTTATTTGCTTAATCTCTAGTCAAAATGTCCATTAAGTACAAATTATTGATTTTTCAGTGTCAGGAAAAAAGCAGAAAACACAAGCTGTGTTCCAAAGCTTAGGCTGCTACGTCACAGAAGGCCGTTCCAAAGTGAAGGACCCTTTGTGTACAGCCTAGAAATGCAGCCTACGTTCTGAGTGATTTCGAGGACGCATCAGATGTGTCCTTCCAGGCCTTCGGTTACCCACAGTTCTCGGCACATGAACAATGCGAAGGAAAAAACAACAGCACAAAGACAATGATGGAAAACAAAGCCGTTGGAGCAGAGCTTGTTGTAAAATATAAGTTGTTCACGTATTTGAATTTGTCTTTGTTACCTTATAAAGTGTAAGGTGATTGATTAATTAAAGTATTCGTCCACATACTGTATTTTATTCAGAAGTATTTGTATATATGTACTTTTTCATACTGCATAAAAACATCTCGTCCAAGAACAAACACAAAGCAACGGGCTCCATTTTCTCTCACCAGTTTCCCTCACAAGTTTCACGCCGCTCTGGTGACATCACCACGCAGCCTCGTTAGGACTGCTCCATTTGTGTGACCAACAGGCTACTAAGGAGGAGTCTTCATAGAACAGTCCTACCGAGAACCCGCCCTACCTCAGCTGCAGCATAAGCTGTGGAACGCAACTACATTTTGCAGAAAATTAGCCACAAGAACTAAATCTACTATTTTTTCAGTATTTAGTGTGTCCACCCTTCACCTTTAATACAGATTCCATTACTTTCAGGAGACTTGTTTTCAGTTTTCCAAAGAAATCTGCAGGAATATTTTCCAAAGTTCAGTCTTCGAAGTTGGTTGTACTTCTGCTGCTTCTCACGATCCAAGAGATTCCAAACACATTCAGTGATGTTAAGGGCTGGGCTCTGGGGTGGTCAATCCATTGTTCTGAGGACACCAGCAGCTTTGCAATTTTTCTTCTTTTTGTCCTTTTCTCAGCTTCTTGACAGCTATACATCCTTTTAGACCCGTAGTGTTGTCTACTCACAGTAGAAGTATGGGCCTCTGCCCATTTGTGAATCTTTTCAGATCTGAAGCAAGAGTGGAGCTTGAATTTTCCTCTCTATCAAAGATGAAAGCTTTAAACTCCTGTTTTTTTCACTTATTTTCCTTTAACATTTAAAGTGGATTATCTTACATTTAATCTCCTCAGAAACACCTGAAAAATTAATAACTTGTACATAACCCTCTATTGCACGATGTTGCCTCGGGGCAACAAACTCATTTTCCTCACTTTACAATAACATTATACACATTTCAAGACAACGATAGGGTTAACAATAAAGGGAAGAGTTTGAGTAAGTCAATAAAAAGCTTGTGCTTGGTCATACTATCTATTAGTGGGCACTTTTAAACCTCTTTTTGAACACTGAATATCAATTATTTTGTTATGAGATTTTGCAGAGTGCAGTTTGTTGCCTAGAAGCAACATTGTGTGACAAAGGAACGGATTTAGCCAGTCACAATCCAAGTCTAACCTTTTCAGGGAACATGGCTCTATATCATTTCTTCCCAGTGTCGCACAATGTTGCCTCAAGACAACATAGTCCAAAAGGACCCCTGCACACATTATTATTATTATTATTATTATTAATGTTTTTGAATTTAATAATCATAAATCAGTGACCATTTTATGCAAGAAAAGGGAATTAAGGGTGGTCTGTGACCTGCAAAGTACTGTATGTGTGTGTGATTCTATCCAGATTTTTTTTTTTTATGCAAACCACCTCATGCTGACTGGATATGTGTGTGTGTTGTATGTTTGGAGTGACAAGGCTGGAGATGCCTCTGAGTTTTTTTTTTTTTGGTTAGTATTTGTGTGCGTGTGTGTGTGTGTGTGAGAGAGAGAGAGAGAGAGAGAGAGAGAGAGAGAGAGACAGCCCTGTCGGCGTCTCCACAGACCCCCTGGTCAGATCTGTCTAGAGCGCAGACAGACCACACACACCCTTCTCCAACCTCCAATTCTAGCCTGCTGAGAACAAACACACACACACGCACACACGCGCACATGCACGCACTGCCCGACCCCCCTGCTGTCTCCCACTGATCAGTGTACAGTGTGCCAGCTCACCCACTCGCTAACCAGTGCACGCTGCAGTGAGCTTGCATTTCAGCCTTTAGAGCCTTCATCAATCTTCATCCTCCTCCTCCTCTGAACATTCACCATCGTCATAACAACCATCATCATCAGCATCAGCAGCATCCTCCTCTTCACTACAGACGTCAGTATCAACTGAAAAACTAATCTGTCTTTACAGCTGAACAGAGAACACCATCATTACAGCACTCACCACTACCTCCATCATCATCATCATCATCATCACCATCCATTACACTGGAATCAAACAGGTTGATTACTACCATCAGCATCATCTTTTCTACGTTAATGTCAATGGCAATGGAAAACTAATTCATTCCAGCATCATCTTAGCTACTACCACAGCCATAATAACAGCAATCATGATCGTCGTCCTGTCCTTCATCCTCCAAATGCTATTTTCTCAGTAGCTCTACAAAGGCTAATAGCAGCGGGTAGTGCCAAGCTTTATTACTGCACTTCTGCACTACAGCTAAGCACCGTTTGTGTTAAGAGACAAAACTTCCTAGAACTTGACCGTGACTGTCATTCTCTCTCTCCCCCTCATATACATATGTGCTCTTGTTCAGCCTTTCTTTATGAGTTCAGGGACAGGATGTTCTGGTACAGTCATGCCTTTGACCACTATATAGGACTTGAAGAGTTTCGTAGACATCAATAAACGCCCACGTCTTAAAGAATGTAGTCAACGTATTAATCGGCCAAGACATGTTTGGTGTCTGAACTTTGGTTCTTTACTTTTGTGCTAAAGCTGTGAGGGTAACGTAGCTAACAAGTGATGGAAGCTTACAGTGTATCCAAAAGTCTGAATACCTCTGGCCAAACTACATATTGTAATGATTATCTAAGTGAAAACAAGTGAGCACATCCTCTACAGGGAACTTAAATGTGGCATTTTCTCTTTATTTGCTGTGTTTAACATATCAGAAAAAAATAAAACATAAAAAAGAAAATAGAAAAACCATTTGCCCAGCCCACATTTTATGTCTTATTTTCTTTCCAATATGTTAAATTCAGCAAATAAACAGTAAGTGTGCATTAAAATATGTAGAAGTGTATTCTCTGTAGAAGATATGTGAACTTATTATCACTTAAAAAAATCAACAAAACATGTAATTTGCATACAATTACAACAATCAGCACTGTCCAAACTGCAGGCCTAAATCTTTACATGCTGCTTTAAACCAAGTGTCAAGTTAGGTTGCACCTGTCATGAGCTTATATGGCCAATTCTGAATTCTTTACAGCCAAATTGACTGATGGCTGAAATTTCTGATGATTTTTACAAGCCTTTTTTTCAACCCAAAGCTCACACTGCACGGACCAAATGAACACATGAAGTCAACAACACATTTGCAGTGCTTTCTCTTAGCCACAGTTGCAGTATAAATGAGATTATTTGCTTCTCGATAACATTTTAAATCTTTTGCTTTTTAATAGCATTTTAAATTCTTAAATGAAAAACCCGTTGCCAACTTAAATAACATGAATCAAATAATGAGCTACATCGAAAGTAAGTGCCTATGTAGGCCTAGAAGTCGTAAGAAGTCGTAATTATTGTGCGACATTATGGTGTAAGTGTAGCAGCTCAAATTCAACATAGATCAGTCAAAAAATGTAAAAAATCAACTGGCTGATTGATGATCACGTTTGAAGCAAGAATTGGTACAACTTTAAAATAAGACTACCTTTATAAAAGTGCATGAATGACTTAAAATGAGTTTATTAATGGTTATGAATTAGGTCATAAAGACCTTAAATCATTAATAAGCATTTATAACACGTAAATAAAAAGGGCCACAGTGGCCTGTTGTTTGCCTAATAGTGAACGCTCACTCATTTGTACCGTTAAACCTCAGACTTTATTCATCTAACTTTGTCTTCTTTATCAGTCAGCACTAAACCTGCCAGCTTAATCACATATTGATATTCATCAGATATAACAGCTCACTTTGGCTCCTTTTATTAATGTGTTACAACTGCTTATTAATGATTTTTAAAGTGTTCAAGATCTAACTAATAACCATGAACAAACTAATGTTAAACCATTCATAAACCCTTTATGAGGGTAGTCTTATTTTAAAGTGGTACCCAAAAATCTATTATGTCCGATTATGATCTTTTCTGATTTTGTCCACTCTTAGTGTCAAGTTGTTACAGTATATCAAACAGACTATGTGCTTTCTGACACTGTATGACTGTTATCTATAAAAAAGGTGCAGGCAAAATTCAGATTGTTGTTACTGTTTTTAGCTGCTTTTGCCCATATTTACAGATAGCAGTAAGTCACACAGTGTATGAAAGCACATAAGCAAGTCTATTTGGGATGTATTAACATTTTTTGAGGCCACCATGTGCAATGATTTAGGCATGCAAACTGCACAATACTAAATTTTCCTTTATTTGTGAGCTACATTAGCCTCATTGCTTCAGTACAAAATTAAAGAGGCAAACTTCAGACACCAAACATATCTGACTGACTACACTTAGAGTAAAGGGGAAAATTGTGTAAATCTGACTTTTAGCCACACTACTTCTTTTCCTTTCATTCCCGTCGTGTTCTGTATATCTAAAAGAGCAGTACTCCAAACACTAATTAAGCTCAAAGTACATCTCTGCGCCTACACCTTCAGCAGTTGATGATTTATTTCTAAGAGTCGGAGCCTGACAAACGGATTCACACAGCATTCTCAGGAGTGCAGCAGCCTAGCACAGCTTAGCCCATACACGTTAGATACATGCCATGTTTATCGGTGAAGGCACTCACGGCCAGGCAGCGTAACACCAAGTGCAGATGATGTTCTGTTCTGCAAATCTGTACTTTCTCGCCCAAACCTCATGACTCATCTTCATCATCCTCGCGTTAGTCAAGCGTTTCAGCAGCTGCTGCAGGGGGTAATGGCGTCAGAATCTAAAAGCCCATCTAGCTCTTTTCCACAGCGCACACTGCATAATAACAAGTGGGTAAATTTAGCTCATTTAAAGCCTGCAGCTCGGAATACACCACACTCCATTTGTAGCCCTGTGTGCGTTTCTTATGACCCGTTGGTCATATGCGATTTCTCTGAGGAGTACTTTTCAAGCCCCGTGACGGGACTGTTTAGTGTTTTCCTTGCTCTGACACACCTTATTCAATATGTACACTGATCAGACACTTCATTAAGTACACCTACATTGTATCTACACTCTTTGTCCATTTTATCAGCTTCACTTATAGCAGAAGTTCCTTTTACCCTGTTCTTCAATGGTCAGGATCCCCACAGGACCACCACAGAGCAGGTATTATTTGGGTGATGGGTCATTCTCAGCACTGCAGTGACGCTGATGTGGTGGTGATGTGTTAATGTGTGGCACTGGCATGAGTGGATCAGACACAGCAGTGCTGCTGGAGTTTTTAAACACTGCGTCCACTCACTGTCCACTCTTTTAGACACTCCTGCTTTGTTGGTCCATCTTGTAGATGTAAAGTCAGAGACAGTAGCTCATCTGCTGCTGCACAGTTTGTGTTGGTCATCCTCTAGTTCTTCATCAGTGGTCACAGGACGCTGCCCACAGGGCTCTGCTGGCTGGATAATTTTGGTTGGTGGACTATTCTCAGTCCAGCAGTGACATTGAGGTGTTTAAAAACTCCAGCAGCACTGGTGTGTCTGATCCACTCGTGCCAGTGCAACACACACTGACACGCCACCACCATGTCAGTGTCTGAGAATGATCCACCACCTAAATGATACCAGCTCTGTGCGGGTCCTGACCATTAAAGAACAGGGTGAAAGGGGTCAAAAAAGGGTAAGCAGAGAAACAGATGGACTACCGTCTGTAACTGTAGAACTACAAAGTGCACCTATATGGTAAGTGGAGATGATGAAATGGACAAAGTGTGTAGATACAAGGAGGTGTATATAATGAAGTTGCTGGTCAGTGTATATTCACTGTCCATTTTATTAGAAATGTCTACCTTGTGTGTCTATTCACTGGCCACTTTATTAGAAACACACACTGTAGTGTGCACAAGTCAGAGACTACCCTTCATGTATTTAACAGAAAATTATATTATAAAGTTTAGAATTTAAACAAAAGCTGATCCCAAAGGAGCCTCTGACATTATTACCATTCAAAGAGACACTAACATTCACACAAGCAACTACCCAAACTCACCTCTGCTGCCCTCGAATTAAAAAAAATATATATATATTTCTGAGATTAGTCTTATGACAATGAACTTGTGCAATGAAGGGAAAGCCAATGGAAGTAAGTGAACAACATAAGAGTTTCCAAAACTGGAGTTCAAAAATTGCTACAAGATATAAAGAAAATATAACACTTAACAACCATACAAGACCTGGTAGACCATCAAAACTGTCACCATCAGATAAACAACACTTAAAGCTTTTATCTTTGAGAGAGAGGAGAAAATCAAGCTCCACTCTAGATTCTTAAAAAATTCACAGGTGTTTCTGTTCATCCTTCCACTGTGTGAAGTCTGAAAGGATGTTTAGCTGTCAAGAAGTTCTTTCTGAGAAAGAAATTTTGCATTAGAACACCAAAACTGGACATCTGAGATCTGGAGTAAGAATGGACTGACGAGTCTACATTTTAAATTAGGACTACTTGGATTCTTAGAAAAAGAAAATGCAACCAACTTCTAAGACTGATCTTTGGTGGTGCAAAAAGCATGCAAAAATCACACATCATTTCTTGAAAAACTGAAGGCAAGTCTCTTGAAAAGAACAGGAGCTGTAATGCATGCGAAGAGTGGACAAATTAAGTCCTGAAAATGCTGATATCATATTTAGTGTTGGAGGCTTCTGTGTAACTTTTTGTTAAATATGCATTAAATATATTATTCTGTTCTGTTAAAAAATTCAACACTGGCTCACAAGAGCTAGAGCTCTGCTGCAGCACTGTGTGTGTATAAGTGTGTAGGTGTGGGTCTATGGTTTGAACCAGAGCTTTAAACATTAAACAGAGCAAACAAACCATGAGCAACCATGAGCTCTGATGTGAGACGACTTTGGTGTTGATGCTTACGTTTTTAAAACTTAACATATTTATTTATTTATTTAGTGTCAAACTTGGTTTGAAAAGGCTGTAAGACCTTAAGAACTGATTCCGTGCTGGGAGTGGCAAAGACCAAAAAATCCATCCGCATCCACAAGGCATGTGCAAAATAAATCCCAGAATAAAGAAATTCCTGGGCATGCTGTCTTAAGAGAAGTACAAAAAACCTTTACTGAAACGTGGCAATATGTATAATAATGTGCCGACGCATTACGGCCTTCTCAGGCCTTCATCAGGACACAAAAAATAGCATATCAATCAACCTGAGTCTTCACCATCAAAGTCTGGACTTTACCACACACATTTGCTAGTGCATGCCATGTTTCAGTCAAATGAGATGTCTGAGGATCATGAGAAAAACATTATCCAATGCTCATTAGGCTGGAAGAGGTACCAAAACAATTTCTGTAGAGTGCAGACTTCCCTGATCCACTGTCAGGAGTGTACAAATGGAGGAGATCCAATATCATTGCTACCATTCCCAGTAGTGGTCATCTAACAAAAATGACTCCAAGACTAAGGCACATAACATTCTGGAATTTCACCAGAGAGCCGCAGGGTAACATCTAAGAATACGCACTAGCTGGCAGGGTTCTTAAGTCCACTAACAGACAAACAATGAACAAGAAAACTATGGAAAGATAGCATGAGAAAAGCCACTACTCTCCAGGAAGAACATTGCTGTCTGTTTATAGTTTACTAAGGACCACCTGGATGATGTTATGTGGACAGATAAGGTCAAAACAGGTCTTTATGGCTTAAATAAGAAATGTTATGTTTGGCTGAAAATGAACATTGCATTCCAGCATAAGAACCTCATCCCAACTGTGAAACATGGTGATGGCAGTACCAAGGATTGGTACTGTTTTGCTGCTATTGGACCAGGACAGCTTGCCATTATTTGATGTTATTTGGAGCTGTGATTTCTGGATTGTATCAAGCAATTACAAGGAGAATGTTACAGTGTCCATCTGTGAACTGAACCTCAACAGAAGGTGTGTCCTAGACAAAGACAATGACCCTAAAAACACCAGTTAGTCCACATTGAATGGTTGAAGCAGAAGAAATGTTGCATTTTGAAATGGCTGAGTCAAAGTCCAGACTTCAATCCAACACAAATGTTGTGGCAGGACCTAAGACATAGTGTTCATTCAAGAAAGCCCACCAACATAACAGCTGATGCATTTCCATGTAAAGGAATGGGCCAAGTTAACGTGCAGCATTGATCAACAGTTACAGGTTCACGCACTTTTGCCAACAAAGACATTTAGCGTTAATTCACTTCCATGTCACCGTCTCCCGCTCAACAGCTAGGCCACCGGGATCAAACGCGAAGCATAGGAAAGTGGCCTCGCTGCAGGACCGGAGGCGGTGCCCAGGAGGCAGTGCTCGGGACTCATGCTCTGCCCACCACTTCCTCACGAATTTCATTCTTTCCCCGCCATCATCGCAGGGTTTCATCTGCACTGGGGGCGGGTGCATGGCACATTGTTTTGTTGGGTTCTCTTTATCTATTGTTATGAGTTAAATGAAGATTTAATCAAATTTTAGGCCACATTTATGTAGAAATTCACATAACACTAAAGGGTTCACAACTTTCAAGCAGCACTGTGTATTAACTGTCCTAGACACTTAATAAATAACTGTAAAATATCCATGGTTCTAAATAATGAAAATACCAAAATTGATCAATGATGTTGCCCTGATTTATCAATTTTTTAAAAAATCCTTATCTTTCCCACCTTGAACCTGAATCTCCTGTGGCCCATAAACATATTGATTTACATGCTCAAGGAAATGCTTCTGACTGTGGTTTGAAAACTCCATGGAAAGAAACTAACTTTTTCCTTCTCCAGAACTTCTTCCTTACAGCTGTGTGCATGTTATAAACAACCACTCAGCAGCATGTTGGAAAGCTGCTCACGTCAACTCAAAAATTTGGAATTTGTCACATCACCAAATTATAACTACCAGTGGTCATAGCCAGTCTTGACCTCCCTAGGGTCCCAAGAAAAATTCTAGGGGCACTCCTACCTGACCCATGAGCCATGTAAACTTGCAATTGTCACATAGTCACACCTGACACCTCAGTGCTCCCACTACAATCCTCACTCCTTTGAAACTATAGGTGGACCTTTACAGAACAGAATGAGGTACGCACACATTTTTTAAACCACTTATCCTTCTGGGTCACAGGGGGTGCTGGAGCCTATCCCAGCAGTCATGGGGCAGAAGGCAGGATACACCCTGTACAGGTTGCCAGTCCATCGCAGGGCAGACACACAGACATATACACTTAAACCTAAGGGCAATTTTTCGTGTCCAACAGGCTGGACTGCATGTCTTTGGACTGTGGGAGGAAACCCACGCAGACACGGGGAGAACATGCAAACTGCACACAGAAAGGACCCTGGTCACCCGGCCGGGGAACTGAACCCAGGTCCTTCTTGCTACCCATTGCCACCGTGTCGCCCTGAATGAGGTATAAACAAACACTATATATTGAATAGAACATTTTCCACAGAATCTTGAAGAAACGTATATATTAAAATTAACATAAATACCGACAAAGCTAAGCGCAGCAACTGAAACATTATAGATGATACTATTGCTCATTTTATCAGCTGCATCAGGCCCATTCAAACTGGCTTCCCCAGATTTCCTTTCATACATTTTTTAAATCTAAAATTCTATTTGTACTATGGTTTGGCTGAATACTTGATGATTATTGTTTACTGAGAGATGTGCATCCATGTTGTCCAGTATGCCCAGCTAATCAACATTTTAAATTCAATATTTTATTAATAGTCAATGTAAATCCATTGCTTTACATTTTGCAGTAGCCCAGAATGGTAACTAAACCTTGACTGAGAGACTAGATAATCATTGTCTTGTTTTAAAATGATGTGTGCTTGTGAGGAGTGTGTCATCACACCTACATGTTGTCTGGACTGAACTAGTGTCCACAGAGGCTGCTGCTGCAAAGTGCAAGTTTGATGCATGTGAATATAAACACGTTTATGTGCGTCGCGGTTATCTTTGTTTTTGAGCTGCAGTTTGTAAACACCGCTGCCTGTTGGCGTTCACCAAACATAATAAATAGTTGTATTTCACTCTCACAGACTAGAGAGAGATGCACTGCCCAGCTAGCACGTCAACTTTTATTTGTTAAACGTTACTATTATTTGCTGACATCCAACTTGGAGAGAAGAGAAAACAAGTTTACCTGATTGCTGTTCCTGCAATTCACCCTAATGGTGTTTTTTTTCATGACCAGATGGAGAGTTTTGCTTCATCCTCTCATCAAAGCTTTATACAAATAGCAGCTTTGACATGAGGGGGAAGCAGGGCTCTTGCGTAATATGCAGGGCCTATACAATGCGTGTAGTGAGTGTATAGAGCTGATCAGCTTTGCCAGTAATTTATGTTACGATGCTGATGGGCAACTGGTATATTTATCACGTGAACCAAAAGTATGGACCATGCTACCTTGACCTTCTATATTGACTTGGTATCACAGAATGTACTAGCTGGTGAAATGACAAAAAATACTTGTAAAATCATCGTAAATGTTTTAGAACCTTAAGTAACACAGAACTTGTGTGACTTGTATTGACAACTATGGCATCCATTCAAGTGCAAATTCCTCAAAATCCACGAGTTTATGATGAGTAACTAAACACACAATTAATCTCTCATTTAAAGCCACTACTGTTACTAAGCCACTGTTTACTCTGAATGACCTTTCAGAGAACTCTTGGTTTGTAATGACCTGACAACCTGATTACTTCCGTTGTTTGCCTTCTTATTTCTATTACAAAAGAACAAGGTCAAATTTCCCAAGGACCATTCAGCTGCATATGCCGGTCAAGCTGAAGATCAATGCACCGAGACCACATCCTCCTTTTCAAACCTCCACCCCATGGTGCGATTCGCTGAAATGAACCATGTCATTTTGAAATGTCAGTAAATGCAAATGACATTTACATTTCTGGCATTTGGCAGACACTCTTATCCAGAGTGACTTACATAAGTGCTTTGTTGTCTATGTGGGAAACTTGCTTACGCGAGTGCAAACAGCCTAGACTCTAAGGATACCCTTTAAGCTAAGACACTGGCAGAAGCAGGAGTCAGTGCTGATACATAAAAACATGACTCTACATATTTTTGCAGAATCTGATACTACTCTCCAGCACGGACACTGGAAAACAAACACTCGGAATCTGTATCTCTAATAGAACTAAAGCTGAACATTCTCCTGCTCCACCGAATGCCAAACAAGCACAACCTGGTATGAACTTGAAGGCTGGATCGTCATGTTCAAAATGCAAGAAAGTCTTCTGCACATGAGTCTCTGAGCAAATTTTTGCAAAAGTTCTTCCTCTTGTCTAATGAACTAATGATTATTTTTCAAGTAGACTATTATTCCATCAATCAACTAATTAAACTATTACGCCTTTTACTGTTTCCTCTCACACTGTCCTTTTACAGCACTGCCATCATTAAAAGTTCCACCTGTGCAGCAAGCAAACAAAACATTAGGACACAGTATTGTCTTCCTGCACTTCCTGTAGTGTGCTGCAGTCTGCTGGGTGACAGTGCATCATATGAACATTACAGAGCATTACAGAGCACTTTCGTTAGTAAGTAAACAACCTTCATAACTGATGATGCTGATGACTAATTGACTTCGTTGACTGATCCTTAACTACTAAGTGATTTGTTAACTAAGTATTGACAACTAATTGACTTTGTTGACTAATCGTCTAAGACTAATCGACTCTGTTGACTAATTGTTGATGACTACTTGACTGCTGACAAATCGCTGACAACTATTTGACTTTGTTGGGTAATCACTGATGACTACTTTGTTGACTAATTGCTAATGACTATTTAACATTGACTATTAGTTCACAACTAATTGACTTTGTTGAGTAATCATTCATGACTAACTGACTTTGTTGACTAATTGCTAATGACTTAATGACTTTGTTGACTAATCTTTGATAACTAATTGACTTTGTTGACTGTTGATGACTATTTTACTTTGATGACTTATTGTTGATGACTAATTTATTTTGATGACTAACTGTTAATGACTATATGAATTTGCTGACTAATTGTTGATGGCTATTTGACTTATTTGACTAATTGTTGATGACTATTTGACTTAGCTGACTAATTGTTGATGACTTTTTGACTTATTTGACTAATTGTTGGTGACTATATGACTTAGCTGACTTATTGTTGATGACTATTTGACTTATTTGACTAATTGTTGGTGACTATATGACTTTGTTGACTAATCACTAACGACTATTTGACTTAGCTGACTAATTGTTTATGACTATATGATGTTGCTGACTAATTGTTGATGACTATTTGACTTAGGTGACTAATTGTTGATGACTTTGACTTAGCTGACTAAATGTTGATGACTATATGATGTTGCTGACTAATTGCTGATGACTTTGACTTAGCTGAGTAATTGTTGATGACTATTTCCCTTTACTGACTAACTGCTGATGACTATTTGACTTTGCTGACTAATTGTTGATGACTTTGCTGACTAATTGTTGATGACTATTTGACTTAGCTGACTAATTGTTGACTGACTTTGCTGACTAATTGTTGATGACTATTTCACTTTGCTGACTAATTGCTGATGACTATTTGACTTAGCTGACTAGTTGTTGATGACTCACTTTGCTGACTAATTGTTGATGATTATTTCACTTTGCTGACTAATTGTTGATTATTTCACTTTGCTGACTAATTGTTGATGATTATTTCACTTTGCTGACTAACTGTTGATTATTTCACTTTGCTGACTAATTGTTGATTATTTCACTTTGCTGACTAATTGTTGATGATTATTTCACTTTGCTGACTAATTGTTGACTATTTCACTTTGCTGACTAATTGTTGACTATTTGACTTAGCTGACTAATTGTTGATTATTTCACTTTGCTGACTAATTGTTGATGACTATTTCACTTTGCTGACTAATTGTTGACTATTTCACTTTGCTGACTAATTGTTGACTATTTCACTTTGCTGACTAATTGTTGATGACTATTTCACTTTGCTGACTAATTGTTGATTGTTGATGACTATATGACTTTGCTGACTAATTGTTGATGACACATGATTTTTGTTGACTAATTGTTGATGACTGACTTTGTTGATTAAGAGACCATGACTAATTGACTTTGTTGATAAATTACTGAAGACTATTCGACTTTGTTCACTAACCTTTGTTGACTAATAGCTTGGAGAATTTTCTTTCTGCTAACCTGACAAAGCAGTTAACAAGACTGCGATGAGGCCATTTGCTGTCATCCACTGATGACCTAATGAACTCACCATGATGCACGACTCCTCTCAGCCCATGGATTATAGGATCCACTGCAGGATTGTCCTTCTGCCCAACCTGAAAGAGAGACAGAGAGAGAGAGAATGAGGAGATGTTCTGTGAAAATAAGGAAATGGCACTTCCATTCCGTCGTCATATTATGTTTTTAGATTAAGAGTGTGTGTGTGTGTGTCTGTGTGCGTGTGATAGCAAAGGAGACACCAATTTTTTATAGAAGAAGAGAAAGGATGTCAGTGCTGCCAAGAAATACACAACAGGAGAATGAGAGAAAATGAGAAAGAGAGAGAGAGAGAGAGAGAGAGAGAGAGAGAGAGAACAAATAGAGCTGATTGCGTTCGGCCTGCCTGATGTGACTGAGTGACGTCAATGGATGGAGCTGATGTCATAACATCTAAATGAGAAGATTTTCTTCCTTTTTCTTTCTGTCTTTCAGGCACTGCTGTTCAGCCAGCATCCACGCACAGGACTGTGTTTATAAAATGTCAGCATACCGAGTCATTCCCTCTATGTCCCATATGTAATTAATGTAACAATAATACGTCTCATGTGTATAATATACATGTAAATAGCTATATTTAATAAAAATGTCCCATATGTATATTATTATGTAATAATATTATATCTTTTATGCATAATAAATTTGTAAGTACCCATATGTACTACTACTACTACTAATGATAATAATAATGATAACGCTGTGCAAACCTCACCCTCATGAACTGACCCTCCCAATGATGCTGCTGCTGCTGCTTAAACTAAACTAATCAATTTAACCATTGCTCCACCTGTTTTCCCCGTTGTGTACTACAATACCTTATACTAACAATGTTTTGCTATCCAGTGTCAACCAGAGGAGGATGGTTTCCCCTTCTGAGTCTTGGTTCCTATCAAGATTTCTTGCTCTTAAGGAGTTTTTCATTGCCACTGTCGCTTCTGGCTTGCTCATGGGGGCTTGGACCCGGATTTCTTTCTTTAATGCTGATTTTTCTGTAAAGCTGCTTTGTGACAACACCTGTTGTAAAAAGCGCTATATAAATAAACTTTGCTTGCTTGCTTGCTAACAACAACAACAACAACAACAACAACCACAACAATAATAATAATAATAATAATAATAATAATAATAATAATTATTATTATTATTATACATTATATATATATATAATAAATATGTAATGATCTAAACGTAATAATAATGATATGTCTGATAGGTATAATACCTCAGGAGCAAATTCTCATGCCCGAATCATCCTCTTACTATTATTTGTGTGAGTATCTACTTTTTATGTCATTTTTGTTATGTTTTTACTGAGAACAGTCAGTATCGGCTCAGGAAGGCCTGCTGGTGAACCACGTTAGAGCTGCTGACACACACACACACACACACACACACACACACACACACACACTTTTCCATTAGATTTTATTATTGAGTTTTAATGTTAGAGCATCAGCTCTGTAATTACCATCACTCAGTGATCAGTTACTTCAGCAACACTGTCTAAAACAGCATCACGTGAATAAAGAAACCACTGAAGTGAAAACTGAATTGATAAGTTAATTGAGCGAGAGAGAGAGAGAGAGACAGAGAGTGAAGAGAAACGGGGAGAGAGAGACAGAGAGAGAAAAAACAGGCAGAGAGAGAGAAAATGGGGAGAAAGAGAAAGGAGAGAGAGATGAAACAGGATGGACAGACAGAGAGGCAGTGAAAGAGAGAGACAGAAAAGGACAAAAAACAGACAGGCAGAGAGAGAGAGAGAGAACAGAATGAGAAGTAGAAAGAAAGCGAGATTGAAAGAATGACTAAGACAGCAAGATGGAGAGATAAATAGATGAAGAGAAATAGAAAGAGCAAGAAAGTGACAAAAAGTGACAGAGACAGGAAGAATGAGAGAGAGAAAGAGAAAGGGAGAATGAAAGCGAGAAAGAATTGAGAGAAACAGAGAGAACAGAGAGAGAGAGAAGGAGAAAGAAAGTGAGAAAGAAAAGGAGAGAAACAGAGAAACAGAGACAGACAGAGAGAGAAACACAGAGAGAGAGAGAAACAGAGAGAGAGAGTGTGAGAGAGAGTGAGAGAGAGAATGAGAGAAACAGAGAGAGAGTGTGAGAGAGTGAGAGACAGAGAGAGAGAAACAGAGAGAGAGAGAGAGAGTGAGTGAGAGAGGCTGCGTGTCTTTAACAGTAATACACATGTGTCTGAAATGACAGACTGAAATAACTGTAATTACTGCAACTTGATCTTCAGATGAAAACCTGAGCGTGAAGAAAGGGCAGCGTAGTAAGATAGAAAGAAAACATGTGCCGATCAGTGGGGAAAAAAATAAACAAACAAAAAATAAATAAATAAATGTGTGAACAAACCAGAGGTGAGTGCTTTTAAAGATCTCCCCGTAGACCGGAGACAGGAGACAGGATTTGACAGAGAGGACCCACGGGTCAACACTACTGCTGAGGAGGTGTGTGTGTGTGTGTGTATGTGTCTGTGTGTCTATGCGTGTGTATCTGTTTAGTTCCGGAGAGGAAGCCAGAAGCGTTGGAGGCAGATCTAACTGCTGCTCCCAGGAGGAACCAGTGGAAAAGGTTTCACACACGTCCACTGGCCTGCTGCCATCTCTCTCTCTGTCTCTCTATGCATCTTTCCTTCTTTCTTCCTCTTCCTCTCACACACTCCCTCTCTCTCTCTTTCTGCACTAAAATCTCCTTCAGCCTGGTCGCTCCTGCTGCCACGGACAGAAAATTCCAGAAGGGTCTTGATTTTTGCATATCTTCTTCAAAACACCTTCAAAGGCTTCTGCATGTAACATGATATCCATATTTTTCCTATCAAAATGCTTCGTTGTTGTTGTTCCAAAACCGCTGCAGAAACTTCAGCGGCTGTAAACGTTTCGCACAAAATTTCACACATTTCTCCGATGCTGAATGGATGTCTTTAGTTAGTGTTAATCTTTAGTGATTTCCTGAGTGTCCATTGGTCAGCTTCACACAAAATTCAGACGGACACACAAATTCACCAATTACACACAGTGAGAGGCAGATGTTTCTCTTCATAGCCTCATACCTCCAGATGTTTCAAGAGTGCATTAATTTAGTTTTGTTTTTATTTTCTGAGAATAGTTTTAGTTTAGTTTTTATTTATTTTTAGTTTCAGTGCTGTGACTGTAGGTATTTGATGAGGGTAGAATAAAACTAACACAATAGTAGACCGAGCCTATTCAGCCTGCAGCACTTTTGCCCCACCCATTCACAGTGAAGTTATAAGGAGTGTTTCAGCCTGGACTTCTTTCTAAATGAGGCACACTACAGGACAGCCAAATCAGAACAGAGATCAGTCTTAAAGGCACAGTAAAAAAAAAAAACCCTGTCTAATTTAAGACATAAAGAGAGGTTGGAAAACAGTCATGCAAAAATTAATTACAACTGTTTTTGACACATTAATAGCCCTCAAGGAAGAAGACAAAATACGAGAAAAATACAGAATATGTGTCACACATCCCTCCAGCCCGGACTCTATGGTGGACTCCCCAGAACTTTCCCAGAACTCTCTGGGTGAACACGTGACTGTGACGTCAGACCAGCCCATGTATCAGAAATCTGCCTCACCTGATTACTGACTTGTCACACCTGTTTCTTTGTTTTTGACTTTGTCTTTTTTCCTGCTCCCTGTTTGGATTTTGTCTGCCTGATTATATTTGTGTTCCGTTTTTCTACCTGTGTATTTTGCCGCTTCTGGATCCGACCTTTGTCTGTTTTTGACGATGACTCTGGAAAATGAACCAACTAGTAAAGTCTTTGTTACTTTTATCTGCACGTCTGACTCATTCTGTCACGTTACAATTTGGGTCCTAAAAAATGCAACTGGTTTAAATAAGAGAAAGGAGGAAAGAGTGAGAGAAGGAAAAAACAGACAAAAAGAACAGGAGAGGGGCATGAGAGCAACAAAGAAAGAGGAAGAGAAGGAGAGAGATGAGGAAGAACAAGTGTACAGCCTTTTGCTGGCCAAATGCATTCTCCGCAATGCGTAACCTTAATTGCCGCTGAGTAGGTCAAGATGCACATTATACAACAAACAAGCTCATCTCTCTGATGTCAAAGCTCATCTTACGTGATATGAAAGCTCCTCTTGCTGATGTCAGAGGCCATCTGCTGCCCACGAACACCTGGATTTCTTCTCACAGGCTAAAATAAATGAACTTTTTTCCCAATTTCTTTTCCTTTTTTTAATCCCCTACTTCAAGGCTTTTTGCTTCATCGCACGGATCCGAACAACACAAATAGTCACTAAAGAGCATGAAATATTACAGAAGGGAGAAAACAAACAAGGCTCATTTGTTGCATTGTGCATAAACAGAGATAGTAACCTTGGTGAAATGCACCAAGAGCACAAAATATCTGGATTTTCAGAGCTGTTCTCATAAAGCCACTACATTTCTAAAGCGAGCGTGCTGACAAACCGCAGTGCAGCTCAGAGGCTTTAAGAGAAGTTCCACTTCATTAAGAATAATAACTTCATGTCAATGCCAATCAGACAAAAATGTAAAAAAAAAAAAATCCAACACAATCCACAGCTGCTTTGGAAGGATCGATCGAGTACAGATCTGAAACAGAAGATTTCTGTCATAAATACGCAAGCAGATCGGCTGACGAACGAGAGGAGCAAAATACATGAGCTGCATTTGATTTCACGAATGTTTCATCATATGCAGACTATGCAGGCAAAACATACTACACTGTAGGACAACAACTGCACTACCTTAAATTTTTTGGTTGACTTAACTGTTAAATGTTAATCTGTTAAATTTACTATTATCATACTATTATACTACTATCATCATTAATATTGCAGCAAATTTTTGTGGCATGTGTCCGTCCCCTAGGCCCGATGAAGGAACTGGCAGGAAGGCAGAGTCCGAGCTCCGAGCCCAGACGAAACCCCGCAAGACAGTGGGGAGAGGACGAAATCTACGAGAGAGTAGGGGATGGCGTGCGAGTCCCAAGCCTCGCCTCCTGGGCACCACCTCCAGTCCCGCGGCAAGGCCGCTTTAACTTGCCTCATGTTTGATCCTGGTGGCCTAGCCAGAGAGCGGGGGCGGTGTCAGAAGCAGAGCAACGAGCTCTCTGCCCCTGTCGGCCCAAGGCACCTTTAAAAAGAGCAGAAACGGGGTTTCGTCTGGGCTCAGAGTTCAGGCCCCGCCTTCCTGCCTGCTCTTGTGGCCGTCACTGGGGCCCAGGGGACGGGCACATACCCCAATTTTATATGTGGCTCTACAGGTACCAACTTATTCAATCTCAGAAAAACTTAATATCACGATACATATTGTGTAAAAAAAAATGTCATGAAGTATCATGATATAATATTTTCTGCCATTTCGCCCACGCCTAGTTTCTGTTATTCTCACCATGATGGTGTTTTGTGTTCAGGTTTAGCAGTTCAGCCTATGGTCACAAACTCATCAGGTGATGAATTCAAGGCCCCAAGCAGTTTCTAAACATACTGGCAAAGATGCCTGGAGCCACTCGAGTCCTCAGAAATGGGAGACTCTTGTGCTGTCCATTACTTTATTACTGTATAAAGAAACAGTTCAGTTCTATATGATCCACATGATGTGCAGCCATTTTTTCATTACTGTGCAAAACAACCCATTTAAATGAATGATGGTGTTGTTTCACAGTTGATTCCAATGCGTTACACCCAGATGAATATTTGCAGCAAAGCGCAACTAAATGAGAGGTTAACCTAACTAATTTGAGAGCAAACAGAACTTGAAAAAGTACTGCCAGCTCAGCTGAAACTATTTAATGTCAAACCTGTTCAGTAACTTAATTTGTTTCAAGGCAATGAATTTGTATGATTTTTTATGTAGAGTCAACTAATTTAAGCTTACAGTGCGGTTACTAAAATGTCATACCATTATTAGGCATGACTCATGCATAAATAGCCATTTGTCTCTTATTATAACGTAGCTCTTCATTTGATTTATATAATTTAACAGATTTTTTTTCATTTTCCAAACATAAAATGACAGTTTTGCTCATTAAAGAGCAAATAATGTTATTCATATTGTGACACTGGCTAATAGAAAGGACTGGAAGGGTGCTGATGCATCTGTCCCACACAGTCTGAGCTCAGGATAAAAAGAGCAAAGGCAAAGGCAAAGAAATCAGAATCGGCTATAAAATTAAAAAAATAATCGCACCACACCATTTAAAAGACCACAATCTTGTTTTCTGTCCAGGCTGAAACACTCCTTATAACTTCCACATGAATGGGTGGGACTAAACTACCGTAGACAGGAAAAAAAAATCAAAATTGGCTATTTTTGCAGCTTAGTTCCCATATATGGAAACGGACTGGGGAGTGAATGGTGCATTTTGAAATGTTCAGTGTTTACATGCTACAGCAAAGGCTTTTATTTCAAAAATATTTCTGGGTTTCCAAGATACGGACCCTTTAAGTGCAAATGAGTCTAGTATGAGAGTCGCAGGGCATAAGGCTAGTAAATAAATGAATAAAAGCTTAGCGGCTGAAGTTGCATCAGCTATCCATTTCCATCAGAGGCGGACAGATGAGGAGGCGGGACTGTAAACAAAGACAGCTAATGCATTCCTGCTGAACAATCAGAGATATTAGATAATCAATGACAAATGCAAAAGGGAGAGTCATAGAGCCAGATGGATTGAGGCAATGACAAACACAACATGAACTACATGCACGAGAGCACGAGAGGAGAGGATCGCGATGGAAACACGTAAACAACGAAACCGCGCAGAGAAAGATGCTGGCTAACTTTTACAACATCACAAAGCGAGTTCATTGTGCTGGAATGCCTGTAGTCTTTTCACATATCGATCGTATCATTCTCTGTTGTGTTCTCAAGTCGGGATGTCAAAAGCCGAACAAATCCACCGCTAACGTTCTCAACGCTGAACAAATCGACTGGTGACGTGCAGTAAGGAAAAGAAAGAGAGCGAAAGAAGAGAAAGCTGTAGAGAGCGCGCATCTGTCTGTGTGTGCGTCTGGGGAGCTGATCCGAGTCATAGGTGGTCCATCCTTCCTTCGCTCACTACCATCACTATTCCACATGCTTCTACAGCACCGGGCCCCGGACTGAAAAACACAGAAATTTCTCTATTGATCCGGCAAGATTTCTCTCCAATACACACACACTGCAGACAGACTTAGCACTTCGGCTCGACACTCTAAAGCCCCCCAAACTTCCAAGTACCTCAACTCCCAGAATGCTCTGTTCTCCCAAACAAAAACAAAACAAGTTTCGTCAGACTAGCGCCAACTCTCTCCGGAGCGACTGCAAACTTCTTGCAAAGAGTGGCGCCGTCGCAACACCCTGCAAAATCTTTTAGCACCTCACTTCTCTGAAATGCTAACTCCACAGCAGAAGGAGAAACATTCTTAGCTTCAGTGTAACAAGATTTTATTACAAGTATTTTTGGATCAATTCTGTTGATCCATTTGTCCTGATATGTTCAGGTAATGTAAAGGACAGCAGGCATTTTCTAAAAGTCTAGATCAGGGGTGCACAAACTTTTTCCCCAGAGGCGTGGTGTGTAACTTTTGCAGAGGGCCGAGGGTCCAGACAAAACAGCCTGCTAATATCCTAGTAGATTTATATTTTCACACAATGCCAATATATGTGTATCTACATGTTCTTTAAATGCTCCAGTGGTTTCCTTACACACAGTCGTATGCAAACGTTTGGGCGCCCCTGGTCAAAAGATAAGGTTTGGTCACTTTCTTAGTGAAAGTGAGTTAAATCCTCTACAGGGAAGTTTAATATGGCTTCAAATTTTTCTGCAAATGTTAGAGCATAATTTCTATTTATTTGTTGAGAGGAAAAACCGCTGAGGGACAAAAACATGAAATGTAAATGTGCCATAACTTTTGCACAGATTACATTATAGTTATTTTTTCCAAAATGTTAAATTCAGCAAATAAACAGTAAATGTGCAGACGTCTCTTCACTCAGACTTTTGCACATAATTTCACCTCACTCTCTCCTGTCTCACTCTCTCTCTCTCTCTCCTCATCTCTTTGTCTCTCTCTTTCCCTCTATCCGTCTCTGCTTTTCTCTATGTCTCTCTCCCTTCGTCTCTGTCTTTCCCTTTCTGTCTCTCCTTTTCTATGTCTCTCTCCCTTCATCTTTCTATGTCTCTCTCTTTCTCTGTGTCTCTCGCAGTCTCTATGTCTCTCATTCTGTGTCTCCTTATCTCTATCTCTATCTCTCTGTCTCTCTTTCTCTCATCATCTCTCTATGTCTCTCCCTTTCTGTCTCTCTCTCCCTCTGTCTGTCTTTCCTTTTCTCTATGTCGCTCTCCCTTTACCTCTCTCCATCTGTCTCTCTCTGTCTCCCTCTTTGTCTTTCTAAGCCCCTCTCTCTGTCTTTCCATGCCCTCTCTGTGTCTCTGTCTTTGTCTCTCTCTTTTTCTCTTCAACTGTCTCTCTTTGTCTATCTGTCTTTCCTTCTTTCTCTTTGACTGTCTCTTTTTGTCTCTCTGTCTCTCACTGTCTATCCGTCTCTCCCTCTGTCCTCTCTCTGACTGTCTTTTTTTGTTTGTCTCTATGTCTGTCTAGCTCTCTATCTCTCTGTTTGCCTCTTTGACTGTCTCTCTCTCTCTCCATCTCTCTCTCTCTGGGTTCATAGTTAAACCTTTCTTATTTATTGCTTACAGACAGACACTAATGGTACTTTTGAATACCAGCTCTTTAGTGTAGTACAGCCTGGCTGTGTTGACAATGTTAAAAGTTGAACATGCACACACGCACACACACACACAATGCACGCACACACACACACAATGCACACACACACACACACACACAATGCACGCACACGCACACACAATGCACACATGCACACACACACACAATGCACGCACACACACACAATGCACACACGCACACACACAATGCACGCACACACACACACAATGCACACACGCACACACACACACAATGCACGCACACACACACAATGCACACACACAATGCACGCACACAGACACACACATGCACGCACACAGACACACATGCACACACACAGACACACACACAATGCACGCACACACACACAATGCACACACGCACACACAATGCACACACGCACACACACACACAATGCACGCACACAGACACACACATGCACACACACAGACACACATGCACACACACAGACACACACATGCACGCACACAGACACACATGCACACACACAGACACACATGCACACACACAGACACACATGCACACACACAGACACACACATGCACGCACACAGACACACATGCACACACACAGACACACACATGCACGCACACAGACACACACATGCACGCACACTGACACACACATGCACGCACACTGACACACACACTCATGCTGTGAGGATGTTTTTGAAGTGTGAGGGTTTATTATTACTCTGTGT